>NC_071105.1:9717500-10057500 GCF_024256425.1 Clarias gariepinus
GGCCCAATCATGTGGAAAAGAGTGAGGTCAGGATTATAAAGGGCAATAACTTGATGTTTGCAAACAAAATGTTTGCATTGTTCGAATATTTTACTGAAAGTCTCATCACCATACAGTGCTAGAAGTGGGTATGCTTTATTTTTATGTGTGTGGACAGATGAGAGAGCAGAGGGATAAATCACTAAGGCAGACTGAAAGCCTGGCTTTGAACAAACTCACTCATGAGGTATGAGTCCATCGTCTTTGATCTTAACAGGAATGAAAAAAACAACATATTTTTGAGTTCCAGTTTCTTTGTGAGAATGTCTATAAATTCTGCATTATAGTTTCATAAGCTGAGGATGTCAGTTGAAGAGTGTCTGCCCAGAAGACATACAGAGGTCAGATTGTATTAGCGTTCCTTTCAATTTTCTAGTTTCGTTATGTCTAATGGACAAACTGGAAAATGTGGAAAATATATTGATTAATTAAATATGTCTATGGGTGATTATGGGTTTTTAAAGGGAATGTATCCAGGTAGAAAGTGTGCTGATGGAGACCGGCTTAAAGAAGCGTGTGAACGCTATGAGCAGAAGCTGGCCGAGATCCGGGCACGTACCACCGAGCTGGAGGGACAGAGAAAGGGTGAGTCTGTGTGCGTCACTCGTGTTACATATTGTATGAACCAGGTCTAAGATTATGGTTTATACAATATGAAATGGAGGTCGGTGATTTTAAAAGCAGATCTAATATGCACCATGAACATTAATAGAGTTAAGATTACATTACAATTAGATAAGATAATCAGTAATATTTATTGATGTAAAACAGGCTGCATTGATGACGTCATTGAATTCAGAGGTCTGACTGATCAGAACATTATTACATAATTATTTTTGATAGTAACAGCGCGGACGGTTGGCACTCAGACAAAGATTAAAAATGGATAGTTTTTCCGTTAATAAAATAAATAAATAAATAATTCAATTATTTGTTTAAGGTAACCTTATAGCACGGAGTAATGATGTTTTTAACATATCCCAGGTGGGATTAGAGCACAGGGTCAGCACCCCCTGGAGCAGATAGGGTTAAGGGCCTTGTTTAAGGGCTCAACAGTGGAGAAAGGCTGTGGAGGGAATGAGTGGTCAATAAGCTTGTATAACACAAATATTTTTATTACTTAATAAAATTCTGAATTCCTTATGTTGTAAAGGTATAGAAAACGGCCATTAATCCATTCAAACTTTGCTTTTGTGACCTGCATAATGAATTTTAGAAATTAACCTGTGTTCTACGTAAATATTTGTATATTTTCTTTTACATAATGTCTGACTAAAATAACATCTAAAAAATATTCTGTCCTTGAGCTCTGGAAAGGCGCTATATAAATACAAAATAAAAAAAAAATATTGTTAAAATAATCAAATGTATTTATACAAAACTTATACAAAAAATAGCAAAAAATGGTTAGAAGTGAGTTTTTCGAGATTTGTAACTGTACTATATATCACTTTCACGTATCATTTCCACACATAGTCTCCCATTATGTTTTTGTTCTACGCTTCTTGGTTGAGTCCAATATGCCTTAATATATCTTGTAGGATTAGCAGATCCTGTCAGACAGTATGTTTTCACTTAAAGCCATATAAATATCAGAATGTGCCTGCAGCTTCTTGTTGTAAACAACTAGAATTCTCTAGAACGTTCCATATATTACTATGGGAAATTCTAGAAAACTCTGAAAGAAACAGAACATTCTAGAAAAGAAACATTCTGAAGAAACTTTGTATCAGCTTCTCTGTACTGAATCTACCAGAAATGTTCTGGAAAATGGGTACATTTAAAAATGTTATTAGCCAACTTATTTTATTACCCAAGAGAAGGATAGATATTTTGCATTAACCTTATGGAAAAGGCAATTTAGAAATAACACTTTCTAACTAGGAACAACAACAACAACAACAACAAAAGTAAAAGTTTTGTTGCATGTAATTAATGATAGCAGGAACAAGCTTTTCACTCACATGTTAAACAACAATAAATTCTTTCATAAGTAAAAGCTGTTTGGTGTTGAGTAGTTGCTTCAGTATAAGAGAAGCAGCAAACATTGTATGCAGTGCAAGTCTAATGCAGGGGGAATTGATGTAAATCAAGTGTAAAAATACTTTTCGTGTGTGTAGAGATTGAACAGCAAATGGCCCTGGTTGGTCATAATGGAACGGCTCATATGACGGAGATGCTGCATGAGCTGAAAGAACAAGAAGAGAGGAACGCGGACGTTCTTTACCGACTCAGTTCTCAGATTAATGCATTACAGGGGTGAGAGAGAGAAAGAGAGAGAGAGAGATGGAGAGAGAGAGAGAGAGAGAGAGATGAGCTCATCTGCTTCCTTGCAAATCCTGACAATTTAATTTACATCTGTCCATCTCTTTTCATTACACCGTTGAACTCTGCTTTATTTAAGGGTGAAAGATAATGTTGCTAATGTTACATCAGACCAGCTAGAAGACAGAAGGACACAAGATCTCCCCTCTGACCTCGTCTCCTCTGCAGATGGTCCACTCTCCATCCAAATAAGGTTTACGGCTCTGATTTATCATAGTATCAATATGACTAGTCATAATTACTTACTGTATGTATTTCTGTGGAAAACGTTCCATTCACATGATAAGTGAACCCCTATGCTGTTAACAGATGTTTACATCAGGCATACATACAGTCTGGCGGTTCGGATCCAGAGGTTCTGGCGAACCTGCATGACCTTCAGGCTGAGGCTCTCACACTGGAGCAGGGCAGAGCTGCAGATGAGCACCGAACAAGGAAGAAAAGACGTGAGTAGTGCAGCTTTCATGCAGCTTTGCTACACCATTCTGTCTAGTTTGTAATTCCTGCTTCACTGCTGATTTCAGGAATGAAGTCATCTCTTGCAGCTCTGGACTCTAGAATAATGGCAGTGGAGCATGAGAACCAGCAGCTGGAGGAGAAAATCCTTAAATTGCAGGTAGACAGAGAAAGACGTCGAGGAAGAGCAGGTAATCCCTCTTTGAGGTAGTCACAATTTAGTTTTTTGCGAGGACATTATTGAACCCTGACAAAACCTTACCATAAAAGCTGTCATGATTAACATGGCAGTTCACATCGATATCTACACTCACCTAAAGGATTATCAGGAACACCATACTAATACGGTGTTTGACCCCCTTACGCCTTTAGAACTGCCTTAATTCTACGCAACATTGATTCATTCTTTAGAAATGTTGGCCCATATTAATAGGATAGCATCTTGCAGTTGATGGAGATTTGTGGGATGCACATCCAGGGCACAAAGCTCCCGTTCCATCACATCCTAAAGATGCTCTATTGGGTTGAGATCTGGTGACTGTGGGGGCCATTTTAGTACAGTGAACTCATTGTCATGTTCAAGAAACCAATTTGAAATGATTCAAGCTTTGTGACATGGTGCATTATCCTGCTGGAAGTAGCCATCAGAGGATGGGTACATGGTGGTCATAAAGGGATGGACATGGTCAGAAACAATGTTCAGGTAGGCCGTGGTATTTAAACAATGCCCAATTGGCACTAAGGGGCCTAAAGTGTGCCAAGAAAACATCCCCCACACTATTACACCACCACCACCAGCCTGCACAGTGGTAACAAGGTATGATGGATCCATGTTCTCATTCTGTTTACGCCAAATTCTGACTCTACCATTTGAATGTCTCAACAGAAATCGAGACTCATCAGACCAGGCAACATTTTTCCAGTCTTCAACTGTCCAATTTTGGTGAGCTTGTGCAAATTGTAGCCTCTTTTTTCTATTTGTAGTGGAGATGAGTGGTACCCGGTGGGGTCTTCTGTTGTAGCCCATCCGCCTCAAGGTTGTGCGTGTTGTGGCTTCACAAATGCTTTGCTGCATACCTCGGTTGTAACGAGTGGTTATTTCAGTCAAAGTTGCTCTTCTATCAGCTTGAATCAGTCGGCCCATTCTCCTCTGACCTCTAGCATCAACAAGGCATTTTCGCCCACAGGCCTGCCGCATACTGAATGTTTTTTTCCTTTTCACACCATTCTTTGTAAACCCTAGAAATGGTTGTGCTTGAAAATCCCAGTAACTGAGCAGAGTGTGAAATACTCAGACCGGCCCGTCTGGCACCAACAACCATGCCACGCTCAAAATTGCTTAAATCACTTTCTTTCCCATTCTGACATTCAGTTTGGAGTTCAGGAGATTGTCTTGACCAGGACCACACCCCTAAATGCATTAAAGCAACTGCCATGTGATTGGTTGATTATATAATTGCATTAATGAGAAATTGAACAGGTGTTCCTAATAATCCTTTAGGTGAGTGTGTATATATATGTTGAGGTATGACAAATAATTAGAACAGGAGGATTTATATAAACGTACGATTTGAGGTTTAGCCGGCACTTTTAGCCAGTTTTTTATACTGTAAATTAATATTATAGAATTCAGAATTTAACAGTGATGTGGTAGAGATTTTTATCTTATATTGTCACACAAAAGTGCTTTAAAGTTTTCTTCATTGGATACACTGTTACACTGGGTTACTAGGTTACTAAATAAGTACAATCAGTCAAACACTGTTGGGAAGGTGTTGTTTTTTTGGGGGGGATTAAAAGGCTCATGTCAAAATGTCTTCTTATATTTTAGTTAAGACGATCGCAGTTCTAAATGAAATAAAAAAATGAAATTTTAAAAGGAAAAACAAAGATATTGTGTGAGGAAGGTCAGTGATATAATACGTAAACGACTGGCTCAGTTATACTGAATTAAGGGGACACTTAGAATGAGTGTATGAGTCACCTTGTTAGGCTCCAGTCACTCCGCGACCCTGTATACAGGATAAAGCGGTATAGACAATGATAATGATGTATTGGTTTTGCAAATTGTCAAGTCAAGGACAGCAAGATATGTCTTTCTGCATGCCATGCTCATACTCTTGTTAAATATTTTTACTTAAATGCATACGAATTGATAGTAAAATAAAAAATGTAAATACGCACCATAGACAAAAATAGACTGTTAAGTATTACAATTCTAACACCAAACTAAAAAAAAAAAAAAAAATCTATAAAATCTTCCAATCATAATATAAATATTTAATATTTTACACCCTCTGTTTTGGTTCTGATTCATATTCCCTGTAATGAGTGAATAAATAAATAGTTTAGCAAGTAATCAGACTTAGCTAATTATAGTCCTAAATGATGCAGCTGAAGGGAACCCAGGTGTCAATGGTGTGTTAGTGTAGTTCAGTAGTCAGATTCTGTGCTAATAATAAAGAGTTATAAATGAAGTTAGCCTCTAATGGCTGGATCTGTCCTTATCACTGACGTTCTGTTTTAGCCGGTTCAGAGCTCCATATGATCCAGATGATGCAGGCCGACATCTCCAAGCTGAGGAAAGAATTGGAGAAAAGCAGCGACAGACAGACTCAGCCTCTTGCTCCAGTGGGTTTGTGTATTTCGTCTATATCCTAAATCTAGCTTGGTGGTGACAGGTGGGTTTCCTCAGGGTACTCTGGTTTCCTCCAACAGGCCAAAGACATGCAGTGTAGGTTGATTGATGTTTGACCATAGTGTATGATTAGGAGTGTGTATATGTCTTGTATTTGTGGGTGCTTCTTTCATCCAGAGTGTACCCTTGTGCCTTAAGTGCCCTGGGTTATGCCCTTAAGCTGTTATTATCGCCTTGTCTATTTATTTATTTATTTTTAAACTAATTAAGTAGTAATGATTAATGAATGTTGCAGGAATACAAATCACAGGAGCATTTGCCAATGGAGAGAGACATTTTAGACTCAGGGGACCCTCTTGGCCCTGCTCCTTATGATCCTGTGTGAGTTCAGATCTTTCTTTTTTACATCTTAATTGAAGGTACAGTATGTAAGGAATTTAGGAATCCTTTAGGGAAATAATCTACAGTGAGGCGGTGTGAAATGCGAACTGTGTGTTATTGCTTTTAAATCACCTATTAAAGAATGAGATATGATTTAACCTAATCTAATTATAGTTATGTGTAATTATATGGAACATCTATGTTAATGTTATCATTTAGGTTATAACAGTTATCAGGCGGTACAGTGGCTAGCACTGTTACCATGCACCTCCAGGGTCCGGGTTCGGATCCTGCCTCGAGTCTGTGTGCATAGGGTTTGCATGTTCTTCCTACGCTTGGTGGGGTTACTCCATTTTCCTTCCACATTCCATAGAGAATGGTTAGAGTAGGCTAATTGGTGTTCACACATTGCCTGTAGTGTGTAAAAGAGCATGTGAGTGGGTATATGTATGTGCCCTGCGATGAATTGGCACCTTGTCCATCATAGACATCATATCACAGGTTTAGTCTTAATTTGCTGTTATAGTAAGCTCCACTCTTCTGGGTAAGCGTTCCACTAGATTTTAGATTTTAGATCTTTGTATGGCTTCATGTTCCTCACGGACAAATACTGTTAACAACCAATGTCACAATAATTAAAAAAAATGAAATAGCAGTTATCGACCTAATGATCATTTGTATATCAGGTCTGGATTTGTGATCTTCTATGACATCATCCTTGGTGTGGATGCCACGTTTAGAACAGTTCATCTAGTAACCAGGCTGTACTCCGGGGGGCAAGAAATCGGGCCGGCCACACCCCTGCCACCTGTCCACTGCCAGCCTGCTGGAGCTTTACAGAATCCACTGAGGAGACATGCTGGACATGATGCCTTACTAGCTTTTAAACAGCCTGTGCCCAGGTAACCAAGTGTAACCCTGATTTATTTATACACTGTATTGATTTAGTCTGTGACAGGCTTTCTACATGACTGGATTTTGTTCTAGTTTAATCTTCGTTCACTTAAACATTAGAGCTTTAATAAGAGGTAATAGGTGTTTTTGCCATCTCCCTTTTGGCTTCACGCGGGATCTGTAATAGAGTTAATAATAGTAATAGTGTTATGGTTAGTCATGTATAATAAATGTTATATAAAAATTAGGTAAAAGTCAGACAATACCTAGACATTAAACTTTGCTGAACGTTTCTTTAACTACATATACTATATTTCCCAAAGTATTCGCTTTCAGGTTGACGTCAGGTCTCTGAACTGGTGTGGGGTTGTTTTTCAGTAGTTGGGCTCGGACCCTTACTTCCAGTGAAAGAACTTCACAATTCCTTTGACTCCATGCTTGGTTTGTGCTCTGGATGATCAGGGGAAACAGGATGCACCTAAGCTTAATTTTGAGCTTCATGGCAAACGCTGTGAATACTTACGTACATGTGCTTTCTCAAAAAAGTTTTTAAATAAATTTGCAAAAATATCAAGTTAACTTTTTTCTTTTTTTTTTTTTTTTTTTTTTTTTTTATTGAATTTTTCAACAAAACAAAAGCAGTGGTACCGGTATCTCAACAACAGGCAAAACATTTTTTAACACACTCTAATGGCTATGAATGCAAAGACAAAAATGAAAACAAATCAAAAACAAGTTTGTGAAGGCATAGTCAATGGGGACCTTCAAGAAAGTTCCAGAGAGAGGACCAAATTCGCCAGAACACCTCAGATTTTTGATGCAAGTCGTAAGTTAATTTTTCCAGTGGTAAAAGTGTGGTCACCTGACTCAACCACATATTGATCGAAGGTATCTGAGCAGTTGACCATAGTAATAATATACATTTTTTGGCCAAATATATACAAAAATTCAAAACACATTCTCTATCACAGTCAAGACACAGTTCCACTGTACAATTCAAGAGATATACTTTTGGGGACAAAGCAAATGACTTTCCAATTATTTTTTGAACAATTTTGTGAATCTCTTTCCAGTACATTTTGATTTTGTCACAATCCCAAAACACATGCATCACCGTGCCAATCTCCATGTTACATTTAAAGCATAGCTGAGAACAATTGGGAAACATTCTATGGAGGCGAACTGGAGTTAGATAAGTTCTGTGAATACATTTAAAGTTTTGTTCATGAACCGAAATTGAAGCACTTTTGGGAAAGATATTTGAGCAGACAGATAGCCACTCCTCATCACTGAAAATAGACCCCAAGTCCTTTTCCCATGTCATCCTTAAGGAGTCAAGGGTCGAAGGACCAACATTGGACAGCAATGCATATAATTCAGAGATCTTTTTTTTAAGAGTACATGAAGAGAAAAGCTTTTTTTCTATTTCAGTAAGATCAAATCGTATATTACCATCTTTTAACTGCAACTCTAAAAAGTGTCGTATTTGAAGGAATTTATAAAAATCTTTACTGGGCAGACTGAATTCCTGTCTTAACTCCTGAAATGATCTCAATTGGCCATTATCAAATAAGTGACCTAATTCAGACACTCCTCTTGACCTCCAAGTCAAAAGGCCAATGCTCTGTATAGAAGTGGGAAAATCAAGATTAAGCGCAATTGGAGATTTAAGAGACAACTTGTCTGAAATGGATAAATATTTCTTAATATCCCTCCATACCAGAAGGGTGTTTGTTACAGTAAAAGCTCTAATCAGTTGTTGGATTTTTTGTACATTATAAATAAATGGTAGGGAACATAACATTCTGGGAAAGCATCTTGTAGATTCAATCCCAACCCAGCGTGAATCAAATCTATAATTATACCAACTTAACATGTGCTTGATTTGAGCAGCCCAAAAGTATAATTGGAAATTGGGTAACGAAACCCCCCCCAATTCCTTTGGTTTCATCAAAACCGAAAATTTAAGTCTGGGTTTCTTATAATTCCAAATATACCTTGAAATTAAAGAATTAATCCTCTTAAAAAAATTTGTATCTAAGTAACATGGTAGATTTTGGAATAAGAAATTTAATCTTGGAAGGATGTTCATTTTTATGATATTTATCCTGCCGAAAAAAGAGTTTGGAAGAATCGACCAGTCTGATAAATTCTGATTGATTTTTGTAATCAAAGGAGAATAATTGGCTTTAAAGAGGTCTTCCAGATTAGGAGTGATATTAATTCCTAAATATTGAAATCCAGAAAGTGCTAAATGAAAGGGTGATTTAGAGATGGCTTCAGAGGGAGCATACATATAAAGAGCTTGAGACTTATCCAGATTGATCTTGTATCCTGAATAATTACTGTATTTTTTAATTACTGTGAGAATCACATCGGCAGAGGTGTCAGGGTATTTAAGATATAATAAAACATCATCTGCATATAGAGATATACGATGTTCCTCCAGACCTATTTTAATACCATGTATATTACCATTAGTTCTCACAGCAACCGCCAGTGGTTCGATAACCAAAGAAAATAACAAAGGCGAAAGAGGACAGCCTTGACGACAACCTCTGCTTACTGAGAATCTATTAGACAGTATTCTATTAGTGTTAACCTGAGCTATAGGATTAGAATATAGGCGTTTGACCAACGAAATAAAATTATTTCCTAACTTTATTTTCTCTAAAACTGCAAAAAGAAAAGGCCATTCCACCCTATCAAACGCCTTTTCAGCGTCTAAGGATACAATGAAGGCAGATTCCTTGGTAAAATTTAAGTGATCTATAATATTTAGAACTCTTCGAATATTGTCTGAGCCATACCTGGATTTCACAAAACCAGATTGGTCTGGGTTGACAATGAAGGGTAAAACAATTTCAAGCCGTCGAGCCAGGGACTTGGTTATAATTTTATAATCTACATTAAGTAGGCTAATTGGGCGATAAGATGAACAATTTGTTGGGTCTTTATCCTTTTTCAGAAGCAGACTGATAATTGCTAGTGACCAAGATTCAGGTAGAGGATCCGTCTCAAAGAGATTATTTATCACCTGCATCAAAATAGGGCAAAGTTCAGGCCAGAACTGCTTATAAAACTCTATGGGAAACCCATCTGGGCCAGGAGCTTTACCGGATGGCATTGATTGAATGGCATCCCAAATTTCGTCCCTGGTGAAAGGGGCATTTAATGAGCACCTAGCATCATCAGAAATACTGGGAAGAGAAATCTCATTTAAATAATTAAGTAAATCCTCATTTGATCCATGATATTCAGCTGTATAAAGATTCCTATAGAAATCAGAAAAAGAAGTGTTGATGTCATGGGGATCAAAAGTAATATTGCCAGCAGATGTCCTAATTGTTTTTATAGTTCTTTCATTCTGCTCCTTTTTTAACTGATAGGCCAAGAGGCGACTGGGCTTATTACCAAACTCATAGTAACGCTGTTTAGTGTAAAGTAATAATTTATTGGTATGTTCTGTATAGTCTAGGTTAAGTTTGGCTCTAGCACTATTCAGTAAAATCCAATTATCTTGATTTGGCAACCGTTTATGTTGTTGTTCCAGATAAGATACTTCAACTTCTAGTTCTCTCCTTTTCTGTATTTTAAGTTTTTTCCTTAAAGCTGCATAAGCAATGAGGTGACCCCGCAACGTAGCCTTGGCTGCGTCCCACTTTATCGCAGGAGAGACTGGTGAGTTCTGATTATCCTGCCAATACTGAATTATTTCCCGCCTAAAAAAAGAACAAAAACTATCATCACTTAAGAACGAAGTATCGAATTTCCAATAATTAGACCTCTGAACAGGTACACTAATGTCAATGACTAAATAAACCGGGCCATGATCAGATAACACAATAGGGCCAATGTTACAAGAACTCACATAGTGTATACAATCGGAGGGTATGAAAAAATAATCTAGTCTTGAATATGATTTATGGGGGTGAGAATAGAAAGTATAATCTCTATCTTTAGGATGCAGCTCCCTCCAAATATCCACTAGTCCTAAGTCTTTACAGGTGTTACGTAGAATATGTGAAGATTTGCAACTTATTGAAATCTGGGGTGAAGATTTATCCAGATTTCCGTCAAGTACACAGTTGAAATCACCTCCTAAAAAACCAATGTTTTTGCAGAGCTGATTAAACTTTAAAACTGCATGAGACATAAAATGAGGGCAATCCACATTTGGGGCATATACATTACCTATAGTGATATGTTTTCCATAAATTGAACCAGAGATCAACACAAATCTCCCTTCTGGATCATATTCAGCATGTTCAATGATAAACGGGATGTTTTTATGAATGAGAATTGCAGTGCCCCTGCTATTTGATGTGAATGAAGAAAAGTATATTTGGCCAACCCAATCTCTTTTCAGCTTAATGTGTTCCTTATCTGATAAATGCGTTTCCTGTAATAGCGCTATAGATACGTTTTCTTTTTTAAGAAATGTTAAAATTTTTTTCCTCTTAATTACATGACCTATGCCTTTCACGTTCCATGTTACTAATTTAAATGAATTAACCATATTGAAAATCTAGACAAAATAAAGTCACAAAAATTATAATATACAGGGAAAAGAACGACACTTGTGCCAGTGCAAGATACCAAATATGAACAACAACAAATATGTACCACAAATAAAACGCAAAACAAACCTATAAAACCCTCCCCCAAAGACCCCATCCCCAAATGATGAGGCACAGATAGTATCAAAAAGTCACAGAACAACATAAGAGACCTAGCAACAAGTAACAACAGCACAATGAAACCACCAAGTTATAGCTCCGTCATAACCCGCTCCGCTGATATCTCTAATGTAGGCAATTATCAGCAATGAATAACACCATTGGGAAAAAAAATATATAATAATAATAATAATAATAATATAAGTAAAAATAAATACAAATAAAATAAAAATAACTAAATACCACTAAAATATACATAAATAATAGTAGGACGAATAAGAAGGCAACATTAAATAAACATAACCAATAACTTACCCATCCACCACAAACGTAAAATGTATAAAATAACCAGAAGGTTACAACCTTCTGTGGTAGACAGCAGCATTCTGAATATTACCTTAGAAAATGCCCAACATACTTGTCCAATGGCATAATGAAAATATTCCACCGAAAGTTAAAGTGTATATTTCAGCCAAAAGTCAAATCTAGCTATCCAGAGAGTCCAAAAATGCCTTGGCTGAGTCCGGATCGTTGAACAGGCGGATCTTTCCATTATGCAGACATCTGAGCCGGGCCGGGTAGGCAAACCCTCGATACAAACCACGGGCAGCAAAAGCTTTCCCCACAGACCCGAACTCACGGCGTTTCTGCAGCACACCAGCTGACAAATCTGAATAGAATCGAAGCTCCGATCCATTATGCGTTATTTTCTTCTTCATGGCAGCTTTCAATATCGCTTCTTTATCGGTAAACCTCAGGAACCGAACTAAGATGCTTCTTGGAGCTGGATTCGGATTGGCAGACGCAAAAGTGGGAGATCTATGAGCCCTCTCAATATCCAGTACTGGAAAATCAACAGGTAGATCTAACCACTTTGGGATCATGTCTCGAAGATACGACGGAAGTGGGCCAGAGCCCTCGGCTTTCTCCGGCAGGCCCACAATCTTCAGATTCTTGCGGCGGCCTCTGTTTTCAAGGTCGTCTACTTTGGCCTGCAGTTGGTCCACCATCATCTTCAAGTTAGTCACCTGCCCATCCGTAGTTGTCGCCGAATCCTCGGCAGATGAAATCCTCCGTTCGGCTTCATCCAGACGTGATTCAACGCCAGTGACTCTTTCAGAGAGAGCGGTAAACGAATTTTGAAGGCAAGAAACAGAGTTGGCAATACCCTCCAGATGACTTGTGATTCCATCCAGACGTGATCCATTAGCCCTTATTTCTGAGAGGATCAGTGACATGTCCATGTGCGGTTCAGCGGTGCTAACGTTAGCATCTGGCGAGGGCGCATGAACAGTAGGCCTTTTCGCCTCCTTTTCTTTAGCCTTCTGCGAACGCGTCGATGCAAAAATGGGAAAATCCTTATCAGAAGGTGTGTCTGACATGTTTATAGTCTGTTCAACGAAGTTAGGTAAGAATTCGGAGGAAAAAGCCTGAGTTATTAACAAAGTCAAGCGGAGCAAAAAACTTACGCAGCCATCTAACTCCGGGTCACGTGACTACCCCCAAGTTAACTTTTTTCATGTTGTCATTATGTGGAACCAAGCATACTTGTTTGGACTACTGCTTTTCTCATGTCATCTTTTTAATTGTTCAAACATGTCACATACAGTATACATGTAAATGATCTAAAGCATATTTAAAATACATAAAAGGACTTATTCTGTTGGGGTTGTAACCATCCAGTGTAAACATCCATGTTGAATCTTTTTGACAAAGGCAAGATTTTCACCATCCCTCCAGCTCAAGTAATGCTTTTATATATACTGTAATGTTATTGCTGTCTAGGAATACGATCATGAAATGCAATAAAAATGAAATAAATAAATAAATAAATATTTGACCTGTGTAACCTCCTCACAGAGTGCAGCCGTCTCCATCTCTCCACCTGGTAGTAGAAGTTCAGGTTGTTGGAGGACTTGAATGGTGTGATCAGGAGATGCGAGGCTGGTCCAAACTGCAACTTTTTGACAACTACAATCAGGTTCAGAGTGGATTCTGGAAGCTTCCTTTCCGCTCTCTGCCTGTGAGGCCGTCACTCAGCCCAGACGAACTTAACTCTATACCTCAGGTAAGAACTTAAACCTCCTGGGACCCTGCCTCCTCATTTGGAGACGTTATTTTTTGGGTTCGCTGCACCTTATGCTTCATTCTGTCTAAAGTCGACCTGTTGTTCTCATTATTAGACACTTTATTACATCATTTAATGGATTTAAAGGCGCAATACACAAATTAGTAGAAACACAAGAGGGTGTCAAATTCTGTTAGCTACTGTTCAAAAACAATGCTTAGTTTTATACTTAGATCTTTACTCACTCATCTTCTATACCGCTTTATCCTGTATTTAGGGTCGGGGGAACCTGAAGCCTATCCCAGGAGGCTTAGGGCACGAGGTGGGGTACACACTCATTCAAACTCTAGGGGAAATTCGGGTACGCCAATTGGCCTAACCTAATGTCTTTGGACTGTGGGAGGAAACCCAGAGGAAACCCACCAAGCACGGGAAGAACATGCAAACTCCATGCACACAGAAGGGAATCGAACTCAGTCCTAACCACTACATCACCCTTATTAGATCCTACTGATCCCAAATATATAAGAAAAATTAAAAATGCAAACGAAATTAAAGCTTGGGTCTGAAGAGGTTAAAATGCCTTTCTGTTTTTTTTTTTGTTTTTTTGCAGTTCTCTACTCCTATATTGTTAAAAAACATTACTTATGTAAAGTATGTTACATCATTTATTTTAATTGGAACATGATTGCTCTGGTTCTCTCTCAATGCTCAGTTGGGTAACATGGAGATCTGCCTTCGCATCGTTAATGCTCGCGATGGAGATGTACAGTCGCTTGCTAAGATCGATCCTAACAAGACCAGGCATTACAAATTCCTGTCAATGGTATGCGACACACAACTTCTTCCATACCATTCATTTTAAACATTTTCCTACTCAATTTGTCTTTAACTGAATTTCATACTTAATTTTAAGGCTGTACTTAATTATTACAGATCATCTCACACTCAAACACTAATTTGGAAGAACCGACATCCCAGCAGAAATCATTACGACTTTCATCTAATCCTTGTCTTTCATCATTGCCCCAGACTGATCATGTGATTCCACCCACTAAGGACACCGGGAAGGAAAATGAGAGATGAACCCCAAAACCAGCTCGATCTGGACTGTCGTCAAATATGGACATTTGGATCAATTCATTTTCAAGATGTGTTCCTGGTTTTATTAACCCCTGCTCATGTGCCAATTGCAGTAACATTTATACCACAATAAAATAATCAATGACTGTTGTGCAAGCAAGGTAAAGCACAGGTTTATATATGCTGTTTTTTAAACATTATTTTTTGTAATGTGGCCGTGGCGAAGTATGTCAGTTCTTTGTTTACAGATCCACGGCTCTAACACATTAAGTCACTATAAAAATTTAATTGCTGTGACATAAGGAGTTCAAGTGTTGGTCCAAGCTTGATTGTGGTGGAGCCAAAAAATGGCACAATTTTACATTTCTGAATGAATTTGTCTATGAAATTTTCCTCCAGTAATAGGATTCTCACATGTGCATTAAATGGACAATAAACTGTTTTAAATTGGAATGTGGCTCCATCACAAACTACTTACAGGATCGCCCCAAAAGTCTAAAGTCATAAGTGAATGCTGTTAAATTGTGTACATGCGAATGAGTTCTATTTTATTGTCTATATTTGGTTTTGAAAGCCAACTTGCATCTAAAATAAAATCACAAGTCCAACTAAACAAGCAAAAACTTCAGACTTCTGGGCCAGTACTACGAAATAAAGATCCATTGTTCTTGTAATAGATATGGCAGCTTCAAACTCTGAGAACTGATAAGTTGCTTTACTTCACATCAAATTCATTTCATTGCTCGAGTAGAATGTATGATGCCAGCAGTCTCCCTCGATAGACTCGTCATGGGGATATCAGACTAGCCCAGTACTCTTTTCAGTCTGTCATGCCTCAGAATTAATAACAGGCCAAGATTGGATCTTACATCCCATAATTCTGCATCTTTACAACTATGAAAATACACCTAACTGCACAACTTTCACAGCTACAAGTGGCCTTCACAGGTGAGAAGAGCACCTTCCTCTAGTAATTATACTCACTACAGCTTGATGCAAAACCAAACCTTTAATTCAAAAAAAAAAAAAAAAAAAAGAAAATCTAAATGCAGTGCTTCACAGATTTCCAACAGACCCCCATTCCGCTCTTGGCACACTCATTACATTAGATGACTTACTATTAAATGTACTCATTAACAGTGTATAGGTAGACTATATATATATATAAATATATATGTATATAGTTTTTTTTTTTATACAACCCCTAGAATCACCGCATTTTACCTGCTTTCAGGTTTGAGTTTATTTTAACATTTTATAAAGTAAGCCAGAGGCTCACTGATCTGAAAACAGATTCAATGCCCCCCGCCCAACCCAGAACTTTAAGGAAAGGGCACCTTTTATGCTGAACTGCAAATAATTTGCCCAATGCAGTACTTCTGCAGTTTGCCTGTACTGTAGTACTCTAGTCTCAAACCAGATTTGTGTCTCCCACCCTTAAAGTATTACTGCAAAGAGCAAGGATGTGGTCAGGTATTTGAAACGCCACGTGATTGACGTATGCAAATATTTATTGAAAATTTACAATACAAAATTTGGACAGACACAGAAAAAGGGGGGTAAATGTTCTATTTACAAAACACAATGCTGTTCATGAAGAGAATTGAGGCAGGCATGCTGTGCTGGTTGGAAGATCAGTGGGCAGTTTAGAAAGATCAAATCACGCAGTGGCTTCTGCAGAGGAATTCACAGCCTAAAAGAAAAAACATGCACGTTATTAAAAACTGGGGCACAAATCAAAGAGATGTATTGTACTAAGAGCAAAAGGACTGGACATGGTAGGACTTTACTCAATGCCTAGTAAAAAAAAAAAAAAAAAAAAAGCAAACCACAACACGAACAAAAATAAGGACATCAGGCCCTGCAACTGATTAATATTGGGGAAAGTTGTTGTTTGATGGCTCCACATATTAGGCCCTGTCCTGAAGCACCTCTGCTGACCCTAAAAGCAGAAACATTAAGCCTATAAACTCGCCTCCTGCTCCATTTTCTCCTGGACTCCATTGCTGTTGCTGGCAGAGTCGGCGCTGCCATTAACTGTGGTCTCCTGTTTGACCTTTTTAGCATCACTGTCCTTTTTTGGGCTCTCGTCTTCTGGTTTCCTCTGTGCAAGAATACAAAGCAGGATAGAACAGACTTTATTTCTTCCCCTCTTACGTCCTCAGCTCAGCTCCTCATCTATTCAATCTACTGCCCAAGCGCACAAATCCACAGCTGTACCCAGCAATCATACCCCTCACGAGTCACTATGTTAACCATGACACATTGCTTAACCTCTCTAAAACCATTGACACATACATGCCTGTTCATGACAGTAAGGGGCTTAAGTTGTAGTATTGAGGGTTTTTAACACATGCTGACAAAACAGTTAGGATCTGTCCTGATCTGGACAGGAAGGTAAAGAAATAATTGGATGGACACTCACCTTTTTACGGACTAAATGGGAGATATCCGATGCAGATTTTGAAGAGGATGCACCATCAGCAGGCTTAACTGCAATCTAAAATACAAGCAAACAAAATGAAGTTGAGAGAGACTACCATAATCCTCAAATGTATAATAAAAGTTTCCCTTCCAACATACCGGGGTGGCTGTAGATGAGCTGCCATTTTCAGCTGCAAATCCCGAGGATGTAGATGCCCCTCCCTGGGGGTAAAAAAAGGAAAAATAAATAAAATATACATGTGCTTCATTCAGACTCAATTGACATTTTCTGTAAACGGTTTCTTTAACACACCAGGGTCTGGTGAATCGCTTCAGATGCTGCAGAAGCTGTGCGCTGGCTTTCCTTTGCATCTTCCACCTTGTCGGAAATTTCTGGCAACAGTTGCTTCAGCTCCTCGAGTTCACGCTTTTCCTCTGTTGCTCCTTCTGTGCCTTCTGTTTTTTCAATTACTTCCTGAAGCATGGCTGATAAGAGGAACATCGGAAAGATTTAAACTGACTTTCCATGAATGTTTAAAAGTCTTGAAATAGATTTCGTCACACATGAAACATACCCAGGCGACTCTCGATGACTTTGATGGAATTGTTGAAGTGCTGGATGGCCTGGGTGTATTGGCCTGTGTAACTAAAAGTTGTGCCCAGCTGGTAGTGAGTCTCTGCCAGCAGACGACTATGAGAAGGAAGATGCTTCAGCTGTATAGCTAAGCACTCCTGGAAGTCCTCCAGAGCTTGGCTGTAGTTACCTACAAAAAAAATAAAAAATTTTATTTGATTAATACACAAGTCTGCAACCCTCTCATCTCCAGGTACTTGACAACTTGGTTTCCATGAAGTGACTATGAAACCCACCCACCAATAAAAAGCGTCAGATCGAGCAAGTGCACTAACGTGAAAGATTCATTCGTTGGAATAGCAAAATAACCCATTGACAAACAGCTGCTCCAATTTGATAATTTGATTTACTTTGTGCATTTTAATTTAATCACCAAATTGATCCAGTTAACAGACTTTAGCCCCTTTAAACTCAAGTTAGTAAAAAAAAAAAAAAAACAAAACAAAAAAAAAAAAACACCCCACTGACACTAGGGCTGCACGATAATGGAAAAAAACCTGACATTGCAACAACGTATTTTCTGCGATATACATAAATATATATAACGATATGTTGAGTACAGGAATGATCAGATGTCTTGAATTGCTTTAAAAAAAAGTGTACACAATAATTGGGGTAATTTAATTTTTTATGAAGATCACAAACAACTTACTGTAAATTTTGGGTTATTTACACCATTTACTCTAGTATAAATTTTAGCAAATCAAATCTAATATGCTATGATAAAGTTTTGGTTGTTCCATGACCAATGAGTGCATTCAGGTTTTTCGATATGCCACGTAGAACCAGTGTGACGTTTAAAGCCTGCCATGTTAACAGTAACTTTAAAAGTTATTGGCCAAACGTACCAGATTCCGCACCAACTTCGCCAAGTTTCAAGAAGATCTGTGCCGCCATTAGCTGGTCCTCTTCGCTTTCCTTTCTGCAAGCAAGACATTATCTTATTTCCTCAAAGCAAAGGCATTGTTTCAAGTGTTGCGTTTCAACTCGCAAATATTCATACCTTTTGTAAATCACTTTAGCCACTTCCAACATCTCCCATGCCAACTGGAGATTTCCCACATCTTCCTCCTCCTGCAAGAATAGAAAAAGTACCATGAGTTATATTACTGCATTAAACACCCCCCCCCGAGAAAAGCCTGGATTCAATACAAACCTTATCTTCTGCATTGGCATCTGCTTCCTCATCGTCATCATCGTCATCATCGTCGTCATCATCTAAACAGAAAAACAATGAAAGTCGGTTTGAAAGAAACTGAGATATGAAGATAAATTTGCACCATCCGTGAAAGCCACGATTTCTACTGTGCAGCTCCAACAGCCTGTTCTGGCAAGTGGAGGGGAAAAAAAAAAAAAAAAAAAAAAAAACACTCTAAACCCATTCACCCCCACACCCATGTGCTCTGTACCGAACACCTCTACCTCCAGCATCTTCCTCCATAGCCTCCTCCTGTTCTTCATTCCCACTCTGCTCTTCCGATTGCTCAACATCTTTCTCAGCATCCTCCTCTCCCTCTTTTGTAACCACAGCTTCTTCCTGTTTTAAGGAACCATCTTTGTCCGACTCAGACTTTGCAGCAGACTGCTCTTCACTTTTGGGGAGTTTTTCTGTGGATTTGGTTTCCTGTACATCAGCAGCACCCTCTTTCTTGGCATCTTCCTTGACGTCTTTGTTCTCCTTGTCCATTTTTTGCTCCCCTTCCTGAGAATTGTTCTTCTCAGACATGGCATCATAAACCTGTTCTCGGAGCTCATCTCTGGCTTCCTCTGTATTGTGGTGGAAACATTTAAGCGAGCAATATACTTTAAAGAGAAAGGATGTCAAAAAACAAAAACAGCCCTTTTGACCAAGAAAGAAAGTAATATTGTTTTGAGGTCCATGCACTGCTAGACCTTTCTAATGAACCCCTGTTTGGAACGGATCCAAATATTGAATATGGCCATTAGAGTCTCAGTACCCGTTATATTCCTATCTGACTTGCACAGAGTCAGCATGGGTTGGCTGAAAGTACGGTTCATCACGAGATTTGGCGTAGTGATTAACTTTTCATGTGGAAAGATTGGAAATGTAAACATGTTATTTTGGCAGCCCTCACAAAAGCTCACAGACCCCGTGGAACACCGCAAGTCAAACCGCGTGGGTGAAATAAGGGTGTTAGTTTTCCTGTCAAATCCCTAACTTTTCCACAGCCATTCTGTACATTTGGACCGCCTGAAATGGTTGCCATTTTTGCATTATAAAAACAATTGTCCCTCTTGCAATTTGATCAATAAAAAAAATTAAGTCCAATTAATTTATATTGAAAATAAGTGTAAAAAGAAATTAACTGCAAAAACTTGCTAATAAAATTGTAAGTCCTTCATAACTGTTGACAAACTTCATTTTCATTTAGAAGCAGGAAACCTTAAGCTGTATACACTGGAGATGTGTTAACACCATTCATATATATATATTTTTTTTACTTTAGTTTTTAAAAGTAAACAAACCCCCCACAACCATTACTTTTATACCAATAATAAACAGTTCATTTAAACAATAAAAATAGCTCCATATACATACTGCATTTTGACCAAAATACCCACCATCCAAGTTTTCTGCACTCTCGATCTTTGAATCATTCTGCTTCTCGCCCTCCTCCGAGGATTCCTCCGGGACTCCCTCCAAAGCGTTACCCAAGACAGAGTTCTCCATCCTGTGAGAGTACACCCACCATGTGATAAATGGTTTGGCTTTAAACAAAACTTGTTCGAGCTCCAAAAGCAATAAACTGTTTGGTACGTTACCTGGCAAGCTCCAGCAAGGACTTCCCACACAAGAAAAACGCCTCTCCACATTCATCCGCAGTGTCACCGAATTTCTCAGCTCTGTGGTAATGGTGCGATTCAAAAAAAAAAAAAAAAAAAGTTTAATTAAAAGTGTTACTGTACAGCTTCAATCAATCTTGTTTCAAGAAACACTACCAATACAAAATATATATATGCTTTAAAAACACTATTTTAACATTACAAGGCGTACAAAATTGACCCTTCAGAGATAATACATTTTGGCCTGATTACCTGAGACACCATGAAAGAATAATATATAACTGGTATTATACCAATTACAGTGACCCCAGTGTTGGAAAGATGACCAAATCCACAAAACATTGGCAAGTAAAATGCCATGCATTTTTAAAGGGCAACAATTCAATCGGCCTTACACTTTGATTTGGGAAAGACATCCAAATTCACCTTCGGTATAATGACAAACTAAAACAGACATCAAGTAGAAATCCACCCAGACCACACACCCCATATCCAATAACCTTGCAATAAACAAGACAAGTCATACTCACAGCATGCCACAAGCCTCCTGAAACACACTGACTGCCGAAACAACATCTCCCATGACCAGGTGTCTGTTCCCAGTGCCAATCAGCTTCTTCGCCTCTTCAGCCACATCCACAGAACTGCAAATCATTCAAAGCGCAAGTTAAGTTACACATTTAACCAAGTATACATCCGCTTCTAGGTCATCTATATCCAAAACCTCACCTCTCAGCAGTACTGGATGATGAGCAAGGTTTCTCTTCAACACTGGGGAGGGAAAAAAGGTTTGCTTAGTAATCTCGAATTGTGTACAGAGCAGACAGTCAAGAGCTACATTACTGGGGTTGGGCAAGATGCTGAAAAAAATCTAATAAATGCATACAGTTTAACATCACATTCTATGATAAACACTACAATGCACAACTTTATTAAAAAAAAAGGATATAAAAAGGGAGCTTGATTAGCTCTAAATGTATTAAAAAAAAAAGAAGGAAATTTGCTTACATTCATTTTTTTATTATAATTTACACATGCTATCAAATAAACTACTTGTAATTTTACATATATCGTGTTGCCTGCACTCCAAGTGTAAGGACACTTAGAGTATAATATTGGGCAAGTATAATTTTTTTTTTTTTTACCATCAGTGTTCAATCAGGTTTTACCCTTCCTGGCGCTACCTTACCCTAGATTTTATCTGGGCTTGGGAACAGTACTACAGCCGGCTGGGGATTTTTTTTTGGCCGAAACGGTCAGCGATAAAATAAAAAAAGAAAAAGAAAAGGGGAGGGGGGGGGGGATACACACACTTCACTTCGTTTACACTTTTAGTAAACAAAACTTTGTATAAATGTTTTAATACATTTATAAAATATTGATTTATATTATATAAATAATTAAAATAAACTATTACACCATTTGTACAAACCAGTACATGCTTTTGGCTGACTGTATGAATATGCATTACAATATCAATATTTTATATTCATATCACTGATTGACATGTGTGAAAAGACAAGTGAAAGCATGTTTTGTTGGACACTGGGGCTGTGGGTTACAAGCATCAGAAAGAGTAACAAAAACGCTGGGATAGGACAACGTGGAATAATTGGAACGCATCATCAGACTTCATTTTCAAGCATCTCTGGGCACGATTTGATCCTTTCATAAATATTTACACACCATTTGAGGCTTTTTACAGCTCAAAATTTTATCAGGTAAACTAATAAACTGAAGTATACATGTATAAAGTATACATGTTGGCCGAGTGACTGAAGAATGCCAAGTTTATATAGTCAAAGCTAATGAGTCAAAAATAAGAATTACAAAAGATCATAAAATAAGACATTCGCCTAGTGGACATTTTATAGTAATTTGACATTGCATGCATACCTGGTTTACAAAACAAATGTGTGTGTGGTGGGGCGGCATATGAAGTATATAATCCCTGCCTTTGATTGATAAAGCACATCCCTATGAAAATATTACAACTTAATAGTATTTGTTTTTTGTGCATCCAAGGTCTCCTAACCACCAAATTATGTGAAATGAACTTCAAACCTTTCATAATCAATTTGGGACAGAGTTCAGCTTTATGTGCACAAAAATACAAATATACATACACACATATATATATATAGTTCAATAATGAGTCTAAATGCTAAAATAATTGGTACCGAGTAAGTTTGTCATCTACTGTGACAAAGAGGTGTGTGTGAAAGTTTGTGCGCCCTTGCTCTGCAGTCACCATGGCAGCCGCTAGCTTAGCTAACTAAACTAGCATGGAGCACGCGCACGCAGTCTGAGGGACAAACAATAAGTGTACTTAGCTTCACCAAACTCCGACAATACTAAGGGATTATAAAAGCGAAAACGGTGAACTAAACAGTTTTAAGTCGTTCGCGTGACAAGAAGCGAAACTAAAGCGGTTTTAATTTCTGAGGCTAGCAGGAGACTTAGCCGCGACGCTCTCCCGCCAAACGCACAGCGCTCGCCGCATACTCGCGCACTGAGCAGTACGGGGGAGCGCGTCAGGCCGCGCGTCAGGTCCGCGTACTGCTTAGTGCGCAAGTGCGAAACAAACGCGAGCCTTAACCTCAGTGTCGCACTCCTCCTGCGCGCGCTACGGCTAAACACGCTGCGGGAGAGTTAAATATGTGTAAAAACACTCACGCTTCACTGGTCGAAGAAGCAACAGCGGTTTCCTCCGGCATCTTCAACAACTTAATTTACACCGAATAAACCCAGGAGAAAATGGCAGACTCGCACAGGACCGATTCAGAATCAAACCGCGTTTAAATACGGATGCTGTCTTCACTTCCGCCGACCTTTAACCTTCTGTCAAAGCGCGGGAAATGATTTTTTTAAGGGGCGGGGTCTCCACACAGAGGGAGACGTCATTGAAGAGCTCAGAAGCCAAGAGGCGAAACTCTGGTGCTTTTGTTTTTAAATAGCCACTAGATGGCGCTGCGCACAACACTGAGTTGTGTCTTCTGGAAATTATCCGATTTGAAAGTTAATATATGATTGGGTATTTTAATATATGATCATATATTTCCCTTATTATTATTATTATTATTATTATTATTATTATTTTTATACAAAACAGCAACATACAATCCAAAACAACATAGCCAGGGAGGAGAAAATTTGTTATTTACAAAATAAATAATTTTGGTGACCCCCATTTTCTTTCTATCTATCTATCTATTTTGTTTTTTTTAAACAAAATATTTTACAATGTAATTTTTTGAATACAATAAAGAGGGGTTTTATTATTAAATTTACGTTTCTGAATAAAGTTTATAATGCTAAAGATTACATTTATTATAAAATATTTATAGTATAGACAAATATTTGTATTCAAAGAAACCAAAAATCAAAACTAAATAACTGACCAATTTCTTTCCCCCAATAATAATAATAATAATAATATTAAGGGGCGGGGTCTCCACACAGAGGGAGACGTCATTGAAGAGCTCAGAAGCCAAGAGGCGAAACTCTGGTGCTTTTGTTTTTAAATAGCCACTAGATGGCGCTGCGCACAACACTGAGTTGTGTCTTCTGGAAATTATCCGATTTGAAAGTTAATATATGATTGGGTATTTTAATATATGATCATATATTTCCCTTATTATTATTATTATTATTATTATTTTTATACAAAACAGCAACATACAATCCAAAACAACATAGCCAGGGAGGAGAAAATTTGTTATTTACAAAATAAATAATTTTGGTGACCCCCATTTTCTTTCTATCTATCTATCTATTTTGTTTTTTTTTAAACAAAATATTTTACAATGTAATTTTTTGAATACAATAAAGAGGGGTTTTATTATTAAATTTACGTTTCTGAATAAAGTTTATAATGCTAAAGATTACATTTATTATAAAATATTTATAGTATAGACAAATATTTGTATTCAAAGAAACCAAAAATAAAAACTAAATAACTGACCAATTTCTTTCCCCCAATAATAATAATAACAATATTGGGCAAGTATAATTATAATATTTATACAATTATTATAATGAGATTTATCTCATCTTGTGTCTCACAAGATGACACACACACTCTCTCTCTCTCTCTCTCTCTCTCTCACACACACACACACACACACACACACACACACACACACACACACACACACACACACACACAGATTCAGCCAAAAATATATACACACACTTCACAAAAAGAAAAATAGTTTGGGGTATATTATATGCATATAATATTAATAGTATTATCATATACAGTAGATAAATATATATAAAACATGTAAATGAAAATAGAGTATAATTTAAAAAGTTGATTAAATTTTAATTATTGAAACCCAAAATTCAGTATCTCAGAAAATGTAAATAGTACTCAAGACTATAAAAATAATAATAATAAAAAAAAAGACAACAGCCTACTGAAAAGTATGACCATGTTGTAACAATGCGTGTCTCGCGAGGAGCAGAAACGTGTAATAATACTCTGCATTGTTCTGAACAGGCAGAGCCGCTGCCATCTAGACTCGTGGTTGCTAGGCCCTGATAGCTTCGTGCTCCGTACAATCATTAGGTAGCACTGATAAAGACAAAGACGAAAGACCCAGTCAAGTCTACACGAGAAGCTGGTAGTGTTAAGAGAGAGAGAGAGCATGCGCAGGGCGCCATCCATTTATCATGCACTCTTGTCCTTAGTTTAAAGTGTTAAAAGCACATAACACATAAATCCTCAGTACGGGTGGATTCGTCCTGGGGGGAGCTCTGTTTATTTGCTCTGTTTATGATTTCTTTAGTTAAATTTAATTCAATTCAATTTTATTTGTATAGCGGTTTAAACGATTGACATTGTCGCAAAGCAGCTTTACACAATCAAAAGAATTATTTATGAAATGTGAATATATATGAATCAAAATGATAATATTTTCCCTGATGAGCAAGCCGAGGACGACGGTGACAGTGGCAAGGAAAAACTTCCTGAGATGGCAGTAGTAAGAAACCTTGAGAGGAACCAGAATCAACAGGGAACCCATCCTCATCTGGGTGAAAACGGATAGCGGGGATTGAACTGCATCATACTGTGTGAGACAGGAATTTCAGGATGACAAAAGAGATATATACTGTAACAGTATAACAATTTCTTTATTGTTTTTGGTTTACTAATTAATAACTCCATGCTATCTCCAAATGGGGAGGTTTCCCATGCTTGTAGCATGAGCCCCTCAGAATCGTTGACCGCCTCAGAACCCCTGTATAATGACTCTTATCAATATTATTCCATCCTGTTTACATTACACATATACTGTACAACACTTAATACTCGGTCGGGGCTCCCTTGCATGAGTTACTGCAGCAATGCGGCGTGGCATGGAGGCGATCAGTCTGTGGCACAGCTGAGGTGTTATGAAGCCCAGGTTGCTCTGATAACGGCCTTCAGCTCTTCTGTGTTGTTGGCTCTAGTATCTCATATCTTCCTCTTCAAAATACCCCATAGCTTCATACTATGGGATTTAAGACAGGCGAGTTTGCTGGCCAATCAAGCACAGGGATACCATGGTCCTTAAACCAGGTATTAGTACTTTTGGCAGTGTGGGCAGGTGCCAAGTACTGCTGGAAAATTAAATCAGCATCTCCATAAAGCTGGTCAGGAAAGGGAAGCATAATGTGCTCTTAAGTTAAGCTAACCTGATAAAACACAGTGGACCAACACCTGCAGATGACATGGCTCCCCAAATCACTGACTGTGCAAAGTTTACACTGGACCTCAAGCAGCTTGGATTTTGTGCCTCTCCTTTCTTACTACAGACTCTGGGACCGTAATTTCCAAATGAAATGCTAAATTTACTTTCATTTGAAATGAGGACTTTGGCCTGTTTGTCCTTAGCCCAGGTAAGACACCACGTACTGGTCCATGTACTGGATACGGCTGTGCATGGTGGCTCTTGACCATGAGTCTCCAATATTGAACTTATTCACAATATTTCACTTGTGAACTAAATATATAAATAAAACACACACAGCTGACAACCATCAATGGTGTATGAAATATTACTTGCAGCTGGTATCAAAATGAGGCTGAGGGATCCCTCACTCATTATTACTGAATCTTCACTTAAATATTTTAAAATTAGGACTTTAATGCTTTTTTTTCTTTCCTCAAGACACCCTCGTAAATAAACTGACCATATCTCAGCAATCGAGCATGATACTGGAATAAACTTGGTATCAAAATGGCCCTTATTGAACCAGGAATCTGAAAAAAAAAACTAAAATCACCAAAAATACTACCTAATTTCTCATTTGAGTGCTGTGTGTTGCAGCAGTGAAAAAGAAAACAAACCACAGAATGTAGAGCCATAGAATCCACAGAATTGATAAATGTCATCTTCCGAATTAAATACAAAATCTACAGTAGGAGGTCGGTCAGTCTAGTGTCAGCAAGAAAATGAAAAAATTCTGCACAATGCATTAAAATTCCTATTACTATCAATCCTAAATGTAATGTAATGCAATGTGTGATTTAAAATACAGATCAAAAGCAGACATAAATAAACATTACATGTAATGTCTTTCTACAGACATTAAACTGTTGTCTTTGCATGCTTCCTTCATGCCTGACAAACTTGCAGGGATCAAATTCATCCACAGAGAAAATCTCTACCCTTTCAATCTCGTTTGTAAGGCTAAGAAAGGTAAATAATCCTAATTAATTGCAGCTACAGTATATCAGTCTTCTACCGGTAGACTGTAGCTTGGTGGGACCAGTGCCATTTAATATGCTGACTATTTATGTCCAAGTGTGAGTTTTATTCGGTAAGCTTTTATAAATGTTTGTTTTGGTAAACATTTTAATCCATTAAACAAATAAATCAAGTCATTGCAGCAGAGGTGTATGAAAATACAGTATATCACCATTAAAACTGAACAGAAATTGTAATACAAACAGGAGGTGAACTATTGATTTTATTATAATTTTGTACTTTTTTTTTTATAAACCTTGCCAGAATTTCACAGAACATTTGGCTGACACTTAAGTTGTGCATCTGGACAGGGATCCCACAAGACTTTATTTGGAACAAGAGACAGATACAGATTGACACACACTCCAACAATGGAGAGATGAAAATGGAGAAATGGGTGCATTTGAGGGGAAAAATGCACCCATTAATTAAAAAAAAAAATTGTGTTATGTGTACAGCTCTGCCAGTTGAAGCGGACTGAAAGGCACATAATCCTGCATACAACATATGAATTAATAAGGATCATTAAAAGGATAGTAAGGATGTCCTGCATCCCTTGGTACAGGCTTGCCATCAACCTGAGAAGTAATAAAAAAAAAAAAAATCTAAGTTTGACAGTTCACAACTGTTCTGTATTCTTCTATTTGTAAATACATTTACTTCAGTCGGCTTTACTATACAGTTAATACAGTACTGGTATAGTAAATGCCATAAATGCAGTCAGAAAATTAAAGAACATTATGTGTAGAGAAACTTACAGTTATAGTTGGCACGATGTATCTCCAGCCTTTGTTCAACGCTGTCATGCTGTCCATCTCACCAGGCTCCAGAGTGAAATCAAAAATCTGCAAGTGCACAAACAGCAATGATGCTAGATGATAAAAATACAACATTCAATGCTGAAACAGAAAAAAAAAAAACGAAAAAATAAATAACCTGTATATTTTCTTTAATGCGAGATTCTGTAACACTCTTAGGGATGGTCACGACTCCTCTCTGGGTCTGCCACCTGCAGTAAAGGGGAATCAGACACAGAATAGAGCATGAATGCAACACATCATGATATCCAGCAACAAAAATAATAAACTACAGCGGTCTATTGTACACATACAGTAGATAAAAGAATATCTTTACCTGATTATAATTTGTGCAAGAGATTTGTTGTACTTCTTGGCAAGGGCGGCAATGACTGGCTCCTCTAAGACAACGGGCTCATCTGGTCTCTTCCAGGCTCGATCTGGAGAGCCAAGTGGACTGTATGCAGTCATCACTAAGCCCTTTTCCCTGCAGTGGGCAAGTAGTTCCACCTGGGCTAGATAAGGATGACCCTCCACCTACACCAAGCAAAAATAGTGTTTCATTTAAGGAATTAAAATTTTCTCAAAATGTTAAGTACAGAATGATATATGGCCTTGATAGGAAATTAATCAAGAACCAGATAATGCGATGCACCCTGACCATATATAAAGTTTCATTGTGATTATTATTCAACACTAGCATGTCCTAAACAATAATGTGTTATGCGGGAAATTTAAATTTTAAATTTCCTGTTTTTACAGATCTGTGGAATTTCAGTTTCTTACTTCTTACCTGCAAAACAGTAGGCTTTATGCTGGCCACAGACAAAACATCATCAATCTGTCTGCTGTTGAAGTTAGAGAGCCCGATAGCCCTCACAAGCCCCTTTTCCACAAGTTTCTCCATGGCGGCCCACGTCACTTTGTAGTCAATGTCATCGTACAGTAAGGTCCCATCTTCCTGTCTGGGGAAAGTGACATCCCCTCGCCTAGAAGAAAAAGATGGGGGAAACCCCCCCCCACAAACTATTACACTTTTATGGTGTTTTTTTCCTATTGTGACAGAATCAGATCTGTTTAAACATAAGACTATGAGCTAGCAGTTCAATTCTGGCAGCCATCACAGACTTAATTTGAATCAAGCCTCAAATTATGTGTAGTCTTAATGGAAATGCAATTGAATCAGCATTTTTAATTTGAAATAAAGTTTGGAAAATTATGTCATAATTTGGGTTTTAACCTTCCCCTGTCAATCACTTGCTTTTAATAAGTTCAAAAACATCCCTCCCCCCCCCCCCTAGTGTTAAGGTATTTTCATGAAGGAAACCACGCGTGTATGTTTTGGAGTCATCCATGAGTTTGGAACAAACACTGATTAGGTGGACAACACTTCTTTTTTATGCTGAAAAGATGTGCAGTATGGGCACATAAATAAAAGGCCAGGGATGAGCTCAAGAAAGTCTGTATTATTACAGCAGCAGCAATATAACATTTTAACGGTTACACATGCTATGTTTTACTCTGCTCCTTGTGTCTAGTTACTGTATGATTCCGGTTGTTCTTGCACTTGGTCAGTGTGCAGAAAAGTAAAGCTTGTGTTATTTGTCTCACTGTTAGCTACATCATGCTTGATTTGCATTTTGCCTAATTTTTGAGTGAGTTTGGGTAAAAGCAGCTGCCAAAAAAAAAAAAAAAACAACACTGTAAATTTAAAGTAATAAAGTCACACAAAGGACACTGTGTTTAAAATCTAAGGTTTGTAATGGGTTCTCTTGGCCAGAGGTCACATGCAAGCCTGTGCTTACTGGAAGGCATAAGGCCAGTGAATGAGGTAGAGGTCCAGGTACTCCAGCTTCAGCTCCTTTAAACTCTTGAGCAGCGCTGGCTCCACGTCCTCAGCGTGGTGCTTTGTGTTCCATAGTTTGGAGGTCACAAACACGTCTTCTCGTTTCAAGGCCTGACATTAAGGACAGTTTGTGAGAAAAACAAACAAAACACCATGATGTCTATTTTTAAAGCTTAGGTATTCCTCTCGGTTCACTCACTTTGTCAGGCCCAAGCATCTCCTGAAAGGCTTCACCGATTTCTGATTCGTTTCCGTAAATAGAAGCGCAGTCGATGTGACGATATCCGGCCTGAAGTGCCCATATTACTGCTTGTTTCACCTGCAATCAAGAGTGTACAGAAAGAAACTACAATCAGCAACCAAATACAGAACCTGTAGTTTTGTAAATCTCAGCTGGAAATCTGCAAATGTGACAATCTTCATACTGCTATTATTCCCATGAATCCTGATGAACAGTTTAAATTTCCATGTTTATAAAGATCTTATTAAAGCTCGAAATATACCAGGAGTGTTCAAGTCAAACTTGATCCTTAAAAATGGACAGATAACTTTTAGCCAACTTGAGACTCATCTATCTGTGGAAACTGTACACACAATTATTTACCAACACTACTTGCACATTACAGGAACTTGGCTGAAAGGTATTTCCACACCCCCCGTACAGCCCTGGCCTCGCTTCAAGCCATTTCCAAACCATTACAGGAGTTCTTGAAAGGCCGGCATTTAGGCCATCTGTTCGTTGCCCTGGTGTACTAAGAAAACGTTCTACCTTAATGGTATCAAGCACTAGTGAACCACTGAGATACGTGCATTAGTGTAGCAGACGATTATATACAGAAATAAAGGGGCGTTTTTACACGCATATCTGTCCCGGTTTGACTTGAATGCCCCTCATAATTAAAAACACATTATGTCTATTACATCTTATGCCATGTAAAAATTTTGACTGGGAAAATTCAAGTCCATGGCTGTGATGAGTTGAAGCTTAAAAGGTAATGAATAACCCACACAGTGAGACCATAAATGATTCTCCAGCATCATATGAAATGTGCAGCAAGTAACAGATTTACCAAATATACTATGGTCGCCTTATCTCATAGTTTTGAGGTTGCAACCATGCTAGTTAATTAATATAGACATTCCTTCCATCCATGTCGACATAGCGAACGATGGCACTATGCACAACAACAGTGGATGCTCTCTAAAAGGGAAGGTAGCTCACACTTACTCACTGTAAGGTTTTATAATATAATGCAAACTCGCCCATGCCTCTACGCAAAAAAATCCCTCAATGCATTTTCTGATTCCTAACATGGCAACACTTCTTATAGCCTGTGTCTGCTGACACCTTTCTATTGGAGCCAGCATTAACCTTCTATTGATAGTTGATAATAATTAGATCAACAGTAGCACTTCTATTGGATAATCCTTACTCTCCATGTGCATCAACGAGCCGTTAACCGGCCTTCCTTCCTTCCTTGGTATGTCCTGACCACTGCAGACCGCGAACATCCCAGAATAGTTACAGATTTGCTCTGACCTGGTTGTATAGCCATCACAGTTTGGCTCTTCGCACATTTTCAATATCTCGTTCCAATGGCAGCTGGAAGTGGTTGGGATATACAGTATTAGGCAGAAAGTGATCCCTTTTTTCTGAGGCAGAAAATACATGCATAAAGATTTGAGTGACTATGACAAGGACCAGATTGTGATGGCTAAAGAACTGGGTCAGAGCAAGTCCAAAAGTACAGGGCTCATGGAATGTTCCAGGTCTGTAGTGGTCAGGACCTAACAAAAGTGATCAAAAAAAGAAAAACCAGAGGACTAGCAAAAGGGTCATGGGTGATGCGCATGGGAAGCAAAGGCTGGCCAATAGAAGAGGTAGTGTAGCTGGAATTGAGGAAAATGTTACATTATGGTGGTAAAAAAGGGACCGACTTAACTTAAAGATTACATGGTCATAATGGTTGGAATGATAGGTGTATGAAAAAATATACACTTACCTTTCCAGGCTCACTCTTCCACGTCCCTAACCCGACGAGAGGCATCTTTCTGCCGGTGTTCAGCACTGCAAAGTCGTTCATGTTTGCCTTATGAGTCTGAAGAGACAAGAGGAGACGATTCGCTCTGAAACAGATCAGGCTTGAGCTCAGATACAAGTGTATAAAGTGTGCAGGTGTCGAAACCCTGCTTCAGCAGTACGAGTGGAATTTTCACTGGACTTTTCCTACTGTCTTTTACACCTAGACATAATATTCACTGAGGTTTATGAGTGACTGAGAAAGACAGGAAAGGAAGGGAAGGAAAGTTGAACCTGCTGACTTGTCAGCTGACTTCCTGAATGGAGGCTAAACAGACTGGAATATCTAAATAACTTTCTGCTAAATTTAATTATGAATTCTTTAAATTATTTTAAATCAAGCATATTTATCAAATTATCCAAAATGAAGACATTTTACATTAAACAAGACACTTTAAACTTATTTCTTATGCCGGTTATGCTACCAAACACATTACACTGAACCTAGCATACTAAGGATGAAACATTTGTACTTATGCGCATGCGCTCTAATCTCACACACAGTAGTATGCATTTCGGATCTACTGCACAACGCACAGGGGACAAAGCAGTGCAGCACAATCTCTAATCAATTATATTAGCAATTTAAATTGTTTTAAATGTTCTTTAGATGAAAAAAAAGCTATCCTCAGCTATTTCTATTTAAAGGTAATATAAACTGTAATATGAAACAGTATACGCTTATATAGTTCACATAGACAATGAAATAAAGCGAATTTAATTCAATTGAATACAGATAAACCATAAATAATGTCCAACATCATACCAGATTCCGACAGTAATTCCTGCAGGTAAATTTAAACAAACGAGCCGACTGCAAAAGCAACATTTGTCCAACTGAACTTGGATTTTTGGCTCGAATTTTACCGTTCCACCTTAAAACATCTAGCCGGTAGATGGCGACATGAGTTCTCTTGGGCTTACACTGTAGGTTGTCGTGTCAGGTGACCCTTTGAGGTAAATGGATGATAAGAAAAGTCTAAAACACATTTTTTTTTTTAAATAAACCAAGTTTTTAAAAATGTATTATTATTATTATTGTTAGTTTAATTTCACACGGCCATTAATTCTATTATAAAAATCCTTATAATACATATTTACAATACATGTTTAAAACAATGAATGCACTTGACGCGCATTTTGGATTTTTTTTTTTATTCCTTTTGGCGCCATCTGTCGGTGAGAGTTCGTAAGCGCCCATTTTCTTTAAGGTGGAACGGAAAAGCCGAATAAAAAAAGCCAACTTCCAGCCTCGCGATAAAAACCTGGATGATGTCGGGCACCCCGTATAAATCATATGTCTTTAAAATACAGTTTTTTTTATACACTAAACACACATACTCACTGTGCTCATCAGTAACGTAAATGTTCACTGGAAATTCAGCCGAGGATGGCCGTACATATATATTTTTAAACGTTGTATATTCATATAATTATCGTTGACGTGGTATAAAGCATATCCGGTGCACACACCTTCAAATTAAAAGTCCCTGCAAGAACGCGATGGAAGGAACCGTTCTCGAGTTTTCACTGAACCGAGTCACCGAGTCGACTCACTCACTGAAAATTGACCTTTGCCCTCCAAAAACCTTTAACTACGGGTCGTTAAAACTGTTCAACAATTATAATGTGCAAATATTTCGAATATTTGCATTGAACTCAAAGAATAGTCTATTAAATCCACCCTGAACAGCTTGAATATGAATATTATTGAGTAACACAAAATCTTTGATGTCCTCATCAACTGTAACGTTAAGTTTCTGTAAAAATAATTTTCTGTTGTCCAAATGTAAAAAAATATTGAAACATTGGAGCAGCATACAGAGCAACAGCACACTCCATTAGCATGTAATGGAGGATGTGGGTATCATGATCTGCACATGGGTGGAGCTGCGGGTAACCTCTAGTCAAAAATAAAATCAAATTCAGAGTTGACTGTTTTTTACCTTGCCACTAGATAATGGATTCATGTTGTCTCTAATTGTCTATCTATCCATTTGCTTGGTGTTACATCACACTTTTTGGGTTGGGGGTTGGAGGTCTGTGTGTGTGAAGTTTGCATGTTCATGTTCCTGCAGGTTAGGCTAATTGGCGTTCTTAAAATTGCCCGTAGTGTATGTAGTGTACCCAGCCATGTGCCCTAGGTCTTCTGGGATAGGCTGCAGGCATCCTCGCGACCCTGAATACAGGATAAAGCGGTATAGACGATGAGTGAGTAAGTGAGTGAGTGCATGTGAATTTAGTTTTCAAGAGGACCCAGCAGTCTTGCTTCAGTCTTTTAGCCTGCCCAGCTCTCTAATCTCCAATATTCCATTCTCCTTTATTCTGTACACTCTGTGTAAGCAGCATGCCATTGGGCTCTGCTGTAACTCAATGCAACTAGGCTTTAGAGCATTTTAGATCTTTGAGCCCAATAATCATTCTTTGCATTGCTAATTAATAAGACATTAAACATCATGAGGATAATGGTCACTTGTGCATTACAGGAACTCGGCTGGGAGTTAAAGTCACATCCTTGTACAGTCCTGACCTTGCTCTAAGCTATTTTTACATGTTTGGATCATTAAAGGAGTTCCTGGGAGGCCAGCATTTCTGATATGAACCAGGAAGTCTGATTATGGCTCTAGTGTACCGAGAAAACCTTTTACCTTGATGGTATTCAAGTATTAGTTAAACCATTGGGATAATGCATTAGTTTAGCAGGGGATTATAAAGAGAAATAAAAGGGAGTTTTCACTTTCATAACTGTGTTCTATGTGAACAGCACTTATATTTATATACTGTGCATTTAAGATGTTCTCTTCACTGTAGCTAAGTGGCCCACACCAGTTCCACAAACATTCCACACCAGTGTAAACATGGTCTGCCAAGAAGTGCAAGAAATTTAGTGGCTTTAACAGAGCCCTGATCTCAACACATCTAGGATGAATTCCCCAAAGCCAAACTTCAAAATCTAGTAGGAAGTCTTCTCTGAAGAGCAGAGCATATTTTACTAGAACAAGGGGAATAAATCTGGAAAGACATGTCCACAAATTTTTCACTACGTAGTGCGCACTATATCATGCGATTTCTGTGTTTACATTTTCATCACATTAGAGTACAGCAGCTCTGCTCTGCTTCACATAAATTATAGGTGGGGGCGTCCACTTCCTTCAGCTCCCCGTGAGTGTGGGCCTGTTTACAGAACAGATTTGTTTCTCAACCACATCCAGTTTCCATGTAGTGTTGTTTTCAGTACAGCACGGTTATCCATTAACCTGCCAGATCTGTGACTGTCAGTATGGTCCTTCACTGTGAGAATTATGTCTTGAATGTTGTTATTGTTTATCAACTAGAAGATTACATGTTAATCGGTATATCTGTAAGCACAGGAAAGGGGAGGAGTGTGAAAATACAATTATGTCTGGGAATGTAAATGTTGTGGGAGAAACTGGTCTTGGAAAAGGATGATGATCCTCTGGTAAAGAAAATGAAAGGTTTGTCTGTTCTCGTGGCTATAGGTGAGTTTTTCCTGTATTTAATTATGTCATAAGGTGTGGTGTATATTTTGTGAAGATGTCCTACTGTGTAATGCAGTACATTTTAGTTTGCAATATTATTTAAATAAAAAAAAAAAAAAATTAAAAACCTTTTAGGGTGCTTGCATGTCCATCAGGACAAATTAACAAGTTGATGTTTATGTTTTCAGTACTGTCCCTATTACTGGCTGAACACGGCACATCTAATGGTATAACACATTAATACACACATGCACATTAAGTCTACCCCTTATATAAAATGTTTCTTTTCCTGTCGATACCTAAGACAAAGTGCTGAATTCATTCTTTCAGAAGTTGTTTTGACTGCCTTGCCTCAGGGACAGCACTTCTACCTTGGAGAACCCATCGATCTGACATGTAGGGTAAAAAACAACTCTTCGGAGGTGTGGATCTACAGTTGGTTTAGACACAACGTCAGTACCGCTGCTACCCCGGGTGATGCTCACAGAATCAACCATCACACTTACTCTATTTCAGCGCTGACCTCTGAGGACAGCGGCATGTACTGGTGCGCAGCTCGGAAACAGGATACAAATTCCACCCTATGGAGTAACCCTGTTACTATAAGCGTTACAAAAGGTAAGAGGGGTAAAAAAATCAGCAAGTACCATCAGTACACCTAATCACATGCGGTCAGTTTTGGGAAAAATAACAGTTAGGTCTTCAGGGTGAATCTTTACCTATCTGTCTCAGTTTCCAAAAGTCTGAGCACCCCATAGGGTCTGAGCCATTCCATCTATTATTGACAATTACTTTTTGCAAAAAATACCCTAACTGAATGAGACAACCTTTATAATCTGCATTAAAATCTGCAATCAGATACTAATAATATTGTTTTATACAATTCCTGTCTGTTGTGCTCATCCTCTTGTATTTACTTGAATGAAGTTTAATTCCTCATCCGTTTTCATCTTTACTAAGCCTCACCTTCTATGACCCTGGAGGTCAGGCCTGATAGCAGTCAGCACTTGCAGGATAAACAGTGTTCTCTGATTTATTTGAAACGATTTGAGTTATTTATTTGTTTGTTTGTGTTCATTCTTTCATTTCATGCATCCAATCGAACCGAAGAGAACACATTTATAGGTACGGAGAGATGTTTTGAGCAGTTGTTTTCTCTTAATCCATCAGATACTCTTATACACTCTTATAGTTTCCTGCTCCCCTGACCTATGTCCTATCTCTTTTTTTGTAGCAGCGTGGGTCTGGGTCGTCTGTGCCGTTATCATCATTCTGCTTCTGATCCCCATCACCATTCTGCTTGTACCATGCCTCAGGTATGGCTGACATTTCTGATAATTTCACTGATGAAATTCTTAGTAAAATCGCATCACCTATCTATTGCATTTATGGCTGTTAATTTGTTATAAATTAAAACACTGGATTGTTTATGATCCGAAATCATAGACCAAAAGTATTGATTTTTTGAACATTGGTGTTGTACTAACTTAGTAACACAGTTCACTGGTATGTTGTGGTTAAAATAAATAGATTATATTCTTAGAGACAGTTTCTCACTATCTATACTGTGTGCCCACATGTATGTGAACACTAATCCAGTACACCCATATATCCATGTTTACTGTATCAGCCCAGTGTTAGTGTTATCTTGCTGTTATAACGGCCTCTATTCCTCTGAAAATGCTTTGGCCTGTGTGGGGTTTTTACTCATTCAGAGCATTAGTGAGGTCAGGTGCTTTTGTGTACAAGGAAGCTCCACTTCCAGTTCATCTCAATGGTGTTCAGTGAGTTTGAGGGCAGGCCACTCGAATTGTACGACTCCACCCTTGGCAAAGCACTTATTTATACACCAGGGGCATCATCTTGCTAGAAGAGGTTTCTCTTCAAAATCACTACAAAAACATTGTAGACAGTTGTGTACATTCACCATTGTGGCATCGATTTAGGGAAGACGAACAAATGGTTGTGATTTTCAGGGTTCCTTATACGTTTGGTCATATAATGTAGAGCTGAATGTCTGACAAATGTAAAGCTGCTATCTTAAAATCATTAAGTAAGAAATAAAGCACTTGGGGGGCATGCTGCTGTAGGAAAATAGGCAATACAAGGTTGGTACGTATACCAAGAAGGCAGAACTTTTCTTATCTAATACAATAAAATGTTTCAATACGTATATATTCACTTTTCAATTCAATTCAAATTGTATTTTATTTGTATAGCAGTAAACAAATATAGACAAATATTTTTATTTGTCTGATCAGTATATAACACTATGACAAACCGTGCAACCTTACAAAAGCCCACTACAAAATTTTAATCAGGTGTTGCGAAAGTTCCCAAGTTTATAAATGGGAAGGATAATATGACGTTTTTTAGCATTCTTCATTACTCCTCAAAATATCTTTTTAAAATGTCTTTTTTTTTTTTTTTTTTTAGAATTGCAGTACATATGACTTATATGAAATGTGGTTTATGTTTACAGAAGGAGAGTAAAGTTCCTTCCAACATGTGGAGATTTTATTCGCCATCAGGAAATGCCTAGAACAAAACAGGATGTAACAGAGATCCAGTGGGACCTGGCCTGGATGGAGATGTCTAATCTGCTGGATAAACCATCCCCTGGCAGCTGAGCAGTTCAAAATATTTACATACTATTGTCCTAATTATAATGCAACAGTGCGGAATGTCGTCATGGGTGATGTAATAGATACTGATATTCTCTAAACCATATTTTATTGTTAATATAGAGTATTTTAACACTGTTACATATGGATGTATCCTTGCGAAGATGAAATTTATTGGTATTGAAGAACAAATAGAGAATTATGAATCCAAGTCCTATATAGTATGAACATGCTTTTCCGTAAAGCTGCATCAGATTAGGTCATTACACACACACCGTCATGCATTTCATGTTTTAATTATTATTTTTTTATTTAAGTCATTGATAATTTTCCTTAATGTGTTTTTATCTTTAACCATATAGTATAAATATTTTTAGCCATACTTTTTTAATATTATTTATATTTGTAAATTTAAAAATTGATTTTCTACGTAGTGCAAAAAACATTTCTCTCACTCATCCCCCAACCCAACATGTCATGCATTGTGACTGTCAGGTACAATCTATATTAAAGGGAAAAAAAATCTATCCTTTTGTTTTTTTTTTCCTGTTGTTGGGGATCCACAACACACAATTGGTTCAACTCTCATTCTTCTCTAAAACCAGTTAAAGTGATTAATGGCGTCATAACAAGCATTTAATTATGTTTTAAAATATGACGTGCATTTTCAAAAAAAGCAGGTGTCAATGTCAAAACGGTCAGATATTAATATAGCGCCAAGATATTAATGCCTAGATGCACTCATATATAACCTGTGAAGTGTCACTAGGGGGCAGAACTGGCTTTATGAGGTTACATATTGTTGTTCTGTGCAGGCTTCGTGTGACAGTCACATTTATTAATTCCTTCATGCATTGTGATCAAAGCAATAAAATGAAATGCATTCGAGTAGTGCTAAAGCTGAATTCTTATAGTCAGTTTATCAAAGATTACGAGACAAAAATGTGCATCTAACAGTATTTTATCTGTTTTTGTGAGCTTTGTCTCACTAGCTAGGGGTTGAGTGGTGTGTGAATCACAGTTCACTGTCTTAACAACATTGAAACATTGCAGAAGGCAACATTACGTGTTGCTTTATAAATATTGTAAATGTACAACCCTTAGGCAAGAACTACTGGCTTCTGTTGCTCTTGTGATTTCTTCTGCGATTTTTCCTGGTGCCACATTCCTTCTCCACACAACCCTTATTACAGCAGCGTGCAGTAATCTGTCACATTCCTATTCTTCTGTTATTCCCCTTGTCCTCTCCTAGGGGGCAGACTATAATTGTGCATGCACATTTTCTCAACTATGGGATGTGTGGGGATATCTAAGACAGTAGTCTATCAGAAACGATGTGATATGTCCCAGATACTGAAATAATGTTATTAATCCTACTAATCAGGGTGATGTGATTGGATGCAAAATTACAGTTCATCACTGTTACTGATGCTCACTTGATAATATCCGTCTGCTATCTATACCTCATATCCTGTACATGGTCGCAGAGGACCTCCAGCCTATTGCAGAGAAATTTTGCCAAAAGGCAGGGTAAATCCTGTATGGGGTGCCAATCCATTGTAGGATAAAAGCATGTATGCACGAACATGCAAACCACACACACACACACACACACACACACACACACATGACTGGAGGCAATACTGGAACCCTAAACCCTGGGGATATAAGGAGCTAACCCAATGGTTGAGGTAGCTCTGTAGTTCAGGCCTTGGATTAAATTTCCAAAAGATCCCAAATTCAAACCTTACCTCCCCACCACCACTAATTTGCCCCTGTTGGGCTCTTTAACAAGGCCCTTAACTCTTAACTGTTTAGATGTATAATGTGTTAGTCATTCTGGGTAAGGGTGTCTGCCAAATGTACAACAGAAAAAGTCAAACAAACCCAGAAAATGTCTCGCTGGTCTAGCGAGGGGCAGAGCCGCGCAGGAATACTCTGCACTGTTCAGAACGGGCAGATCGACAGGCTGCTACCCCACAGAGCTCTGAACAAGCGGAGAACGGCCCACACCTGGTGGCGTGTTTATTAAAGGGTCTTAATACTTCCACACTTTGTGCGATCATTTAGGTAGCATCGGTAAGGTCTCAGGGCCAAAGATTATTATAAACAGTATATTAATAATGCCACACTATCTCCAAACGGAAAGGTCTTCCCTTGTGTATCATAAGCACTCTCACAAACTCCTATTTCATGGCCCTCTCTAAAGCCTTGCGTCAGGGCTGTTATAAATATTAAAACATCTCTTGGTGCAACTCTTCATAACTGATGAATATCTCAGTGCAGATTAGCAAGTTAGTCCTGAAAAAGGGAAGGTTCGGCTAAAATTGAACAACCCAAGCAAGTCCCATAATTGGAGCTACAAGTGACTCCAAGTATATTCAATTTGAGTTTCATACTACAATATAAATTTAAGTTTTATACCTGACATGGCGTCAGCAGCAATATACCCAAGTGAAAAAAAGTATGCTAGGTATATTAAATCCTAGCATTCCAAAGCATACTTAAGTGTATTTGCAGCTAGACTAATGACTTGTACACTTGAAGTTATTTTGGAACAACTAATTTTATAGTAAGTGTATTTAGGCAAATTTTAACTGTATTAAGTATACTTTTTTTGTATTAAGTATAAGTATATTTTGCTAAAGTGGAACAACTTTATAAAGTATATGTTGTGTTTGTACTAACATACCTGACAGTAATTAATTAAATTTAAGTATATCTCTAATGTATTATAAGTACATTACAGCATTTTTTTTTACTGTGCTACACATACATACCATGAATATACTCTTATTGCACGTAAAATTCAAATTTAACTGAAAATATACTGAAACTACTGTGTATATATAATGTGTAAAATGTGTATTATAATGTATACTTCCTGTACATTGTTACACTGATTATTTCAAGCATATTTAAAAAAAAATATGGCGAAAATTAATGGAAAAAAATTGAAAGTTGGTCTTGAGAAACAATTTCAAAACTTCAAGCTTCAAAACTCTATGATCTGGTTCACAAGCACAAGCCTTAAAATAGAAATTACAAAGAAGCGCATCTATCACTGTGGCATAGAGTAAGCCAACATACAGAATGGGTGTTCATTAAAAGTGACAAGAAAGTGTGTGTGAAACTTTTGCTGAAGTAATAGCCACTTATGAGAGTGAGTAGCACGTTTGCACAGGGCTATCTAAATTAAGAGATGCAAACATGGGACAGGAAGGTGACTGTGGTTAGTGATATGCAATGCATGTCCTCTGTTGCAACTTAAAATGAAATGGACTTGCACATTTTCATTTATAGACATTTATATGATATTGTAAATGCATGAATTCTCCAGCACAGAGTTGAGACATGAGTGGCAGAAACATTCTGCAAGCAAGATAGAAAGACGATAGCAATAACTTGTACCTGTACAATGGAATGCATAATTTTTCAGACATAAATAGTAAAATGCATAACAGTGCAAATATGAGATACAGTGAAAGTATAAGGGATATATAGAGTAACATGAAAAATAAGAAATGCACTTATGCATCACATTCAAGAAAAACTGCCTACAGGATTTGCATACATGAACGCTCATGAAATCCACATTTATTGAAAAAGATTATTTATTTAAACTTTAAAAATTATATATTTAAAAAAAACAACTGAATTATTTTTCCACCTTTACTTAATGACCTATTCACTAAATAGACTAAATCACTAAACTTAATTTATTTAAAACTGTAAATTATTCCAAAAAAATCTCCATTATTTATTTCCACTTTAATGGTGTTATTTTGTTGTCTAAAATGTAATAAAATGAGTATTGACTGGAAACAATTGGAAAAAGTTGATCCCCAATGGGTCAAAAGTAATTTTCTAAATGCAGTCCAGCCAAAATAAAGATTAACATTCAGGGGAAAAAATATTTTAGGTTTTAATACAATTAAAATAATTTGTTGTGGAAGTTATATCATAATTACTTCTTTATTTATAATTACTATGTAATACTACTGCTGTGGTGGTTTTTGGGAGACTCCTCTTCCCTCTTTAGCCTTTGTACTTGTGCATGCTGAAAAAACAGTTTTTCTGTTATTTTCAATATATTCAATATTTTAATAGCTTCTAATCATACTACATGATCTAATGTACTGTACTAATGTACACAGTTGGTTTCCTAGGGTTTATGGGGTAAAAAAGTACTTGGCAAAATGTCCTCACAACCATTTGAGAAGATCAAAAAATAAGTGCCATCCTCTCGTCTTAAAGCCGGAAGCTATGCTACTCACACTTGACCTCAATCTGTATCATTGAAGTATCTTTGGAGCTCTCTCTTTCTTTTGGATTTAAGTACAGATGTCAAGAAGTCACCTGTTTTATTTCTCAGGGGGGTTTTAAAGGAAATCCTGGGCCTTCATGTTATGGAAAGAGGTTGACACAGATGGGACTTGGCTGATTAATGAAAACAATGTTCTTTGCCATACTTAAACTGTTATTGTATGAAGCTCTGCCACTAATGTACAGTAAAATGAATTTGGAAAGGTCAGTCTAGATTTAAATCCACATTTGTTTCCCATTTTGTTAATGGAGCTTAGTGATCATTCTGGATTGCTTTTGTCTTCCCTTAACTTAAAGTTAAGCATAATGGTTTACAATTAAAGTCTATGAATGATCAATTTAGTTGTTTATTATCATTGGTTGTGTACCAAATTTGTACCAAACTTTTCTTTTTAATTGGTATATTTCTAATCATAATAATATAATAATGACCATTTTATCATTAGCTCTTTTCTCATTTTGCTGAGCTAGCTAAAATATTACCTGAACCCTCATTACAGAAATTACCCAAAATTGTTATTGGAAAATTTTACTTAGCTAACAAAAATAATTTTTCAAGCAGACATTATTAATGTAATATCTAGCTAACTACAAAAAAACATTGTCAGTAGTACCTTCACGATCAGGGGACAATGGTCGAACCAATTGGTAGATGGATAGAATTAGTAAAGAATGACTATATCACTAGCAACACCTTAAGGCCTTCAATGCTTTCAGTGAAGGCATTAAATTTCTCAAAATAAAATAAACATTTTGTCACTTTAATTATTTAGTTATTTACAAACGTTTGTATTCCTACTCATTCTGATACTTAATCGGGACCTGCGAAAGCAAGGAACAATTCAACCAATCGGATTTATTGAACACTAGAAGCAATCTCTGCGGGTTTCTCTGGGGCTTTGCTAGAAGGCTCCTGACATGTAACTAAATGAAGGCATGAATTAAGATTGATTACCTAAACAGGAAATTGTATTTTGATGTAATCGGTGTAGCTGTGTTTTATTACGGTGGCCCTGAAGTGTTTTGTTAATTTGGTTTTGAATTTGTTATTTTGTATTGGGTTTTGTTATTTTGTGTTCAGTTTTGTTAATTTGTTTTGCACTTCAGGGCCACCGTAGTGTTTGATGTGAGACCTTTCTTTGCTAGCTGGCCATAAGTGGAGAGCTGAAGATGAGATTTTTTATTTTTTTTTGGATTTATTAACCTTTAGAGACTATTGTGGATGAGACTCCCTGAAGAACATGTTCTTCAATAAAAGGACATGCTCTTGGATTTATTAAAGCCAAGGATAGGCTGTGTGATCATATCATTGCCCTCTTCACACAGAAATAAAGATATATATTTTCTGAAATTTTGTTTGTTTTTTTGCTGGTGGGTTTTGAGAAAATGTGCTTAGACATTAATTTGTCAGGTGCATTTTCATTAGTTTAGTGGTTTAGTAGGTTGTGTTTTTGAGTGTCCTCTAAATGCCTGATTTTCCCCCCTTTTTTGTTTGTATAATGCTTGGAATATAATCAGAACTGTAATGTGTTGATACCAGAGTGCACCTATAATGGATGCATGTGCATGTTATTGTAGGACTCATAACATCTACAGTATTTTAAAGTCATAGTGGCTTTTATTGACATTTCAACCATATACAGTAGGTACAGCACTTATAGTATATACAATACAGTAAAAAATGCTATTAGCATTGTAGATTTTACTTAATTTTATTTATTAATGTAGATAGCAGCACAGCTATTGTAATCAATCAATACAAATTCAGTTTTACTATGAAAGCTTATACAGTTTTATTTGTTTTAAAAGTATTCTTTAAAAACTTTAATAATAGCCTGATGTTCTATAGTACAATATAGTGGTTTAGTTGCATAGTTTTAGTTTTGTGGAATCCTACTATTTTGACGATTTGAAAAGCAAGGCTTGCTACTGTTCTAGACAGGATTAGTCAGAAATCCTTTGGAACTGGATTTGATTGGTCAAGAATATCTATAAATGTGGGTAGCAGAGGTGAAATGTTTTAAATAGGATTGGTTACAGATAAGTGTGTAAGCAAGTGTGTGAGATTGGTCAAGAGTATCTAAAAATGGGTAAGAATGGTCAAGAGTATCTAAGAAAGTTGTTGGGATTTGTCAAAAGTGTGTAAGCAAGTGCATCAGATTGGTCAAAAGTCTGTAAGGAGGTGAGTCACATTGGTCAAAAGTGTGTAAGCAAGTGGATGAGATTGGTCAAAAAATTTTAATGCATTGGGTGAGTTTGGACAAGAGTGTGGGAGCAGGTGGCATTGTTCATAATTCAATCAGGAACAGGAAGTATTAAAAAACAGTCCTGCAAACAACCATATATTTTTCCCACAATAAAAAGTGTTTTAAAGTAAAAAAAAAAAAAAAGAAACAGAAACACAAAATAACTAAAACAGGACTTTTATTTTTAACCTGCAGGTTTGTGTTCATTGTTATAAAAAAATTCCAAGTAGACAGTTACGCAGCAAGAGGTTGAGGTCATTGTCAGAAAGATGAAACCATCAAATTGTGCTCTGGACCCTTTTCCTACAGTTTTGGTTAAATCCAAATTTTGCTATAAGTCCACTGATTACCAGGATAATAAATTACTCTCTCCAGACTGTATATGTTCCCGCTACATTAAAATCTGCTATCATCACACCACTTTTTAAAAAATCCACCTTAGATCCAGAAGTACTTGCAAACTACGGGCCCATTTGCAACCTCCCGTTCCTTTCAAAAGTGCTGGAAAAAGTAATTGCTTACACAGCTTCAGTCTCATCTAAAACAAAATAATTTGTTTGAGAAATTCCAGTCTGGTTTCCGCCTCTGCCACAGCGTGGAAACAGCTCTGGTTAGAGTCACAAATGACCTGCTGATGTCGGCTGATGCTGGTTTTCCATCGCTTCTCATCCTGTTGGACTTGTCTTCGATCTTTGATACTGTTGATCACAACATTTTTCTTCATAGATTACGTCACACTGTTGGACTCTCTGACTCTGTTTACAACTGGTTCTCAACCTATCTTACTAAAAGAACGGAGCATGTTGCCCTGGGAGACGCTAAATCCGCTACACACAATGTCACCTGTGGTGTTCCTCAGGGCTCTGTGCTCGGTCCTATTTTGTTTATATTGTATATGCTTCCTCTGGGCTGTATCATTAGCCAGCATGGTATATTATTTCATTGCTATGCTGATGATACTTAGCCCTACCTCAGAATAAATTCAACCTCCTCGTCTACTCTGCCATCATCCACCTTGACCATCTGTTTGGAGGAGATAAAGTCATGGATGAAGCAAAATTTTCTGCAGCTGAACAGCTTTAAGACCGAAGCTATTTTAGTAGGCACCCCACACCAGGTTAGGACATCTAACATCACCAGTATTACCTTTTCTGGTCAGGATATTCCATTGTCAACATCCGTAATAAACCTTGCGGTTAAAAAGGACTCTCATTTGACGTATGAGGCTCATGTCAAACATCTGTGTAAAACATCTTATTTCCACCTCAGGAATATTGCAAAACTGCGTCCAGCACTCACCTCTAGGCTAGACTTCTGCAATGCACTTCTCATTGGGACTACTGGAAGAACCCTTCAAAAGCTGCAGTATATTCAGAACAGTGCTGCTAGGATCCTGATGAGAGGGCTTAAATATGATCATATTACGCCCATTCTTAAATCTCTTCACTGGCTCCCTGTTTCACTTAGAATTGATTACAAGGTTGCTCTTCTTACCTACCAGTGTAATGGTAGGTGCCCCTCCCTACCTCAAAGTCCTTATTACCTCACATACGTCCACACGCAACCTCCGTGAACTTCATACTATGGGAGACAGGGCCTTTTGCTCAGCTGCACCTAGACTGTGGAATTCTCTCCCTGAGTATCTGAGAACGCCACAGACTGTTGATGCTTTTGAATCTGGTCTTAAAACTTATCTTTTTATCAGAGCTTTATTATTACAAGAAGAAAAAAAAAGGTAATTTTCTTAAAGTTTTTTTCTTTTGTTAATATAAGCTTCACCACATATTCATAAAAGTAACCCAGCCTTATAATGAAACAAGCTTATATTCCTTATTATTTTCGGTCTCCTCTTTCTCAGTCTCTTTTGAATAGAAATTAATTAAAGGCAGCTGGCGTCTGACAGAGGACCAGCTGTGTGAGTAAGGGTGTCTCACAGTTACAGCACCCCGCTGAGCTTTCCCACTGATAATTCAAAGAGGCACCTTGGAGTGCCAGGTCAAAGGGCAAGCTGTTGGCACAGTAAGAATGTTGGATGGAAAAACAATGCTGTACATAGCCTTTCACTTTGTGCTGCTGTGCTTCTACGCAACTAGAAGGTTTGTTTTGTCAGCTGTTGTAATACATATTTAGGTTTGAGCACATAGTCAAGACATCTTTATTGTTTGGCATTTTGGAAAAGTTGATGTGCTGACTGTATGTGTTTTCTCTGTAGGTGCTTCTCAACACACTAAGCAGTGTGCCTTAAACTCCTGACTGCCTTTCACTTAGCAGTAAAGAAAGTGACTATTACAGTATGTAATCCCACCTCAGCAACACTGTCCATGTTAATAGACAAGGTGTCAGATTTCTCACATTTCTATTCTTCAGCTGAATTCTGCAGTAATAGACAGGTATATGGTTTATAAGACAGTAAGACATTATAAGACACTAGATAGTTTAACAGTAACTGAACTGAATGTAAATTTATTTTCAAAGAGAAAATATTTTAGGTTTTGCAAGTTGCTCACAATCATTTAGAATAATGGTTTAATTTTCAATACTTGGAAAACCATACAAATGTAGAAATGATTGCTTGGGCTTTTAAGAATATTACAAGGTATTATTTAAATTAAATGACAAATTTAAATTACTTCATCTTTCTCAAACTACTACTTAAATTATTGGTACAATTTTTGTCACAATTTGAAAAAACTTTATCTTCTTCTTTTTCTGATTATTATTATACATAGTGATCTAGTGGTCTCTTGTGTTCAAGTGGAGAAACAAAAAAAATCCAGCATTTGTCCAGCAGTGGAAAGACAAGAGAAATAGTCACAAGTCGAATTTGAAGCTCTCATCACCTCAGAGAAGTGCCAGGGGTTTAAACTGAAGGTATTCTTGCAGCACATAATAAACCTCATAATAAAAGGCTTGCCTGACACCCCAGGGTTCCCATTTCCTGTTGGATCTGTCCTATTATTCCAGTTTTAGGTGCTCTGTCCTCCTCTGAACTGCTGTTGTATGTGTTAACCAGAGAGCTTTCTGTCTTCATTTGGTCAGTGACATGAGGGCCTCATGGATCCCGAGAGCCTCTCTAACCTCTGAGAGAATATGTTTCGTACAGTATGAAAGCCTCAATTTTAATGATGTTTTATTTTCCTGAGCGTCCTAGAATATTGGATGCCTGAACAGTTGATTCACTCAAGGCAGGTGAGAGCACATACTTATGGCTTTGGCTGTGGTTGCCATAGTAATGGTTATGCGAAGTTGATGAGGAAGTAAAAAAAAAAAGTGAGAGCTAAAGGCGAATGTAAGAGTGAGGCTCTGGTCCCCTCAGCTTGCTCTCAGCATGAGCAGCATTTCCTGCCGTAAGAACTGTGCCATGCTCCAATACTGTGCATATGGCCTTCATGTAGGAAGCCGCTACTGTGTGACAGGATGCTCAAACTGACTGCACTAAATACACTTATCAAAACCAGTATATTTTACTGAGATATTGTATTGTTTTTAAAATCACGCCGCCCATAATTAATGTATTTTTGGACGTTTTTATTTTTATCAATGGCACATCCAACAGTTAGCATTGTATATACGTACAAGTGAAAACTTTTAGACTACTAGGACAAATTATATATATATTTACCCACACATACACATACACATCATATCAGTCAAAAGTTTGGGCACACCTTCTAATTTAATGCTGTTCTGGAATGTTTTTGCAAAATCAGTATTGTCAAGTTTTCTTTTAGACTTCAATATGAGCAAAACCCATCAAGCACCATGATGTAACTGGCTCTCATGCAGACCATCACAGGAAAGCATAACCAAAACTTAGCAGAGAAGAAGTTAATATAGAGTTTCCAGCCTGAACCATCAAATTATATACCAGTTAGTGTTTTTGTGCGCTGGCACAAACAGAATTTCCTGGGTAATATCAGCATGCTGCTATTTTGAATGGACACAGACATTTTTTTTTTTTTACATTGCTGAATCAATGCTCCAAAAAAAATGGAGTGTGACATTCAAGTCACAGATGCAGTGGAATTTTCAAACCCATTTTGGTCCAAAAGTGTGTGTGTTACCATCTGCTGAGACTTCTGCTATTGCAGAGGCAGGGATAATACCCATAACAAATAAGAACAAATAGCTGTTCAATACCAGTAACAATACACCCTGAGTGATAACTAAGTGTATTGACTGGAAGTTTGGTACTGTATGAGCATATTGTGAATGAGAGGACAGTATCCAGTTGAGATTTTCCCACTAAAACAATGTTAAGATTTGCTTTTTTGTTAAACCCTTGTAGAACCATCTGGATCAACAAAAGGCCTCTCATGCACTACAGTTCCAAGTAGAAGTAGAGCATCGGAATAAATCAATCAGGTTTGGAGAGACTGAGAGGCGGCACAGCAGTAGAAGTGTGTAAGGATCTAGCATCGCATCAAGCAGTAGGAGAGCACATACAACTTGACAGAGAGAGAAAAGAGTATTAGGTACTCTTTTATCATCCACTGCTTTAAAAAGTGCATTGTGATTAGAGTGCACGTTATCACAGCATAATAAACAAAATGAGAGGCAGAAGGTAGCGCAGGTATGAGGGCACCCTGTGACATTAAGCATACTGCCAGTTTAGTGTCAACAAACCTGAGTGATTATGTTAATGAATCGAGAATTTAATAGAGATATCTGTAGCATGGAAATTTCCATCTGTACTTTTTTCTACACGCCATTCCCAAATGACCTAATTTTCATCTTGCGGCCCAATGGCTAAAGCATCACAAATTTATTTATTTATTTGTTTGTTTGTTTGTTTAAGGTTTATTTTTGTGCTTATAGTTTAATAACAATTTTTATACAAATCCATTATGTTTCAGGCATCACTGCTGACACAAAAAAGAAGCATCAGCATTAGTTAAATGTAATATTTCATATTTATATGCTGTATTACATTTAGAGCTATTTAAAATAAAAGTAAAATTGCATTTGAGATGACAATATAACAGTTTTATGAGCCTTACACCTATTAATTAAAAGACCACCTTCAATGGAAATCCTCACCAATTTCTCCTGGTAACTCCAACTTTTTCACTTCCAGCTACATATGATAACATTACATTTACATTTATTTCTACGGCATATCAGGTACTTTAGTCTAAGTGAGGAAGTGAAGGAATTTTGTTTTTATTAATAATTGCAAATTATTCGAGGGTTCGATTCTTGCTTCGGGTCTGTGTGCATGGAGTGTTCATGTTCTCCAAGTGCTTGGTGGGTTTCCTCCGGGCACTCCGGTTTCCAAAGACATGCAGATTAGGCTAATTGGCATTCCCAAATTGTCTGTAGTGTTTGAATGAGTGTGTGAGTGCGTGTGTTTGTGTGTGTGCCATGCGATGGATTGGTGCCCTGTCAAGGGTGTACCCTGCCTTGTGCCCTAAGTCTCCTGGTATAGGCTCCAGGCTTTCTGTGACCCTGTATACATGACAAATGCATGACATGTGATGATAGAAAGAGGGCAGTGGAAAGTGAGAAAGGGAGAGTGGAAGAGTGATGGTTGGCTTTCAGTGCTAATCTGCAGAGATAAATAAGACCTGCACTAACGCCATGCATCTGTTAGACAGCCACCAGCTCTACTGAGATTAAAACAGGACAAACCGAATTACCAGGCACAAGCAGCCCAGCTCGAGATGTGACAGAGCTGTAATTACGCATCTGTGTGTATGTGTGTGTGTGTATGTGTGTGTGTGTGCATCTGTGTGGGTTTGCCTGCCATCTTGTCAGTGTATGCTTCCTCTCTGCATTGTAATTTCTCTATCCAAGTACATATTCTCTTTTCTCCTGCTTTCAGCTGTGCTCCTTGTACCATGGTCTGCTTGGGTGTGCTCTGAATTTCAACATCTGTGTCAGCTTCCTGAAAAGGCCTTCTGGAGGATCTGCGATCTGCGATTTCTCTTTTACGTCTGTCTTTTACATTTTCTGTTTTTTCAAATCTCAATCCTATCTCTAACTCGCAGGTTCAGATCTAATATTATATTTGATTCAAATACATTACTGATAAACAATTAAAAAGGTAACAGCTATAACATTCAAATGAAATTATACTAAACATGTTGGTTGTTGCCTTGCGCCTCAGGGGTCTGGGTTCGATTCCCAGCAAGGTTAGGTTCCCATCTCGGTGTGCACGGAGTTTGCATGTTCTCCCCGTGCTTGGTGGGTTTTTCTCTGGGTACTCCGGTTTCCTCTCACAGTCCAAAGACCTGCAAATTAGGCTAATTGTGACCCTTACAGGATAAAGCGGTATAGATGTGATGTGTATGTGACTGTGAATTGTGGCTTACTCTAAAACCAGCATGTGATTTTTTTTTTTTTGAGAGAGAGAGGGCAACAGTGTCAGATACACACACATGTAATTGAAAAAAAACTGACCATGTACCTGATGTGATGATGGCTTGGTCTAAGTATCACTTGTTGTATGGCTTCAGCTTTGTTTAACAATGCAGGAAGTAATCAAAATCATGAAGGACCATACATGTGTATGCAGTGTGTTCAGAAAGCACTCTTTTTCACTTTTTAAAAATTTTGTTATGTGGCAGCCTAATACTACAGTGGTTTATTATTATTTTTAAATAATAGGCTAATTGCAGTTCCCAAATTGGTAGTTGTGTGTGTGTGTGTGTGCCCTGCAATAGATTGACACTCTGTCAGGAATACCCTGACTTGTGCCCAAAAATAAGCAGTATACAAAATGAATAAATGAAGAAATTAATAAATAATCTATTCTTGGAGCCCCATAACTTGAAGTGTCTGTAAATCTTTGAAAAAGAAAAACAAAACAGAAATATCATATGTACCGACCTTCCACAGAAGGCCTCACAGCTGACAATGCTACAAAAATGTCTACACTGAAGACTCTTAAGAGCACAGTGGCCTACAGTACATAATTCTCAATTGGAAGAATTTGGGCCCAACCAGGACTCTTCCAAGAGCGGGTCCCCAGCCAAACTGACCACTTTAAGGAAAAGGGCCTAAGTGACCAAGAGCTTAATGATTACTCTGACTGAGTTCCAGAGGTCATGTGTGGAGATGCGACAAAGTTCCAGAACTGCAGCCTTTCCTCAATCTGGGCTTTATGGCTGAGTGGCTAGACAGGAGCATTTCCCCAGTGGAAAACACACGAAAGCCCACTTGGAGTTTGCAAAAAAAAGCACCTAGGAGACTATCAGACTGTAAGAAACAATATTTTCCGTTTTAACAAAATCAAGCTTAAACAATTTGGCTTCAATTCTAAACGTTATGTCTGAAGGAAACCAGCCACCTCTCATCACCTGCCCAATATCATCTCTACAGTAAAGCATAGTGGTGGGTGTTTTTTGAACTATGTTCAATTGTGATATAAAGAATCATTAAGCAGCCATCAATAAATTCGATGTTTTTGAAATTTACCCACTGTGAGATGAATAAAGATGTATTTTATCTCATGACCTTCCTTGAGTTCCTCCTGAATCTTGAACTCCTCATTAAAGCCACATTTCCTTGTTTTGATCCAGTCAACGCATACCAGTGTTTTAACTTAAATGTGCCCATGTACTCAAATCAGTACTGTATTATGTAAATAGCAGTCATATTTTCTGAAAAGATTCTCAGTCGTCTAGATGAGGTTATCTGGAAGTTGAGTCATGTCAACTGGACTGTTAGGTAGAGACATAGCTCCTTCATTGGTTTGTTCCTCATATTTTAATCCTCCTAGGACAAAGGATCATTCCCTGTCTGAAAGACTCATTACATGAACAATGGAAAAGGTGAGAGTAGGAGGGAAAGTCATTAGAGAGTGATATTAAAATAGAGATCCTTTAAAGATTAAAGATTATACTATACTATTCTATAGTTTTTTTTAACTATCTGCTCCTGATTTTTTCTTGCGCCTTATTTCTAAGCTTTGACAATACAATCGTATATATATTTGTCATGCCAATAAAGCATCTTTGAATCCTTTGAATTCTTGAGTGGGGAAGAGAGAGCAATAGAGTTAGATTAGAGTGAGTCATTAAGGTGTAACGACCAGAGAGAGTAGGGGGAAGTCTTTAAAGTGTGGTATTCCGGGTGGACTTGTGTAAAGGTCTTGTTTTTCCTGGGGATGGATGTAAGAGCAGCAGGAAAAATAGCAAACAGATTGTGTCTTAGAGCTGCAACTTTATATAGAGAAAGATTTTCCACTTGTACATTTGGCAGACACCCTTTTCCAGAGCAACTTCAATCTTTTTATCTCATAACCTGGGAACCTGGGACCTTCCGAATCATAATTCAATGCTTTAAAATCCGTACATTCTGGTCCTCAAAAATGTGTCCTTTGTCCTTTAGGTTAAAGTATTAAACAGATTCAAGCCCTGAGCTGTTGCTCTTTCTGTGTTGATACATCCTCCTATGAAGAGCTACAGTATGTTGAGTTCTGAATGTACCAAGCTCTGAAGCTCTTGTTCTTCTAACAAGCCTTTCAGACAAGGGAGGATTTTTTTGTCCTAGGAGGATTCAACTATGAAGAACAAACCAACTTCTCCGGGACTGAAGAAACTACTTGGATGAGTAGTGAAACATATTTACCTAACAAATAAGAAGACCAGTTGACATGACTCAACTTCCAGATAGCAGTCATATTCATAATGTTCTACCAACACCCACTGAAGTGAGGAGCTGCAACGCTGATAGTTATAACCAGATCCCACGGCTGGTCTTGAGGCTCTACCCTTTCTGATGTAACTGTGGAAGAAGAATTTTCAGACAATATAATTGATGCGGAGCAAAGATGTACCCTGGGAACATCACTGAACGAAAACAAGAACATAAATTAGGGCTACTCTCTGGCGTACAATGAATCATTTTTGCGATATGTGTGAGGACATGTGTATGTATGCATGCACGTTTAAATCTAGTGTCTTCAGCAATTATTCGGCCTTTATAACCCATACGTTTTATGACAGACCTTCCACTTTGAGACGGATTTGTCTCAAATATAAAATATCGTAATGAAATAATTTTATTCAAAACATCTTATTCAGTAGGGTGAATTAGATTACCCCTTATATTATCATATGCCTTTCAGGGCACAGATAAGTTAGATAAGTGTAACTGACTTGTAAAGAATTACTGTAAGGAAAAAAAAATCTTAATGGTCTTAATGGCAAAAAAGATGAACTGTAATTATACTGTTGTATAAACAGTAGTTAAGATATTTCAGTATAAAGGATTTCATTATAATTGAACTCTTTAAACAGCTTTAAAAAAATCATTACAATTATTAAGACAATGAGAAACAGAATACTTTTTGTTCTAGCTGTAATCCATTTTCAACACAAGTGCTTTTGCATGTTATAACCTGTCCTTACAATAGCCTGACATCCAGGCACAGCACATTACAGCTCCAGCTCATGATTATGCAGGAATCACAGTCTTTATCAGCCTTTAATCACAGGCATTGTGCTGCCACAGTGCGTACGGTATGTCGTGATTTCAGCACAGGACCACTTTAGCTATGCCAGGTTTCTCGGTGCGCTAATCGTTAAAGTGGATTTTGTGATCATTATGTATTACAGAGACATCTCTGCAGTCATATATTTATTCTCTATAGTACTTAATTCTAAGTATTGTACATATGGAAACCGCCATATTGCTCCCACCAGCCAGCATTTATGTAGTACATGACCCAAGTCTCTTTGAGCAGGACACAGTAGGGACAGAACAGGAGCAGGAGAAGGTACAAAGAAATGACACACGGGGTGTTAGTTACTGCATAATTGTTGTCAAGTATAATTAAAGGTCCTTGTTTAAAGGATATGGGCCATCACATAGTGAATTATGCAGTTATTTCATGCCAGTGTGTGTGTGTGTGTGTGTGTGTATGACTGAATGGATTTCAAAGGAAACTTAAAGGAGATGTGCAATTGACATATTCGAAAAAATAGAAAAAATAAAACCTAAATACTGTCGGAGAGACATATGGATGTTCTAATGTGTCATTAACAAGGGACAGGTGGAAAGAATTGCATTTAGTTTTTAAATTCAATCCCAGTGAAATATTGACTTAAGCACTTCTCCTCATGTTTCTCTTGCATAAAGATGGAGTCTGACGCCTGTGAAAGGTCACCATCAGTATCTTCTGAATTAAGTCCACCAACATAAATGTCAGTAGCTCTCTGTTGATGGCAGTCACTAAACAGTGCGAACACACATGGAAAGAGCTGTAGTAAAGAAACTAAGTGAGCACAGTTAAACCTATTTCTAAATCATCTTTTACTAATTTTCTATTTTATAATTAATTATATTATTTCTCCTAAACAAAAATTAGAAGTAAGCACAGAGATGATACAACCCTATAACCTGTGCAATCAGGAAATGGAGTCCTGATTTTTACTAAAGGAGCATCTTTATTCGTTAAGCTTGGTACATGGTTTAGGCTTTAGTAAGAGTCCTTCTAATGAGTGGAAACATTTTGAAAGCATTTTGAATTTACATTGCCACTGTATTTTTGGAAAAATGTAGACCCTATTTTTTGGTCCAAAAAACAAACAAACAAACAAACAAACAAACAAACATCAACCACCTATATATACAGTAATATATATATATATATATATATATATATATATATATATATATATATATATATATATATATATATATTAGTGCTGTCAATCGATTAAAAAAAAAATTTAACTAATTAATCGCACATTTTTTTGCAATTAATCGCAATTAATCACAATTAAAAGACTGAAACTTTTTGGATATCTAAATGTAATTAATTAATGTAAACTCAAGACAATGAAACTATTTAAATTAAAAAATGATTGTTTATTGGAATTTTTGTTTAGCTTGTAACACAGATTTTCTCATGTAAACAACATGCCTGCAATAAACCATCAATATCCTCCAAATTAACTGTTGGCTTAAAAGCCATATTTATTACAGAAATAAAAACACAAGTATGTGCCATTTGTGTCATTTGAATTTCAAAACAATCAATGCAATTTACATTGGCGAGGCCCTGTAGAGATTGTTTCGGTGGGGTGTTTTGCTTTTAAGTGATATGTCAAAGACGAATTACTTCTGTGGTATTTAAATTCGGCTTTGCAAAATGTACAGATTACTTTTGTTTTATCCACAGAACCATCCGGCAGATGGTTTATCCATACTTCTTTGCACGTTGAACACACGTCGGTCACAACAGGAAAGAAAAAAAACTGCAACCGCGTTAATTGCGTTAAATTTTTTAATGCGTTAAATATTTCAAATTAATCGCATGCGTTAACGCGCTAATTTTGACAGCACTAATATATATATATATATATATATATATATATATATATATATGTATTAATATTATTATAATATATATATATATATATATATATATATATATATATATATATATATATATATATGTATTATTATTATTATTATTTGCAATTACATGTTATTATGGATATTTTTGTTTGTATCTCCTTTCAGAACAGAGACATACAGCAAGATATCTCTTTCTCCATTCCATCTTTAAATTTCATTTCTTTTTGAGTACTTTTTATTAATCATATTTATTTTTCTTTTATTGATTCTGTTTATTCTGGCATTTTAGAGTCATTTTTAATTTATCTCATTACCCTTGTGTGCAGACAGGAATAGCTATGCCTCAGTCACTGGCATGTAATGTTATGTTAGTGGAGGTCTAAGGGCAACTTTCTTTATAAATTGCTAGATTCGGTATGTTCTGAAGCCATTGGGAATTTCAGGGTCTTTATTCCCAGCACAAAACAGAACCACAGTTCTCAGCCCTTCACACAAGCACATATTTTACATATTTCTTGTGGCGATGTGAAACTCATACTTAACTAACGGATAAACCCTGGGCACATGAAGAATTTTAATACTATTCCCAGTCTATCTATCGCTGACATGTTCAGCTTCAGGTAAACTGATTTAAATTAAATCGAGCAAAACAGAGGTCTGTAGCACTGTATGAGTTTGTATCAGAGGGATTTTTTTTGTTTATCCAACGGTATTCACATATTTTTGACTTACATATTTCATCAACCAACACACCATAAAAATAAAAATCCTTAAACTGCTATATTATCTCTCAAGTTGATGAACTAAAACTGAACAATTTATTGAAAAAGACCCACAGTAAAATCTCAACAGTTATGAGATTATGTCTGCGATGTACTATGAAGCTTGAACCTGGGTTAAATTGCAGTTGCAGTCTCTGATTGATTTCATGACTGGTGTGGCATGTGTGTTCAACTAATATTTCATTTGGAAACTGGCCACATTAATAGATAAATAAATCGATCAATCAATAAATAAATCAATCATGTGACAGCAGTGTTTCAGTAAATCATAAAAACAAAAATTGTTAGCAGAGATTGGAGAAAATTCAATATTTATAAAGGAATTTTTAAAATTTGAATCAATAATTTGGTAAGCCATGTTTGCTATTAAATAATGCAATTTGCCTAGTAATAGAATTAAACTTAGATCAACATGTCATTGTTATCCTGTGCACAAATCAAACTTTTTAGCACTCCAGTCTTTCAATCTTGTTTCTGACAGTTTATCATTAGGGCAATGAAGAAATGGAGGTGTGAACTTTACTTTCAGGCGCTAGGCTCAGCACAATTAGCAAGTGGAATTCCAAACATATGGTTGCAATTCCTGTAAAGCCTGTATGTAAATCCTGGACACTCAGATCCTGCGAGTCTCTCCTGTCACACTTGTAAAGGTAACATTTGCAACATCTTTATGGTTTTTATACATTGATTGATTTACACTTACAGTACAAATAGATGTGCATTTACAGTATGTGAATTAAAGTCCTGGGATAAGCATAGAAGAGCCTTTCCAATTAGAGTGAGACAAAAGGCACAGGTCTGCTGTATCTCAGTCAGATTATCCACTAAAGCTTGGTGAGTCATGGACATAAATTGTTTTTGGGAAGGAACAAATCTTTATTCTATCCACGTGGGACCGTCTACAGAAGCAGAAGGTGAGTCACAAAATGAAGATTATCAGGATGAGTTAGGCAGTTTCAGCAGATATAATTAACAGATTATTTTGCTTTGCTTCTCCCATACACCTGTTTATAATCGGTGTGTAAAGTAGTTCCAGTAAAGTTAATGATGTAGCATACAGAGTCATTTTGCACTAATCAGTCAAAGCATTAAAATAATGACATGTAAAGTGAACAACATTTACTATTTATGTGTCTCCTTATTTTGACACCTGACGAAGGGTGTGACATACTGTATTACATCAGTCCTCAAAGTTGATGTGCTAAAAGGAGGACAAAATGGGTCAACAAGTGCTACAATATGATGACTAAAAAGCTGGGTTAGAAGGTCTTATAGGTCGCAGGTCTTATAGGGTGTTGTAGTACCTAACAAAAGTAGTCAACTGGTGAACTAGTGATAGAGTCGTAAATTTCCAATGCTCTTTAATCTACATTGAAAGAAGAATCTAGCCTTCACAATTTGTTGATAATAAATATTTCTGGCTGTGATAGGAATGTGTCAGAACTCACAATGCACATCAACTTGCTGGCCGACTATGCTGACCCATGTTCACCGTTCACAGCTCCTACAATGGGCATGTAAACGTCAGAGCTGGACCACGGAACAATAGAAGAAGGTGGCCTGGTTTGATAGATCATGTCTTCTTTTGCAGAATGTTGATGGTTGGGTGTGTGTGCCTTACTTACCTGTGCAACACAAGGCTCCAGATTGAAGTATGCCAGGAAGGTATGCTGGTAAAGATTTTCAGTAATGTTCTGCTGAAAACCCCTGGGACCTGCCATTCACATGGACGATACATTGATGAGAAAAACACCTACCAACAATTGTACAAAGTATACCTTGATGGCAGTGGCCTTTTTCAGTAGGAAAATATTAACATTTCCCAGATCTCTAATAAACAGTCCAATTTCAAGTCCAATCAATGGAGGCCCTACCTTGCAATTAACAGGACTTGTGCCAGACACCAAAGCACATCTCCAGGGATCTTGTGAAGTACATGTCATGCAGGTGATTTTATTGTTATGGCTAATCAGTTACTGTGTGTTTAAAATTTTGGAAAAGAGCCACATATGATCTGGGTGTGATTGCCTGATGTCCACAAACCTTTAGCCATATAACCTATTTAATTTAAATGTATCTACACATCATACAAAGGTTTTGCTTAAGCTCTGACTATCCATTATATTCACTAATTTCTTGTGACCAGTGATAAACAAGGTGAACACAATAACATTAACTTTAAGTAAAAATAAAAAAATATAGCTTCTCCATTCAGCCAAGCCATCATTAAAAACAATGGTTGGCGGTAATTAGCCATGGGACACTGATACACTACAGGCAGTTTATAAACACCAATCCATCTAATGTCTTTAGACTGTTGGGGAAAAGGAAGAACCTGGAGGAAACTCGCGAATAAAGAAGATAACATTCCACAATCCAAGCGCCGAGACCAGAGGCAATAATTGAATCCCAGCTTTGGTGGTGAAAGGCAACAGTTTTAACCACTAAACCAACATGCCAGCAGTAATTGCCATAAATTCCACGAAGAAAAAGGAGCACACAGATAAAGTAAGTAATGTCAGTGTGTTATGGATTACTGCATAAAAAATGTTTTTTATTGGACTCTCCACTACCCAACCAAATCTTGCCACACTAAAGAAGTTTGTATGTGCAGATGCCTAACTTGATTAAACTGGTGTAATAATCAGCCTATTTCCCCCCTGTATATTTTTCTTATATTACTTTCGCAGTAGTACAAAGAAGGAGGCCTGAGCCCAAAATTATTTTAAGCTCAGCCATGTAATCTTACCTATTCCTTTAGAGCTAGAACACTCAGGTATATTTTTTCTTTCTATTTGTTCAGCCTCTTAGATACAGTATAATGAAAAAGAGAATGGCATGGATTTCGTGATAGAAAATCACATTTTTTATTAATAATTGTGTGCAAAATGTGCCAAATAAACTGTAGAAGAATCAAGCTGGCTTGCTGAAGGTAGACGGACGAGGCTTATCAGACCAGATCAAGATAGAATAGGAAGGAACTGCTTGAAGCCGCGACTGGTTGATAAGGTGAAGACATCTGTTTTGAACTTCTTGTATGTGAGAACACAATAGTGGTTAATGTTGGGAAAGGAGTTTGTGTATGAACTTATACAGCTGGGAGAAAGAAATTATCTTTCTCCATGCCGCAACTGTTTGAAATATGAAACTTGTTCTTCTGCAGAAGTTTCAATAAACTTTAGTTACTTTACCCAGTGAAAGGCTTACTTATCTTTAAAGTTTTCCAGGATTTCCATCACAATTTCATTTCACTAAATTAATTATAAACTATTATAAATTATGTTTTTTTTTTCTTTCCCACACATCAATACATACACACAGTGGGTGTGAAATTCAACTCGGACTTCAGCCATTGGCAAGCCCTGCCATGTTGGTGGCTTGGTCACTATGGTGATAGTGTTGCTGAGTCCCAGTTAAGGAGAATGGAGTGGAGAGGGAGACAGACCTCATGCGGAGTTCATTGCGTTGAATAGCTCGGGAGCCACTGGAGAAAAACGGCATCTCTGTCAAAGCAATATAAAAAGAGAGATGATATTGCTTAAACTTTTTTTGTGTATGTGTGTGTGTGTGTGTGTGTGTGTTAGATTGCTTCCTGTTCCACAAACAGAGTTTCTCTCCATAGAAATTTAACTTTCATCACTGTTTCAGCTTTTTATATTAATGTGAAATTAGATAATAAATAAATAAACAAACATGCTTTATATTTATATTTTATAACAAACATATAAAATATATTAGTCCCACAGACCACAAAATGTCCTGAATTTGACCTGATATGTTGGTATCCATGATAAAGCCATTCATTTCATTTAATGATCCAGTCATTCTAACAATATATTAAGCCTCTCCGATTAGAAGCTTAACTTTTGACAAAATACCAAAAATATTACCAAAAACTGTCTAAAAAAAGAGAATAAACTATGAAGGTGATGGACAGTCCATCACTTATCCCTCTTTAGAGTATCAGTTAATTTCTTGGATTCTGGGGTTTAATCCCGAATAGCATAGTAATATGGAAATCTAGTGCACTATGTATTGTGTACAATGTCTTGTTCTTCACACCAAGTATTACCTTGGATTTGAGATTCAGCCTTGTGTTAGAAGCTTGTTAGCTTTGTAGCCTGCGTTAGCCAGGAACAAAGCAAGATGAATGGTTCAGAAGCAATTTGAAATGATTTAGAAGCAACTACTAAGGAGACAAAGCATTGTTTAAGATGACAAGGATATTATATGTGTTTTCTAGTAGCCTATATTATTAGCATACAGTATTGTAAGTGCATTCCATGACTGGTTTTGAATGTGGGTTTTGGCACACAGATGCTTTTTCCTGGTTACAGCACCAACCTACTTTCACCCGTGCAGACGACCAAAAGTCAGTGTAATTAACCATCGTTAGAACACCTGTGATGTGGAATAATACACATAATTAAACGTCCCAGTGCTTTTTTCCTTATATCACCACTTGTGGAATGCTTCTCATCCAATCGAATTCCTCAGTCAGAGCTAACAGCTGTATAATGTGGATTATTTCATTTTCACAAAGATACTGATACAAGTTGCTACTTTAACTCTGAGCCAACGACAAATGATCATACAATAATATTCTTTTAAACAATGAAACATTATTTTGGAATTAAAGAAGGGAGTCTATTATTCAGGATGTCTTTGCATTTCTGTGCCTTACTCGGAACTCTAGGCCAAGAGTGTTGTAGAGATCTTTCTCAAGTGCCATCTAAATAAAGAAAAATAAATAAAAAAAGAGAAACAGCTCCAGTTTTGAAAAACTGTTAATTCCCTGTTTCTTTGTTCCTCTCTGCTTGAAATATCTCGAATCCACTAAACAAATCTCCTTTTGCTTTTTCAGGTCTCCAGCACTATGTTGTGTTTTTTCTTTCCTCCTCAGCCCAACTCAAAGGCATGCTCAGTTTCCATGGCAACAGCAATCGTTTGAGCGGGCAATGAAGCGAGTTACATTTGCATTTTTCACCTTAAGCAGTAGCTGTCCATATAAACATATATCAGTTCAATGAGGCTCTGAGCGTTCAGTGGAATAAAAGGATTATAGCCTGACACTCCAGTTCATCGTATGACACTGACTGTGTTGATTCTGTACAATCCGAGATCGCATTTGTGCCATAATTTGTGCTTATATACTGTATTAGATGTAAATAGAAACTTGGCAAAAAAAAAAAAAAAAAAAAAACCTGGGTTAAGCTAGTATTGATAATACCTGTAAAAAAATTCAGAGGGTGGAAGTGTCATTAAAGGCAAACTGTGGATATTTTCATACCTAATGAGTCAATTTACAAGTCATTACTGTTATTGTTAAGTGTGGGATTCAGACACTTGAGCAGGGAATGAAGCAAAAGAAACAGAAGAAAAGAGATGTTGATTCCCTTGAGTCTCTCTTTTCCTTTTTTCTCTCTTTTTTTTCTGGTGACCTTGGTAACAGAAATGAAGGGTTGATTCCAAATTCATCTGGTTTGTGAGTAGACTTCAAAACACTGAGGGCCACTGAAAGGCGCTGATGACGACTCACAGGCTGTTTAAGAATGATCTGATTGAACCACTGCCACAGCCCATATTCACACACCTTCACATGTATAGCATAATACATGAAACGCATCACAGCTTATGGAATCAGCAAGAAGTGCTATATGTTCATAATGTACATTTTTATTGTAACTATTTAACTATTTAACTATTAAAATCTCAAGTAATGTTTAAATGTTTTAAAATATGCAAAATAGGCACTTAGGAATCTTTGAAAAAATATTATGTAAATACAATAAAGTTATGTGCAATGTTGACAGTTAACTGTAAAAGCATTTTTGAAAACAAAAGTGAAATTACTTACCTTTACTTAAATAATGTTGAGTTAAAAAACATGATATGAATAAAGGAAAAATGTGCCTATACTGGTATGTTACATATGATTGGCCAGTGGACTGTGAGTGGCCAGTGGACGGTGATTGACTGGTGGTTTGTGATTGGCCCATAACTGTAATTGACCCATGGCTGTGGTTGGCTTGTTGCTGCACTTAGCCAGTGCACCATAATTAGCTCATGGCTGTTTTTGGCCCATGCCTGTGATAGTCCAGTGCGTTGTGATTGGCCTATGGCACTGACTTGCCTATAGCTGGGACAACCAAAGCACTTTGACTGATGTGTGGCTATAATCCATATGTTTTTCAGATTGTTGAAAGTGCTGTACGCTAGATAGACAGACTGATTGATAGACAAATAGATGGATAGATAGATAGATAGATAGATAGATAGATAGATAGATAGATAGATACTTTATTAATCCCAAAGGAAATTTCAAACAAAAATAGACATGGATTTACAGTTGCAAATCGACAGTCATGTAAAGCGTACCAAAAAAAGCCAAAAACAACAACAACAACAACAACATGTGATGGGCACGTGTACATGTACCCATGTGAAAGCCTGGGTATACGTACACGTACCCATGCTTCCACAGAAATCGGCCAAGTATAGATTCAGGAATCAAACTCTCGACCCTGGAGGTGTGAGGCTACTGCTACACAACTGTGCCATCTGAAATCTGAATATAATTGCATTTTTTTCACTGTTTATTGTCCATTAGGGAAACCATGCCAAGGACAATAATATTGGAGCAATTATGTACAGTTACAAATGGTTCAAATAATCTTAACAGACCTGAACAAAAGTTTAAAATGACTTGAAGAGAATCTAAAAGGTAATGAAGTGTATAAGCCAAGTTGGGCTTTGTCTTGTAATGCTTTGTTTTTTAATGGCTCAAGGGCAGACTTATGCCTCTGACATATTTCCTATACTACACCCCAATTATCTCCACTCTTTCCCCGCACACATGAGAAGCCCATCATCACTCTCCACACTGCTATACTTATTGCCCCCTCACTGATGCTTCCTTCCTCCTAATAGACCCGTTACTATGGCAACCATATGCAGCACCCGCACTGTATCCTTTTCTTATTACACTAAGGCATCAATTAGTGATGGTGACATGCCAGAGCTTCATTTTAGACTTAAAAAAAAAAAATGTTATACATCTAAGCCTTGATCAGAGTAAAAGGAAGGTGAAGAGTAAATTATTGGAGGTGAGAATTATAAAGAGGAAATAGGGAAAAAAATGCAAATGACTGAATACCAGAATATGAACTTGCAGAAATATGAGGGCAAGCTGTCCATGAAGAGGTGAGAATAGGGTGAGACTGTGTGGAAGCAAAGATAGGGAGACGAGATTTTTGCTGCTGTAATTTTAGTAGGAAACACTCTGAGGATCTGTGAGGTTAATCTAAATCCTGTTGTGTCAGGGTACATCATATTATAGCCTTGTAAAGGTGGGATAAACAAATTGAACTCGGGAATATTGCTTGTTGTGGGTGTCAGGTTTATGATAAAACATTTTTTATAAATGTTGTTTTGGAGCATAAGGATTTTGGAGCATTGGAAAAAGTTTATTTGGTTTGGGGTGTGTATAATATAATACACCAGAATAACAGAACATATTCATAAAAGTAAAAACGACCTTTATTTCTATATATATTCGTCTCCTACACTAATCACCATCAAGGCAGAAGGTTTTCTCAGTACGCCGAACCCATAATAACTATGCTTCATGTCTTAATCGCTGGCCTCTCAGGAACTCCTTTAATGACACAAACATTGGGAAATAGCTTGGAGTGAGGTCAGGATCACTGTATGGGTGATATGGCAGTAACTCCCAGCCGAATTCCTATATCGTGCAAGTGGTGTTCATGGATGATTGTGTGTATGGTTCCCACAGACAGATGCTTCTCTTCAGCAAATTGGTGGCGTCAGTTTTCAAGGATTAGGCATTCAACTTGATGAATGTCCTAGGGGATGAATGTAGTGGGCTCTGAGCCACCTTGGCCGAGATCGTCATTCACGGATACACAGCTGAAAAAGGGTATGTTAATAGAGAGTTAAACATCATCTGGCATGGTGAGAAAGGAAGGATTGTAGAAAGTTTTAAATATGGCTTAATACTTATATAAGGGCACAGAACCCTTAACTGTTTTTGTTGTTCCTTTGACAAGTTGACAGGATGCCTTAAGTCGTCAATAAAAAAGCAAATATGTGAAAGGTGTTCAGGCAGTTAATATATCAAGACAGCAGTGAAAATGTTGAATGGAGAAGTGGTGTACTTGATGGTATTGTTTAAGGAATAAATTTACCCCAGCCTGAATATAGCATGACTGCCGTTCTTTCTTTCAGACTGCCACTGCAGGAGACTGACTCATCAGCAGCTCCTGTGTAGGAGGAAAAGAGAATAAGAAACACAGATTAGGATAATAAAAAAGAGATGGATAGATTCTCACGTCTCCTAAGAGATCAGAGAGAAAAATATCAATTTCAATTTTAGGATTGTTGTTACGTAGCTAACTTAAAAGGAATCTGCACTTGACCGGTACAGACCATACAGACAGGTGACAAACTGACCTGAACCAATTATACTTACAATTTTGCAAAGATGCACCAGAAAAAAAAAAAAAATTATGTCTGTGTGTAAACTTAAGTAAAAATATTGTGCTTTAACATTTGCACCAAAAGCAACAATTATATGGCTGGTTTTGGGTTTCCATTTTTTCTTTATCATGCACATAACCCAGGCTTGCACTCAGCTGCACAAAATCTCTGCCCCTGATACTCACTGGATCTTCACAAATTATGCTAAAAATGACTTCTCAGTGAATCCCAGCACTGTGGTGCATATTCTGTTCCAAGAGGGACTTAAAATGTGTCATGTTTCTTTCAGGAGGAAAAAATAAAAGTATAGGTTATCTCTACTTCTGTGTTCTACAGACATCTACCGATATGGTTCTTACACATTGGTTTAAGATGATCATTGATATTTTACTATGAACCTCCTTTGTGATCATCATAAATCGCATGATTTCAAATACATCAATGGGAATTATGTCAAATAAAAGGGCACTTAACCAGGGTTAAAAGTAGTTTTAAATGCTTACCAGTTACATAGCCAAAAGGTGAGGAGAATAAAACATGTTGGTGGTGGACAGTCCTGGAAATGTTGTAAATTTCCCCTTTATTTCACCACTTATTCCACTTATAAAATCGAAAGATAGTGTGCTGTGTAGGATGTAGATTCCCCTTTTTTCACACACCAAGTAGCACCTTGTTCAGGGCCTAGTAATGGATTTGGGATTGTGTTAGAAGCTAGTAGCTTTGTAGCTCATGTTAGCCTTGAAACCAGTGGCGTGAGTCATGAACTCTGTTGGCATGCTCACATTAACTAACAGTAATGAACGATCAAAACACAACACTAAGCAGTTGCTTATATGAAGTACAGAAGAATGTTGCTGTGTGTAACCTACAGTGTAATGGGGTCATGGGTCTCTGACATAACGTAATGAATAAAATGATGCGCTGTTATATCACCTGCAGTCTGGCTGCTGTCCAGGGTCCTGTCCCTTCTCAACACACAGATGAGCTGAATGATTAAACACCATAATGCACATCTTCATCAAAAAATATTGACAAATAAATTATGTTATCCACTTTATATTGCAAGGTCTAAACACTTTCATCTTAGGACAGTGATTGGATAATAAGAGCTAATAAAATGCAATCATAATATCATATAGGTGCTAATTAAAATTACAAAAATGATACAAAGTGATTTAAAATGGTTTTAAGAACATTATAAAGCTTAATGGGTTTTGCAAATGGACTTGACAATACTGTTCTTGCCAGAACTATTCTAGAACAACTGACCTTCATGTCTTAAAATAACAACTGACTGTTGTTGTTGTTGTTACTTAATTACATAATCATCTGTTATATTACAGTTTCGAAATCTCCAGTATTGTTCTAGAATGTAAAAAAAATAAATCTTAAAATAAAAGCATTGAAATTAAATGTGTGTCCAGACTTTTGACTGCTATTGTATATCTCCCAATTTTACTCTTTTCAATGTTCTCTCATATTGTAGGTATTTAGTTGGTTTAAGATCTAGTGATGATAAAAGTCTTAACGAATTATTTGATAAACTGACCGCATTTGTATCTAACTCCACCACCTTTTGACGTTAATGGTAATTTTAATTATTTTGCCTAAATTGCTGTTCTGACAACATGCAAAATGCCAATAAAGCTACAGAATAAACAGAACTGAATTAAATGGTTAGCCTTGTCGCATTGCACCTACATGGTCTGGGTTTGATTCCCGCCTCAAGTCTGTGTGCATGGAGTTTCTCCCTCTGCTTGGTGGGTTTCCCCCAGGTGTTTCAGTTTCCTCCCACAGTCCAAAGACATTCAGGTTAGGCTAAATTGTGTTTCAAAATTATTGTGTGTGTGTGTGTGTGTGTGTGTGTGTCCAGCGATTGACACCCCGTCCAGGGGGTACACCGCCTTAATTCTCCTGGGATAGGCTTCAGGCCCCCATGACCCTCTATACAGGATAAAGCGGTTTAGGCAGTGAGTGAGAACTGAACTGTAAGACAGCAAGACAGAAGAGAAGGAAAGGGACAGAGAGCATGGGAAACAGATACCAACAATGTGACAAGAAGACAACAGAAAGTGAGAGACAGAGAAAAAGAAAGAGGAATAAAGAGCTGTGAGAGACCACATAATGAGAGCCGCTGAGCTGCAACACAATGAGAAAGTGGACTAAAGAGTGAAGGGAGCACACAGAGAGAGGGGGAAGGACTCTGAAAGAGGGGACATTCACAGAGAGTGGGAGAGTAAGGAAAAATGTGGGAGATAAGGCAGAAGAAGAAATGTGTATCTGTCACATTACAGCAGAGAGAATGATTTTCTTTGTATATCCCTGCTTATGAGGAAGGTGGAGTCAGAGTGCAGGATCAGTCATGATACAGCACAGCTGGAGCAGATAGGGTTAAGGTCACTTAAAATGGTCACTTGGCAGTGCTGGAGCTTGAACCACAAAAAAAAGTAAGGGAGTAATTTAAAGAAAATGAGCAAGAATAGAATCGAATACTGGAATTCCTTTATTGTACTTAAACCATTAATGATGTTCAGATAGTAACAAAATATTTTTTTTGCACATAAGACATAAAAAGAATAAAAACACCAAAGCAAGCAGGAAATTTCTTTAATGATTAATCTCTTTTTATTTACTATTTCTTTACTAATTCCAAGTCACCCATTTGCACGTGAACAAAAACAATAGAAACTTCATTTTAAACAATAGGTGCTACATAGTTACTGGTCTAGTATTTCGAATGATTGGGAATGTTATATTTGATTTTCCAGTAGCGGTAGATCCTATGTGCTTCCTTCCTGGTCTTCCAGATACTAGTATTCTCAACATGATGCATAGAAGGTTGCTCAATTTACTGACTTTTTCAGCTTAGAAAAATGTTTTGCTGTTCTGGAATAGGGACACTCCAATAACAAAAAAGTCGTGACTTAATATTATTATAGACTTTGTTCCCAATAAATACATTTCATGCATGTCGAATATATCTGTGAATGCCTTCTATAAGATCTGGGACTTTTATTTATAAAAGATAATTGGCTCTTTGTTATCTTCCTCCATACTAAAAGGTTCCTAGTCCAGTGTAGCAACACTATTCTTGTTCGTATACTTATTTATATATTTGGAGACACGGTGGCTAAGTGGTTAGCTGTCGCCTTGCACCACCGGGTCCTGGGTTTGATTATTGTGTCTGAGCTTGCATGTTCTTCCTATGCTTGGTGGGTTTCCTCTGGGTTCTCCGGTTTCCTCCCACAGTCCAAAGACATGCAGATAATTGCCGTTCCAAATGGCCAAAAGTGTGTGAATGTGCGTGTGAATGTTGACCGGAGGTCCTTCCACGGTTGTACAATTAATTTGTGTTAATTTATAATGTTAAACTGGTTTGTCTTAGATAGCCAGCTAATTAGATTTCTTAGTCAGTTAGATAGTTCGTTTTTTGTTAATTGATGTTGTAAATTTATGTCGTAAGTAGCAACTTGGTCCTGGAGGAACGTTGTTTTGTTTCATCGTGTACTAAACTCTATATGGTTGAAATGACAATAAAAGCCTACTTGACTTGACTTGAATAAATAGTCATCACCTTTGCCCTCCAAGGTTCCTGGTTGTACTACAGAGGTTCCTAATATATATATTTGTCTGTCTTCTATCTTCTCTCTTTTTTATGTAGTGGCTGAGCTATGGGCTGTTGTGTTTTTTTGTTTTTTTGTTTAAGAAAAAAAAAGTAATAAATTTATTGTTTAAAAACAAAAAAGGACAATAAATAGTATAATGTACAAAGGGGAAAAAAATATCAAAACTCCAGTATCAAGATAAGATCATTAAACACAAACACACCAGTCTCTTGTGACATCAGTGGGATAGTGTGTGTGTGTGTGTGTGTGTGTGTGTGAGGTGATCAGAATGCGAGGCACATTGCGGCGGCTGCATCGTCGGTCTGCGCGCGAAGGCGCAAAGCACACACACACACACACACTCATTCATTATTGCAGTCACATCGCTGTTTCTCTCAGTGTTTTCCTTCTGAGTATTTTTTCTCCCTCTCAGTGCTGTGTGTGCGGACACACAGGAGCATTTCCACAGCACACCGCGATACCTGCACTGCTCAACTCACCAGGCGAAGTTTCCAGGCGTAGACGGTTTTTTTTCCCCCCCGCTTTGGTGTTGTAGTTTTCACTGTTGCATCGCTTTCCTTCGTCGATTTGTTCAACGCATCCCAAAGCGAAGCAGCAGAGACTGAGGTGATCTCTCAGCAGTGGACCGAGCCTTCACCAGCCTCCCTGCTCTCCGCTGCGCATCGCGATGGTAAGATCTCTGAACGATGATGATGATGATGATGATCCAGTGTATCCACTCAGCTGGGTTTTATTTTATTATTATTTAATTTTAGCAAATTGTGTCTTCATGTTTTAAACACCGAGACATTAGTGAGACACTGCGCATAACGCAAACGCAGTCATTTTTAACCAGCAGCTCGTTATAGAAGTGAAATGAGACGAACCTTGTCTTCGCGGTGTGTCAGGAAAAGAGAGACATTCATATAGAGTAGAGTCATCGATGAAACAGATTAAGTCCCACTTCACTAGACCTTTACATTACCACATCTAATTACAGGTGTTAACCTCTTGTGTTCGAATGGCTTAATTATTAGAGCTCATATAGCTTTATTGCATTCATTTTATATACATATACACACACACACAAACACACACACACACACACACACACATATATATATATACATATATATAAACATCAACAATACTGACCTGATACCTTTTACTGCATCACCACACCCAGACACTAGTATTATAAGGTCTCAGCAACATGTCACACGCGTCCTCTGGGTTCTGCCTACACCTGTCCAATCCAGAACGATTAAAATTTTAAAATTTGACATCCATCCATCTAGGAACCTCTGTAGTCTAACTAGTGGACAGTGGAAGCCAATGGTGTCCATTGTATCTATTTTTACAACCGTGGTAGGACATCCGGTAGGACAACATTCGCACTGGCGTTGACACACTATGGGCAATTCGGAAACGCTAATTATGATAATCTGCATGTCCTTGGAGTGTGGGAGGAAACTGGAGTACCTGGAGGGAACCCTCCAAGCACATGGAGAACATAAAACTTCATGCATACAAACTCTGAGGCGGAGATTTTATAAACACACACACACACACACACACACACACGCACACACACACACACATTGTATGTATTGACAGAATTATTTGGCCAAACCTGCAATGACATTATTTCCAAATACATGTACTTCAATATGTAGTTGGTCCCCTTTTTGCAGCTATAACAGCTTCCACTCTTTTCAAAAGGGTGTCCACAAGATTTTCAAGTGTTTTTGTGGAAATTCGTGCCCATTCATTCTGTAGAGCATTTATGAGGTCAGGCACTGATGTACTCTAGGATGAGAAACCTGGCTTGCAAGCTCCGTTCTAGTTCATCCCAAAGGTGCTCGATAGGGATGAGGTCAGGGCTCTGTGTGGGCCAGTCAAGTTCTTCCACACTGAACTCATTAAACCATGTCTTTATAGTCCTTGCTTTCTACACTAGGGCACAGTCATGTTGGAATAGGAAAGGACCTTCCCCAAACTGTTGTACAGAGAGAATTGGTAGGGTAAGCATCACATTCACTCTCAATTGTTAATAAGCATCACATTCAATCTTAACTTTGTGATGCTTCTTGGCAAACTCAGGCAAGATTGGTTAATTTGCTCAAAATTCATATTAAGAATGTAGACCCATACATCCTGGCATACATTATCTAGTTAAATAGTAGGCAAAGTAGGCAAGCTGGCAAAGGCAGAAAAACGCTCTGGGGAATGTTCTGTTGTAAAATTGTGGATCTTGTCATTCATGTGGATGTTACTTTGACACATATCACTGTTTCAGACCAAGCACACTTACCTTCTCTCTATGGAATATTCAGGACAAACATGACAAACATGATGTGCTTTTGTGTAAAAACATAATAAAAATCATCTAATTGTGGCAGATCTTAGTTTAGGCAAATACAACCTCAGATGAACAACAACATATAACTTTTTTCACCGTGACATTATTTATTACTAAGCCCATCTATGATTTAATTACCTGTAGATCCATCTTTAGCAGTATCTATTTAAAATAACTGTTTCCTGTATGACTTTGTCAGTCTCCTGTCATTAAGGAGGAATTTTGGCCCATTCTTCTGTGGATCATTAGTAAAGTTCAATGCCAAGAGGGATGCATAGCTCTAGTCCCACCACAGCAATCTAATTGCAGTGAGGTCTGGACTTTGACTAGGACATTCCAAAATCAGGATTGTTGTGTTGTTCAGCCATACTGATGTAGATTTACTAGTGTGCTTTAAATCATTGTCCTGTTGCATGACCCAGTTTTGACCGAGCTTTAGCTGTTGGACAGATGGCCTCACATTTGCCTAGAGAAGTTAATTCACTCACTTGATTCAATCACTGCAATGTGCCCAGGTACTGTGGCTGCAAAACAAGCCCAAATCATCACACCTCCACCACCGTGCTTTACAGTGGGTACGAGGTATATCTTCTGAAATGCTGTGTTTGGTTTTCTTCTGAAATGGTGTGTTTGGTTTTCGCAAAACATGGCACTAGGCTTTAAGGCCAAACAACCACACTTTGGTCTAAACTGTCCACAGGACATTGTTTCAAAAGCCTTGTGGTTTGTTCAGATACAGTTTTGCAAGCCTGTTTGTGTTTCCGTGTTTTTTTTCCTGGCAAGCCTTCTAAACAAACAGTTCAGTCTTCTTCCAATTGTGCTGTCATAGACTTAACATTTAACATATGTAGTAAGGCTTGTACGATCTAAAATCCACTTCCACTCCTGGGAAGATTGGCAAATGCCTTAAATACTTTCCATTTGTGAATAATCTTTCTCACTGTAGAACACTTAACTCCAAATTGTTTGGAAATGATTTTATAACCCTTTCCAGATTAATGTGCAGCAACAATTGCGTCTCTAAGACCATTGCTTACGTCTCTTCCCCTTGGCATTGTGTTAACACATCCCTGAATGCCTCAGACCAAGCACTTGGCACCAAGATCATGCTGGCAAAACGTCTCCTTTTATAGAGGTCTGCACATTTGTGGATGATCAATTAAAGAAGAATGGATGATTACCAGCACCTGGCTGCAACCTACCCTCTGAAATGCTGCCGAAGCAGTAAGGGGGTATTTTGGATTGCCCATGTGTTTTTTTTCTTTTGTTGTTAAATAAATAATGGCACAGTGGAAAGAGTTATGTTATTTTCTGTCTGAGGTTGACTGAATTTTATTATTTTATTACATATTTTATTTATTCCATTTTAGTTTTCCCTTATGCCCCCAGGGTGGCTCACATCCCTCAGGTCGTGGCTCCATGGGATCTCTGGGGAAGTGCTGTGGGTAGCAGTGGATCCTATGGATGCTTTGGGTTGTGGCTTGGGCACATCCGTTGATCTGATTTATTTGTCTGGTGCATTCCATGGATGCTTGATCAGATTGAGATCCGGGGAGTTTGAAGTTATATGTTGCAACATGGCATTCCTTGTCTGGGCCCAGTGCTAATTAGGCTGTGATGCACTGTGTGATGTGATACCAAAAGCAGCGTTGACTTTTTTTGGTGGTTTGTGCTGAATTGGCTTTTCTGGTGGCTTAGGGTGGACAGGCTGGCATTGGGTGCCTATGATCCTGTCATGCTGGTATAATCAAGAATTAATAATCAACTGATAATCAATGTTTAATTCACCTTGCCATGATGTTAATGTTATGGCTGATTGGTGTATCATTCATTTATACAGTATATTTACACAAGTGAGAGTATGGGGTTTGATATCAAGCGCTCTAAACCCCGCACACAAAGCCTTTTCCTAAGATAGGTGATATATGACTTAGATGATGATGGATGTTACCAGGCAAGTAGCTTTTCATTACAGCACATTTCTTCGTCTCACAATTTACGTGACAGCAAATAAATACACATCTAGAAAGGGCCATGTGCCCCTGATAGGATTTATTCATCATGGGTAAATCTTTCTTGTTCTGAACTGTTTGCCAGGTATGACAGAGAGCCCAAGGTCAAAACTGCTGCTGACCAAAATTCAGAGGAGAAAGATTAGATTTTAAATCTCTCACTCATTGAGCTTGGCAAATTCCTATTCAAGTGAGTTAATAAACAATATATTTTAATATTATTAGGAAGTAGTTCTTATTAGTGTCTGCTGAAAGTATGCATTTATAAATACATTAAATTGACACACCATTTAAAATTATTTATACATTAAGGAGGATGTGCTATCAAAATGAAAATTTCCCAGTGGAAATTGAAAACAAAAAATTCAAAACATGATGGGCTGAAAACAGAATATAAACTACTGTTAATGAAAATAAAATGCAATTCAATTCAATTTGATTTATATAGTGCTTTTAACAGGTGCCACGGTGGCTTACTGGTTAGCCATTTTTAAATGCACCTCTAGGGTCCAGGTTTGAATCCCGCCTCTGTGTGCATGTCTGAGTTGGCATGTTCTCCCTGTGCTTGGTGGGTTTCCTCTGGGTACTCCCATTTTCCTCCCAAGGACATGCAGATTAGGCTAATTGACATTCCATTGACATTCCCAAATTGCCCGTAGTGTGTGAATGAGCGTGTGAGTGAGTGTGTGTGTGTGCCCTGCGATGGATTGGCACCTTGTCCAGGGTGTACCCCGCCTCGTGCCCTAAGTCTCCTGGGATAGGCTCCAGGCCCCCCTAAAGAAGTATTGGCAAAGAGTGCTTTTAACAGTGGTCGTTGTCACAAAGCAGGATCAAAGAATCAAAAAGTAAATTAAGTAAATAAGTCTCATGAAATAAGTAAATGATCAGTTTTGTAGTATTTTAATTACATTATCTTTTGCCATTTTTTCTTGGCAAAACAGTGGCTACAAATGGGATTGTCATACCAGCAAAACTGAACCTTTTTGCCTGTGATGATATTCTAGATTCTCCAAGAAGTGTAGCAGACATGTTCTGTAGAAGCACTGGCATGTTGTATACGTTCTTGATACTCGGCATGAACTTTGATTGCTAATAGCCTGTCTTATATACCGTGTAGAAACTTTAAAATGTTATCTCAGGGCTGACATTTTCACTGTTGATCTGCACAAACTGTTTTAGAAACACAAACCAAAGTGTTAGATTTGACACTTTGTTGTACGGCTGTGTTTTTTCCCAGTAAAAATATCCTGTCTTTATTCTCTTTCAGCTGAAGCTTTTTGGAGATCAAAAAATCTGGGTACAATCTGAAAGCTCACAGTGTATGCCAAACCAAAGTCATAAGACAATATAAATCAAGAATTAAAAATTTGTAAAGATGTTAAGCTATGCAGATCATTAAAAAAAAAAAATTAACTTGAGGCATGAACCAATAAGAAACAGGTGCAGATGATGACGGATGATCAGGCCGGGGATTAGTATACTGCTGATGCTGAATGCTGAGTGGTTGGAACAGATGAGAGGGGAAATGAGGCTGCTGCGTAATTTAATTAGAAACAGTGATAAACAATGGGGGTAAAAAGAAACTGTGAATGAAATTTGCTTAAAATGTGTCTGCATGTAATCATAGCTCTCAGTCCTAGCAAATAGTTCAGAACAAGAAAGAATAAACCATGATGAATAAATCCGATCAGGGGCACATGGGCAATATTTATTTGCTGTCACGTAAATTGTGAGACCAAGAAATGTGATGTACTGAAAAGCTACTTGCCTGGTAACATCCATCATCATCTAAGTCATATACCACCGATCTTAGGAGGAGGCTTTGGTGCGTGGTGTAGAGAGCTTGATATCAAACCCCATACTCTGACTTGTGTAAGTTCATACATGAAATATCCACCAATCAATCATAACATTAATAATGGCAAGATGAACTGAACATTGATTATTGATCATCAGTTATATACTAGGAAACTGGTGACAGGTTCATAGGCACCCAAGGACAGCCCACCCAGCCTGAGGCACCAAAAAAGCCAATAGAACTGGGAAACAGTTGATCAATAAGTCATGTTGCTTAATAAGTGAAGGGTGAGCAAGGACATCTTATTTAGAAAAAAATAATCATCTTGATTTCTCCTGTCCATGTTTCCTTTCTTTACACCAGTTTCCCAGGAAACACGAGAAAAAGGAAACAGGGACAGGAGGAATCCAAATGTTTTTTTTTTCTGAATAATATGTCCTTATACAGCAAAAAAAAAAAACCAATCATTTTGATTCCTTCTGCACTTGCTTATTTCCTCATGTCTCCTGTGGAAGGAGCTGTGAGAGAATGTGAGGAAAGCAATTCAATTAGTTCATGTATTGATTTCCTATTAAAGTAATTTGTATCTATAAATATTTGTATCCGGTCAACTGCCAAAAATAATCAATAACAATATAACATATAAACAATATATATATAAAAAAAGAAAATACTGTACAGGTATGTGTGTGGGATTTTTTTTTTTTTTTTTTAACAGTTGAAAATGACCTCATCAATACAGCAGACACTCTCACTCACTTATCATCTATACCACTTTATCTGGTATACAGGGTCTCGGAGGGCCTGGAGCCTGTCCCAGGAGACTTAGGGCACAAGTTGGGGTACACCATGGATGTGATGCTAGTCCATTGCAGGGCATACACACTTACATTTGGAAACAGTTAGCCTAACTTTTATGTCTTTGGACTGTGGAAGGTAACCAGATTACCTGGAGGAAACCCACCAAGCATGAGGAGAGCATGCTTCATGTACACAGACTAAGGCAGAAATTGAACCCAGACCCTGGAGGTGCAAGGCAACCGTTCTTACCACTAAGCCACCGTGCCGCCATAGTAGTAGACGATAAGATATTTGGCCAACAAAGTATGACTTACTGACTAACTGACCAAATCAAAGCTTATTTTCACACAGATTATAGTGTGAACAGAGATTATATGAGTGAGAGATAATGATTGAGGCTTGTGCTTAAATGCATGTAAATTTATTTTACCACAAGTGATAAGAAACAACCTAAAGTAAGTGAAAAAACCTTCAGGAAAGTCTGTATCTGTATATTGTCTATACTGATTTATCCTGTATACAGTACAGGGACAAGGGGGGGCCTGGAGCTTATCCCAGGAGACGTACGGCACAAGGTGGGGTAAACCCTGGATGGGATGCCAATCCATTGCAGTGCACACACACACACTCACTCAACTCAGAACATGAAAACTCCATGTACACAGACCCGAGGCGGGAATCGAACCCAAACCCTGGAGGTGCACGGCGAAAACGCTAACCACTGAGCCACAATGCCTCCCGTGTCAGCGTTTAAATGTGAAAAGTTTCTCAGGCTGCCACACATTTTTTTAACAGAAAAAAACAACAACTTTTTTTTTTACCAGTTGCAAACCGTCTCCCTGGCATGTGCTAGCCTGAAAATGCATCAATACTCAAAACATGATTTTTATTTCGCAGTCACTGCTAGTTAAAAGAAGTTATTTTGGGATATATGAGATGAAATGATATGACTCATCTGTTGAGGCCACACCATAACTAACAAGGACATAGTTTACTTTGTGTTGACCACATGGCTTAGTTCTGGCATTTCTTACTGTGGGGTTACGGGTTTTCCAGTGTTGCCTGGCTGGGAATATGATTTGTGTTTGTGTCAGTTACCCATAATGCAGCACAGTGGCCTGGTTAAATAGCCATGATCCATATGGCTTACTTGAGGGACATGTGGTGCCAGAACTGAACTCACCTTTAGTATTCTTATATTAATTATCCTCAGTGTGTGTGTGTGTGTGTGTGTGTGTGTGTGTCTGAGTGAGACAGAGAGATTTATACTATTATGGAACAGCATCACATCTTTCAAATGATATATAAGATTCTGTAACTTTCCTGTTTTTCTCTCTTAAATGAACAATGTCAAAACACAGAACTATTACTCAATATGCTAACGGTAATCCCTCTTTGCTCTAAACAACAGTCGGTAGGCTAAACATAGCCGTTAGGGACTTCACAGATTGGCCAGCCAAGTCTGGTATTAACTCACAATAATGAGATTTTCAAGAAATATGAAGAATCATGGACAAGAATTTATTGTGTAACTTCTCTTGTGACAGATTTCTGCCATCCCCAAGGATGATGATGGATACACATATTCCATCTGTCTTTGATGTCTTATTTCCTTCCTTCTCTCCATTTCATTCATTCATGCCTTCTCTCCTTCAAGCACTGCTTTCGTTCTGTCTCTGCAATCTCAACATATTTCTCATTTAATGTCCGCTTCTTTCCCTTTTTTCCCTACTCCCCTGTTCTTTATGTTTTACATTTGACAGGCTTCTTCCTCGTTTTATTTTTCATCTAGGGTTTATGCTTTATGTCTCAGTTTTGCATCAGTTTTATTTTTTATTCCTTTACCCTTCCAACCAACTTCCTTCCTTCGTTCTTTCCTTCCTTTGCTTTTTTTGTCTTTCTTTTTCCTTCCTTTGCTTTTTTCCCCTACACTTCCTGTTCTGTATCTGTCCTTTTTTTTCGGGGCGGGAGGGTATTTTACAGCTCATACTGGGCAGTCAACAAAGAGGCCTGTTGGCAGGTTGGATGATTATGCCTCATTGCCTCTGCAAAGTCATTTGGACTGTACTGACCCTCTCCATAGGGTTAAGATTGGCTGCTTCATTTAGTCTTGTATACTTGGGCTGATACGTTTTTGGATAGAGTCCTTGTAGTTTAGTGAACAATTTTTAATGCTAGACACAGCCCTATTTACTATGTGTTTAGACTGCACCCCGTGCTTCACTATTTTTATGTCTTGATAGTGTTATCAGTTTTAAACAGTATAAACAAAATTTTCCTCTGTAAGCTTACATTTTAAGTCATCACTGCAATAAAGGAGCATAATGCATTATGTTGAGAGGAAAGAAATCCCATTACATTTGTTTATATATACTGTATAATGACCTATCCGCACTGGAGAGATTTTTTAATGAGGCATGAGGTCTCAGTGACTGTGATCGCTTGGCACATACAAATACACTGACAGTTTGATTTGGGTCCAGAGCTTTATGGAAGAAGAATGACAGACAATGATTTGCCATTGTGGTCACTTTACAGTATGACCACCCGCCTAATAGTCAGTAACCCCCCCCCCCCTCCCGCCCCCACCACCCATGCCACCAATACAGTAACGACCTGTGTGTTGTGCCACCTTTCTATCCGAACCAGCATAAACCTTTTCTTCACAATAGATCTTCTATTGAATTGGAGCACTGCCCACCCATCACACGTCACCCAGCTTTCCATCCCTGGATCAGTTTTGGCCTTGGAACATCCCACAAAAGCTGCAGTTTTGGAGTTGCTCTGACTTAAAACTGGTGTTGTCACCATTACATTATTGTTGGCTGGACGTGGGCGAGATATAATAGGCAGCAAGTGAACCTTTTTACCTAAAGTTGATGTGCTGAAAGCAGAAACCATGTCCAAGCATAAGGATCTGAGTGACTTTGACAAGGGCCAGATTGTGATGGCTGGACGACTTGATCAGAGCAAAACTACAGGTCTTGTGGAGTGTTCCTGGTCTAAAATGGTCATGACATACCAAAAGTGATCCAAGGAAGGAAAACCAATGTACTGGCGACAGGGTCATGGGTGGCCAAGGCTCACTAATGTTCATGGGGAGCGAAGTTTGGCCCGTGTACTCTGATTCAATAGAAGCGCTTGTGTAGATCAAATTGATGAAAATATTAATGCTGATTGAGATAGAAAGATGTCAGAACATACAGTGCATTACAGTTAATGTTGGCAAAAGGGGGGACCTACTTAATATTAGGCAGGTGGTCATAATAATATGGCTGATCAGTGTATACAGAGCTCCTATACTCCTCAGGAACATTATGTGTTCGGATCAGTAGGACAGTTGTTATTTATCCTTTAATTAATCCTAAACTCAACCAGCACACTTTATCCTGCCTTTACTCTAGCAAAGTGACAAAGCGACAGCCAACTATTTGTTTTCTGGTGACAGGGGCATGGGACAGAGACAGAATGCTAAACAACATTTGAATTGAGATTTTTTTTTTTTTTTTTACAATTATGCAAATTAGATTTGACATAGTAAAATGACAAATCCAAACCATTGGCTCCAGTGAATTTCTCAGACTGGTTGTTGTCCCCTGAAACCATTACTCTCACAGCTTGCATTTGGCACTAAGAGAAAATTTTGTGCAGCCTTGTTTTTTCCCCCTGGGTGGCAGAGTGGCTTAGTGGTTAGCACTGTCGCCTTGGTTCTCTCCAAGGTTCAGGTTCGATTTCGGCCTCGTTGGATTGGCACCCTGTCCAGTGAGTAACCTGACTTGTGCCCTTTTCCCCGTTGCAAACATAAAAAAGGATAGCACAGTGATGTTTATTCATTTTTAAATAGAGTTTTCGAATTTTGGCTAACATAATCAGAAATTAAAGCTGTAACAGCTATAACATTTACGATACAAGAAGGATAGAAGGACTATGAGTCTCTTGTATAAAAATATTACCCGAGGAATCCATCATGCCGGTCTTGAGAGCTCACTTCACAATGTGTTGCAGTACATGAAGCTGCAAATATTTGCTTTCCCAGTGTCTTGGTCTTTAATAGTATTCTGAAAGGACATTAGTGTATGCCTTTTTATGAGAGTGAAAAAGATGAAGACTTGGCTACATTCATGCATGCATACAGAACACACACCCACACTCATATAAACAGTATGGAGTATAGCTGGGGGAGTTTGTGAGTCAGCTTCATTCCACCCACTAATTACACCAGGAGCCGTGCTGCAGCTGCTGCATCTCTCTCATCCCTTTGCTTCCTTACATCCCTAAGTCTATCTGCTTTGCTCGATCTTTTTCCTCTCATCACACCGTCTCCATCAGAATCTATCCATCACTTCCTCACTATTGTTTACTGAAAACCCCAAATCCTCCCCCTTTTTCTAGGAGACTGGTGTCTGTGCAAAATGAGATTGAATCGGTAATTATTCACGAGCAACCGCTGTGCAGGCATCTGGGCTCCATCAGCATAGCTATGCGTTACCAAGCAAGTACCATGAAGCTAGCCTTTGTACAGTACATGTAGCTTCAAATCTGGTCACGTTTGGATGGAATGAGTAAGTAAAAGAAATATCTGTAGTGGTAATGGTGTTCTATTTATGGAAGGAGGTTGTGGATTTTCCTAGAGAAATACCAGATTATCCCAGTGCTTAGTGTTTAGCTTGACTGCTAGGAGCTCTTTCCAGCACTCCCACCACCACCTGCCGTTTTCGCTGCCTGATGATTCCGTAACATTCTTAGTGTAGGTACGCCCACTGGCTCAGAAACACCAAGCATACAGTATACCGGAAAGCCAAGGTTTGATTTCTGCAAGAAATAATATACTGTACAATAATGATATTTTGAAGACGTAATCTTATAATGGATAATATACTGTAGAGTATATAATATACACTGATCAGCCATAAATATGTTTTAGGTTCCCCTTGTGCTACCACAACAGCTCTAACCCCTCGGGGCATGAACTCTGTGGGACTTCTTAGGGGTGTGCTGTGGTGTCTGGCATTGGGGCCTTATAGGCAGATCCGTTGGGTGCTGTGGGTTGTGGGGTGGGCGTCCATGGATCAAACTTGTTTGCCTGGTGTATATTATGGATGCTCAACTGGATTGGGATCTCTGGAGTTTGGATGCCGGGTTGACAGACTTTGGCACTTTGACTGCTAGGCCCAGACTGTGGTGCAACTCATACTATGGTGCACTGGTGTTCTGGGGCCTTTCTATTGTAGCCAGCATTGACTTTTTTTAGTGGTTTGTACTGCATTGGTTTTTCTGGCAGACGAGCCAGACAGGCTGGCCTTTGGTCCCCATGGGCATGCGTGGGCCTTGGCTATCCATGCTTCTGTCATCAGTTTACTGGTATCTAATTAATAATCATTGCTATTTATTTTACCTGGTGGTGATGTTTATGTTAAGACTGATCAGTGTATAGTACATAAGAAGGGGAGTATTAACAATTAAATACTTATAAATATCCATATTCATGGATTTGAATAACTTTTAGAATGCCAGCTGCATGTCAGGAATACATTAAGGTTTGGCAAATGCAAGTGCAGGTTCTCTTTAACAATGATCCCAAACACAAAGCAAAAATCCTCAGGAACAGGAACTAGGGTATGAACTGTGATTACTAACTAGGGATAAGAGCTAATGTGCAAAACCATAACAGATGGAAGACGACATGAAACAGGAAACCGGTTAACGTTCACGTTGCTAGTCATGGGTAATTCACTGGTATAATAGGGAGGTGTAGCCCAGGGCTTTCCTGACGGTTCCATAACCAATGTCTAAGGTGCGTCTCATGGGATGCAAACCAAACTCCGGGGGGGAACAGATCAATGTTCTCATTAGGGCTAGGGGGCAGCGCGATGTTCACAGCAGGGCAGGGATGTAGAAAAATGTTCTCGCATGGAAGGCTACCTGGAGCTGAGCATGGAAGGATTCACAACCCCTGGTTTTTGTGCAGCTGTCATGTCACTGTTGAAGGTTGGCAAGCGCAAACTTATATATATATATATATATATATATATATATATATATTTATTTATTTATTTATTTATTTATTTATATTATTATTATTATTATTATTATTATTATTAATAATAATAGCAGCTTGGACAGTAATGTCTGATTTAAGGCATACAGATTCAAGTACCTGTATGGTGGACACTCATGATCTAGACCTATTAATAAGCAGACTTAGAGCATGTTATTACACTAAGAAAACATTTACATTTACTGTATACTGAAAACAATATAGTTGTGTAATGTATATGTTGAAGTTTTCTGCTAGCAGATGTTTACTTATATTTAATAGAAGGAGTCTAATGTCAGTGCTGTCACAATTAATATGTTTCTCACCAAACAAAATTCTATGAAGCAGAGGAGTTGCAACATGGCAAGCTTGAAAAGACTTAGCTTGAAAAATTGGAGTTTTTAAATTTCGGCTAATACAACCAAAAATTAAAGCTGTAACGTTAAGTTGGATACGTTTTATAGCAATGCACGAGACAGGGAGTTACGGAGTGGAACTTTACTTGCACTCAGCATCCAAGGGAAGGGGGAAGTAATTACAGTTAGTGCCACAGAAGACATGCATGCCCAGAAAAGCTCCATAAAAACCAGTCTGGACTACTTCAAGAAGAAAAATCAGGGTAAAATGACTGGCTAGTCAGGTTCGGGCTCTGTCGCTCAGTTCCTCAGTCCACAGAAAAAAAGGGACAGAAAAACGATTAGGGACAGATTTCAGAAGTTCGACATGCTCATATTGAAGTGGTTAAACTGTGCCGTCTTGGTATAAGCTGGGTTAGTGCAATCTCTCTCTCTTTCTTGTGTGTGTGTGTGTGTGTGTGTGTGCAACATGTGCCATGTATTATAGTTCTCCCTGTGCACAAACCAGGTGATGTCACTAATTAGTTTTCACTAATTAGACTTTTTGTGCTAATTAGAATCAGCTGGTTTAGTTAACGTACAGAACAAATATGTGGCAGGACATTTACTTTCTGAAGCCGGGGTCTCCACCTCTGCATATAAATTGCTAAAACTAGGGAATTGTGAACGTCTGGGGCAATTTTCTATATATGAAAATCTTCAGGAAGCAATCAAGCCGGCATGGATTGAACGACTGACGCTAGAGTATACTTTACACTAAATATTGATCGTTGTATAGTAATTTCATTGCAAAAATAACAAATGATTCACTCGATGACACTCCCCATGTGCATCAGTAAGCCTTGGCTGCCCATGACCCCGTTACCAGTTCACTTGTTTTCCTTCCTTGGATCACTTTTGGTGTGTCCTGACCACTGCTGCCTGGGAACATCTCACAAGAGCTGGAGTTTTGGATTTGCTCTGACTTAGTTGTCTGGCTATTACAATTCAGGCATTCTCACAGTAGCTACATTTTCAATATCTCATTACAATGCTGGCTGAAAGTGGGTGGGATATACAGTATTAGGCAGCAAGGGAACCTTTTTTTCTTGAAATCGATGTGTTGGAAGCAAAAAAACAGCGGGCAAGCTTAAGTACTTGAGTGACTTTGAGAAGGACCAGATTGTGATGGCCAGAGGATTAGGTCTCAGAGAAGTCCAAAACTGCAGCTCTTGTGGGATGTTCCTGGTCTGCAGTGGTTAGGACATACAGTACCAACGTGATTTAAGGAAGGAAAACAAGTGAACTGGAGACCATCGAAGTGTAGTAGTGTAAATCAAATTTATAAAATATGTAATGTTGGTTTTGATGGAAAGGTGTCAGAACACACAGTACATCAGTGTTATGGTGGCAAAAGGGGGAACCTATTCAATATTAGGCAGGCGGTCATAATGTTATGTTATGATTGGTGGATATTACATTCTTGCTTTATGAACAGTCATGATATGTCATGTTGAAGCCTGAGGTTTACATCTTTATTAACTAACCTTAACAAACCTGAAAGAATTACTGTAAATATTTTAAACCACATTAACACCTGGATTGTAAGGATTGTAAATCATATTCATAAATGCAAGAAGATTCCTTTCTGAGTGCTTAGAAATATTTTAAATGGCATGCTTTTAAGTCTATATCTGGTTCAGCAGGCCACTTAAACACTCCCACGAACTGTTTTGCATTGTAAAGACTATAATTTAATGAGAAAATGTATAAGTAAAATAGTATCTTAAATCGTTTGAATGAACATATCTACAGTATATAACATAAGATACAACATACCATATTAAAAGTATTAATGGAAATATACATTGCTGATTTATTTTCCTTTACATTTCAGATTTCAAGATGATGTAAAGGACCACAGCATCATTCCTGTTAACCTGTTCGTCCTCCTCATTTTCCTGCTCAACAGTCGAAGATTTCACATAATCATCTTTAAATAAAATGGCTGCCCTTGTGAAAAAGTGCTTGTACATGAGCTTGGCATTTACTCTACTTCCTCTGGTAAGCCTTTTATACACTTAATAAAAATAAGAATGATAATATGAAAGAGAGCAACATTTTTATTGGCAAATTGGGACTAAATATCTCTAGAGCAGGAAAGAATAGTGAGATGATGGTTTATCATAATAGTCAGAGAGACAGAGAGATACTTGAGGATTTCAAAACATTTTGCATTTTATATTCAGCAATTTCACCCATTACAGCTCTCCTGATGATACACTTCAGATGTTTTGTTTCTGGCAGCATATGCCCCGTTCAGCATGATCTCTACAGAATGATCTCCAGCTATCCTCTTTAACACTAGGAGGAGAGCTCGTTCACTGTTTACATGAAAACCCATTCGTTCTCCTTCTGCTCCTATCCCGAGAAACAAATGTCCATGGGCACATTTTACGTCACACACAGATTGGCACCAAACAAGGTCCTGGCATCCAGTGAGTGCTGGAACTGATGGGCCAAATGTAAACTGACCAGGAGCCAGCACAGTTCTGCTTGACTGAGTGCTCCAAGCAATCAAGGTTACACTATTCTCGCACATGGCTGCATATATATTTCTGCTCAGTGCCTCCTCTGTGCACTTTCTACTTCAATACAAAATACTCAAGGGCATAATCCTGGAAAAAGCTCCAGATGGAAATGCACCCTTGGCCAGGATAATTATGTTACCCAAGGTGAATAAATGAAACATATAGAAAGTGCAAAGCCAGTATGCTTATACTATATTATACAATAGATATCAAACTTATTTATAGAACAAATCATCTCATTTGAATAATATCTACAATTAATATTTATATTAATAAGCTTCACTTTTACTGTAATTCGTGCTATAGCGCCGCACCTTTTACTACATCTAGTGTTAATTAAACACCATAGTAGATTGCATCCAAATAAATAATATTAAATCTAATTAAAGTTTTACATTAAACCTACTGTATAAAAGTTTCAAAGAACTTTATTAATCCCAGAGGGAAATGGCTTATTCTTGGTTACAGTTGCTCACGGATGTTATCTGGGAGGAAAGAAAAGAGTAATAAATAGGGAGAAAATTATAGATAAAATAAAATTAAAAAATACAATACAATACAATACAATAAAAAGAGCTCTAAAACAGTAAGTACCGTATTGCACACTAAACATAAATTTAAAATACCGATATTGCACATGGGAGGGAAAAAGGGAAAAGGTATTGCACATATTATACAGGTATCAGATATTGCACTTGACAAGCAGTATATATAAATACGTATCGTATTGGTATGTACTGTTGTATTATTACAATCTAAAAACAGGTCTGTAATATTGTCTTATTGTATAAAGTGTCCAATATTAACAATAAGTCAAAATTAAAATGAGAGAACTATGTGATCTCTGGTGCACTGGAACAGGAATATTAAATTGTTTAGTATACTGTAGGTGAGCAGGTGCCCAGTGTAGCTTCAGGTTTCTGTTCTTGTCTGCCGGGATCCTGTTTCGGAACCTGTTGATCTCAAGGTTGTTGAATCTCAGCTACAGCAGTAACGTTGTTTAATAAATAAGTTTAATAAATTACATAAAGTTTCACAGAATTCCTAATTTCTGCCATCCACTACAAGCAAACAAGCAGCAAAAAGTCTCACCACTAACACAGCACACTGAATAAAAATCCTACATTGTAACTGTAATACTAGTCCACATTCTAAATAAACTTTTTTTTTAACTTGGTTCTTATGCAGGCTTACTGACGTGCCAATAAAGTAAAAGAATATGCCCTTAACAGTACATCAAATTATCTGTTTAGTTAATCAATTAAAATGTGTGCCTTTGTTTACTTACATGGCAGGAGATGTAAGAAAACCCCCAAGAAAGGCTTAGAAACAGCAGTGGGTCCTAAAGAGACAGACTTTACATTAGAAAAACTTTTTTTAGGAACAGGAATGTTTGTACGTAATAGAATAATTAAGATGACAGGAGTAAAATTTTTATTTTTAGAAATATAACACTTTTATTAAGTCATTGCTTCTAGTTTAAAAATATATAGCAGGTTTAAAAAAAAAAAAACGGTTTTGGTTATAGACGACCTCGTCTGCCCAAAGAAAATCATTTTCCTAAATAAGTAAAAGTTGAAAAATGGCATTTTGCTGTCTAACTGTTGAACTACACACCGTCATTGCAGCAGTATTGCTTAATGGTAGTGGTCTCTTTCACCAAGGTAAAGTGCACTGCTAAAATTGTTGAGGTATGGTTTTTACATGGAAAATATTTCTGATGGAAATAATTAACAACTTAAAGATTCCAACTTCGCTGTTTACATGGACGCTGATCCGATAAGATGTGCATATGTATTTTTCTCTCCTTTTGAGGTTAGGTTATGTTAGGCTTTATCTCTTTAAATAAATCCTACCTTTGCCATTATGATGACTTATAAGATTTTAATCTCACCTGTGTGTGAAAGTGAAATGTGAGCCAATCAGTGCCCATTCCTCAGCCAAGGACCCAGAGAGTAAAAGGACAAACACCGAATAATGTGTTGGAAGTTTTTCCTGACGTCATGTTGAACTTTTACGTACCGTAGCCATACTGTAGGTTTCAATATAAATTAAGTGAAAACTTTGTAAATGTTCCAAATCTAAGTGCAGTTGTGTTTTGCAGATCCTAAGCATGCACCCAGACTGTGTTATGCAACTCGAAAAAGAAAAATGTATGGAGCGGATGGCCTTGGATGACCCTGTTAGTGACCCTGAAAATGGTACGTAGTGTGTGTTTGTGTGTAATTGTCCATGGAGGTATATCTGAACATCTACAGTATGTCTCTCCAAGAGGATTGATGATTGTAATTTAAAGAGTGTTGCTTTAGTGTTTGATTTCTTGATATGAATTTAGTAGTACTAGTAGTAGTAGTAGTTGAGGCTTGGGATGTGTAATAGTGTCATTCAATTAACTGTGCAGCCATAACTTTAGTAAATCTCGCTTGTTTCATTTGCATATACATTTTTTTCTCTGCAGAGATTTTTCTGAGATTAAAGGTTTCAAAACAGAGAGTAAGACCTTGCTCAGCACTATCAGTCTCCAAATAGTATATGTAATCTTTTGATCATGAGTCAAACATTTTTCCACTCCACCAGCTGGGAGGTTGTTCATTGGTGCTACAACAAACATTTTTCTGTCTGTTCTTCTCTGCTTAGTTTATTCCCTAATTCTTAAGCAAAAGATCTCTACAGTAAAATCAAATGAAACAAATTTTTGGGTTTCCACAAATACAATTAGTGTATGGCTTGAAAGGCTGTTGCGCAAGGTAGAAGCACTGAAATAGACATAATGATCAGTGCTGTGTATGGAGGAAGAAGGGTGAGGCTATTAATCTGAATAACACACCATGACAACTGTGAACTGCCAGCATCATACTGTGAGAGAGTTTTGCTTGAAAAGGGACTATTCCACTTTAAAAAAAAAGAAATGTTACCATGAGGATGGAGGCTTATGTAGACAAACTAAAGCAATACCTAAGGACATCAGCCGGGTCACAGCAGAGCCGTCCAGCAGGTCAATGACATTATACTGTACATTACTCCAAAGCTATAAAATAATGGCTTAAAGATAACAAAGTAAAAGACTTGACTGGCAAAACCATGACATGTGTGTCTGGGCAAAAAAGTCTGACTCAGTTACACCAGTTCTGTCAGGAGGAATGGTCAACAATTACAGCAAAGTATGTATGTTGTTACTTAATTAGATAATTCCATATGTGTAATCACTAAACTAAAACAAAGAAATTTGCAAGTGAATCCAAACTTTGATAGAGACTTGTATAGATAGATTGATTAATTGGTTGATTGATTGACAGATTGATTGATTAATTAATTGATTGATTGATTGATAGATTGTTTGATTAAACTTTATTAATCTGAAAAGGGAATTGTATAGGAAGCATGTGTGTTTTGAGTTAAGCAAATAAAAAGCAAAGCCACCAAAAAAGAATGAGATGTATGTACCACAGTAGGTAATGCAGGGTAACCGAATATGCAGTGTGTCATAACAAATAGGTCTGACTAGCTGTATGTAGGTGGCACGGTGGCATAGTTTTTAGCACTGTGGCCTCGCACCTCTAGGGGCATGGGTTAGATTCCTGCCTCGGGTCTGTGTCTGTCGAGTTCTCCCCGTGCTTGGTGGGTTTCCCCTCTGGTTTCCACCCATAGTCCAAAATCTTGCATTTTCTCCCACAGCCCAAAGACATGCAGATAAGGTTAAGTGGCGTCCCCAGATTGCCCATAGTGTGTGTGTGTGTGTGTGTGTGCCCTGCGATAGGTTTTTTACCCTGTCAAGGTTGTACCCCAGCTCAGACAATAGGCTCCTGGCCCCCATCATGTCTTGCTGGTAATAAAAGAGCTCGTTGCTATAGCCCTCTGAAAGTAGAGAAAACCTGGTATTTCCTTGTTTTTCCACAGAAAGGAAAATATTGCAAATTCGTGTGTATTTACTTCAGAACATGATAATAGACTTATCTGATGTCTATGAGAGGCTCCATTGCAAAGATGCACAATTACCCTTTGTTGCTAGCCACACATTTGTGTCTTGTGTAATTAACAAAGCTTTGTAGAGAGAAGACAGGATTTGCAAAATTAGAGTTAATACCATTTGGGACTGACTAAATGCTCATCTGGCTTCCAGGAATCGCAAGTCACTCTAACGCTTGTACATGTACATCTCTGTAGAATTTAACTGCCATACAAACTGTCCGGTTTTTCTTTTTCTTTTCTGTTATTTTTTAATTCATAAATTGGTTTCCTGAATATATTGCCATTAAAAGTGTTTTATTGATGGCGTATAATAGATGAAAGATAAACTCTGTACTAATACCGTATGATGGTTTACAGGCACAGCCCATTATGAGACAAATGCCAATTACATTTCACTTTCTGTTGGCTTCTCGGTGCCTGCTGTACATTCCTGTTTGTATAAATACTGGCTCCTTCCTGTGACGACATGTGATCAGCAATAAAAAATTAATACAAATAAATTGTTTCCCATACAGTGGAAAGGAACTGATATGGTGTCATTCACAGGCACTGAGTGGCCGACGAGATATTGACTTCATGTTGAATCAGAAAACCTGATAAGACAGTTGTTGATTGACATGTCGCTCTTTCTCAGTTACGCTTTCTATCTGAATGGATGTCTGCTGAAGGTTTGAGAGATGTAAATGTGTAAATGGGAAATTCAGCTGCCCTAGAAATAAATTATTACTGTTATTAGTTTAAAGCAATGCATAAACATATTACTAACTTTAACTCCTACATGCACTAACATACTGTATGCTCTTTCATAAACTGTACGAGCATATGTAAGTACATGTAGGTGTTGAAACTGCATTAGGGAAGAGATGCCAAGGCGATGTTACGGAAAAATATGCATCATTTAAAGACCTGACATTTTATGGTTTGTGTGATGGATAGTGCGTGATGTAAATTGGAAGTGCAGAACGTAATGGTGAGTAAAATTTATGTTTATCCATATACAGAGGATAAACTACCTGATGCCTGATACCTGCAAGACACTCCTTTATGTACATCATGAGGCAAATGTTAGATATGTGCTGCTAAATAGATTCTTCTAATAATGCTGTTGGTCAGTATATGAACTGAGATTTACACCACAGCACTGTTGAAATTTTTGGTTCGGACTGGTCAGAGGGTCTTGATTAATTTTCATAACAGAAGCTCTAATTATAGAGCTCTAATTTGTAGCTCGTATCGTTCAGGCTATAAATTATATATATAATATGTATCATATAATATGATGGCGTACTGCGCATGTACCAAACTGTGGGCGCGTCCTAAATTGACCACTGGACAAAATTTAATGAAACTTAAGAAGAATCTGTCTGCCTGAAGTTTAGCCTGCACCATAGATGAAATGAAAATGTTGAGTAAAAGCGATGTTATAAACATTTATGTGCTGAATTTATTAATCTTCTTTAAAATAATCCACTAATAAGCTACTCGCTCAATGTAACAGTTGTACTGCTGAAATAACAGCGCTAAAGTGATATAAGTGAATTTAATGCACTGGAGTCGTTTTAAGAAAAATCTTTATATGATCTACTTTTTCTATTTCTTATTTTTGCTTCACTCTCCCATTACCGAAATGGAAGTGTATTTGGCTAACTAAAGAAGTATAACTTAGTGTAAACTAGGCATAAAAAACTCAACCTTACAATTTTCATTTTCATTGAAAAGCTGATCAGCTTATTTTTAGTTTTAGCCGCATACAGTAGCTATTTCTACAAACTCTTTAACCACCAATAAATGGAACTTATGCTCTGTGTTGCTGATTGAAGAAGCTTTTGTCACTATTGCATCCTTGAGCAAGACCCATACTGTACAACCCAGCCCCTGAATACAGTACTGGTTCCAAATAAGCCCGGTTAGAAAATGGGAGGGTTGCAACAATGACCAAATGATTTATTGTGGCAACCTCTATTATAAATTGGAAAGTAAAAGAAGTCCCAAAAAATAAAGTTATAATAGGAAAAACTTGTTGACTTTTCTAACATTATAAAATAACAAAACATTTGTATTAAATACAGATGTAATAATTCACAAATGGCTGTTATAAGAGGAATAATGTTGGCACATGTGCTTTTGTCATAGTAACTCTGCTCACTGTCATTGATCATTTTCTCATAAACAGATAGTAATTTTGAATAGTAAACCATAATTAGCTTCTGCTCATACAGTAATTCATTGTTGCTTTGTATGGGTAAAAGGAAAGAAAGGGAAAGTAAAAAATACAGAAAAATTCTAAAGGTCTATAGTCAATGTTCACCCATGCAAGATGAACATTACAATAGCCTTTAACTAGAGGCAGGAGAGAATAATATAGCTAATTGATTATCCATATACGGACGCCTTTAATTCCGAGCAACGCAATGCAAAGACAAAAATAATGATTTAAATTTAGTGTTCTAGTAAACACAAACCTCAGTCCTGTGTCATCACAACATGACACTTGATTTTTTTCTAATTTAAAGTCATACATCCCCACTTTCAATTTTTGAAAGTCTGGCTCAGTAAAGCATCCTGAGACCATTCATGTGTGGGGGTTGTTTTTCTGCTAAGGAAGTGGACTCACTCACAATTTTGCCTAAGAACACGACCATGAATAAGGAATGGTACTGTACAAGAACATCCTCTAAGAGCAACTTCTCCCAACTATCCAAGAACTGTTTGGTGAAGAACAATGCCTTTTCTAGCATGCTGGAGCTTCTTGTTATAGGGCAAAAAGTGATAACTTAGGGAAATATTAACGAACAAAACATTGAAATATTGGATCCATGGCCAGGAACCTCCCCAGACCGTGATCCCATTAAGAACTTGTGCTCAATGCTCAAAAGATGGTTGGACAACCAAAACCCCACTAATTCATTTCACTGATTATGCAAAAACAGGCTGCCATCAGTCAGAATGTGGCCCAGAAGTTGATTGACAGCGAGCCAGCGAGTTTGCATAAACTTAATGTAGTTGTCAATAAAAGCCTTTGACACTTATGAGATGCTTGAAATTATACTTCAGTACACCATAGCAACATCTGACAAAGAGATCTAATAACACTAAAGCAGCAGACTCGAAGGTTTTGACTGCAGCTGTTCTGTATGAGTTATACAAAACACTGTCTGTGTATCTATGTTTGAAAAGAAGAACTGCTGTCTTTTTAAATTATTGAATTCTTTCAGTTTCCTCTGTTTGCTTTTCCTTTTTTCTGTTGCACTTTTACTACAGATTTGAGTTGTTTAGTATAGTATCGTTATCGTTAGTTATTGGTGGGAAGATGATGATGATGATAACTCACTCCTCTGTATATAAAAAGCGATCGATGAACCTTGAGATGGTTGAAAACTTTTTTGCGGTCGCTCTAATTGACTGAAAGCTTTGCAAGCAGCAAAGTAATTGTGACAGGAGCTCGTTGTGATGCTCGATGGATTGGAGCGATGCCGACGGGGGATTGGTCACTTATTGGTGTGAATTGAAATTGAGGCACCTTTTCCCCATGTATTCCTCTGTGGTGCAAAACTCAAAAAGATCTCTAGGGGGATGACAGAGATGAAATAAGCATCACAGTATATTTGAGTATATTTGATACTTGATAGACATTTTAAAAGCTTTGAATATTAAAATGCCCTGTCACAAATATAGCCTTAATATGTATTAAATGCAGAAAGATTGCCTGCAGATGGAGAACTATTTCTGTCACTTATCCGCATGTCTTCTTTAAAATAAAGACAATCTGTCACATAGATATAATCATTACTGGTTATATGTTTTTTGGCTTTTTTTTAAAGTCCTTTATGGAATGTGGTCCTGCTTTTCTGTTTACTGTTACTTATAAGCAAACATTAATTAATTAATTAATTAATTAATTAATTAATTAATTAATTAAGAAAGATCACACACACTGATCACTTTATTCGAAAAATGACTTCATCTAAACATCCAGGATTCTATGAATTCGTCTCAGCAACCAAACCGTTTCCATCTGGAGAAACAATATTCACTAGATGTGTTTCTAATTTTGCCCCAAAAACCTATAACATGATACTTGATTTGTTTCTGATTTAAAGTCATACATCCCCTCTTTCATTTTTTATCCGGCTCAGTGTCACAATTCACACTTTTCTGTTTGTCTGTCTATATTTAGAAGTGATGAGTGTGTTTCTTTCACCTCCAGTGTGTAGCTGGATGTGGGACAATCTGACATGCTGGCAGCCAGCAAGATTAGGTGAAGTTGTGTGGATGCCCTGCCCTGAACTCTTTGAGGTCATGAATGAAGAATATGATGGTATGTGACAGCTGTTAATGACTTCAGTCTGCCAAAATGACCAGTTGATCTTTGAAAGCGACGAACATTTGTTTGACATGTTAACTATTAAGTCTGTTATGTGTTCTAGAGTTTGAAAAGGTGAGCCGTAACTGTACTGAGTATGGCTGGTCAGATATGTTCCCTCATTATTTTGATGTCTGCTTTGATGACAACAGAACTAGTATTCTGGTAAGCCTTACTGTATATAACATGCGTAGGGGATTGTTATGTTTCAAGCATGCATGTGAATGCACAAGTGTCCCCAACTTATCATTTTAAAATCTGTTCATTATTCATTTGAAATTATGTTGAGCATCACTGTACAGGTCCATGTGTATGAACTGTTACTATAGAAACTATACTGCATAAGAATGAGTGCATTAATATTAACCTATCATTCCCAGTACACCTGGAGCTACTGACTGATTTAGACAAAACAAATGCACACTTTCTCACTGTTAACTGTATCAGATTCACGCTTTCTGCTGCACTTTGTTAAAACATAGAATATTATAAAATCAACTGCATTAAGTGATTGTAACTGATGCAAACAATGAGATATTATTAGTTGGCTCATCAGCAACATACATTCTGTGTAAAGCAAATGTCTTGTCTTATGTTCAGCACCATGCTCCTTGTGTTCTACAAAACACTTGTACAAGTAGGCGTTCAAGTCAAACCAGGACTTTTAGTTGTGCAGAATAACAACATGGTTATGAAAGTAAAAAAAGCTACCTTTATTTCTCTGTATAGTCCTCTGCTACATGAATGCACTTCTCCCAGTTTTTCACTAGTCCATGGATTCTGTCTCCAACAAGGTAGAAAGTTTACTTAGCCATGATTGGACTGCCTGCTTCATGTCACCACTACTGGCTTTCAAATAGCTCTTTTAAGTCTTAATCCTTTTTATACCTTCAGTCAAGAAAAAATTCCTCACAAGTGAATATATAAGTGGTTTCCCCCAAAATTTACTTCAAATATATTTTAGAGAGGCGTTCAAGTCAAACAGGGACTTTTTCAATCGTGCAGAATAACAGAACACAGTTCTGAGAGTAAAACTTTATTTGTTTCTCTATAAAATCCCCTGCTACACTAATGCACTTCTCCCAGCGTTTCACTGGTGCTTGTGTTTTGTCACTATGCCAGAGCCATGATCAGACTGCCAACTTCGTGTCCGAAATGCTGGCCTCCCAGGAACTCACCCATGTAGAAATGGCTTGTCAGGACTGAAACAATCACTCCCATTCTCTGATGCAGTCAATCCTCTGTAACACTGTAACACTGTACCTACTCTAATGTGCATGTGGTATTTGTAAATAATTGTGCGTAATGTTTCCACAGCTTTGGAACCTCGGATTGCGAGTAACGCGGTTTGTGAGCGTTCCGCAAGATGAGCAAAGATTTTTAAGAAAATTTGACTTAAAAATGATCAAGTCTTGGTTTACGAGTACCGAGTATCATGTATCACGCGTGTGCTTCTTTTTTTCGATGCCGAGCGTCACGTGATCACAACTGAGCCAATGGTTTTTCTCTCTCTTGCGCTGCGGAATTGTGGGTAATCGTCTCCCCTGCTGGGTCTTAGTGTGCGTCTCTTACTGGTGTTATCAACCTCCATGCACGCGTGTACTGTTTACTATAACACTGTGACCACGTATGTGCGTGTAAAACATCTTTTATTTTGTGTTTTTTTATGCGTGTGTGTACTGTGTGTGCGCAAAAGAAAGTCTGATTAGAGAGGTTAAAGATCCCTTTTCTCTCTCTCTCTGGGTCAGCATGCCATTATGTGTGCGCGCGCGTAATTTGACACTGTGCCCCTCACACACACCATCATCACCTCGTCTTCACAAACACGCACACACACACACACACACACACACACACTTTGCTCTACACAAAAACACTGCTCCTTCGCGATTTTTTTCAAAGGTACAGTGCAGGTAATTTATTATTATTTTTTTTACTTTACTTTACAATTCCAATTTAATTCCAATAGCGTGTGCTCATGCGAGAAAGTGTGTGTGTGTGTGTGTGTTTGTGTGTGTGAAACTTAAATAAGAGAGGAAGAAGTGTTACTGTGTAAGACGAGAAGGGGGAGGGGCTGATTCCTTTAGCTTCACACACACACACACCACACACACACACACACACACACATAAACAGAAACTCTTATCTGTCGGGATTTGTTTTTACTAAAGTGCAGGTTAATTTGTTTTATTTTTACTTTATATTTTGTATTAATTATTTTTATGTCTGTATTTTTTTTGGCTGTGGAACAAATAATATAATTTCCGTTATTTCTTATGGTAAAAAATTCACTTTGATTTACGAGTGTTTTGAAATACAAACTGGCTTCCGGAACAAATTGTGCTCCTAATCCGAGGTTCCACCGTATTTAAATGTTTTACTGCAGATAAGGGTCTCATACGTTACTGTGCTTGAACTCTTTTGTACAGGCAGTTTTGTGCCTTCATTCACAGAAATTTTACAAGTCTCAGTTTGACTTGAACGGCCCTCAGTATGTGTAAATTATTTACCCCAAATAACTCAACAATTAAAATTAGCCAACTTTACATTTAAACCATTCTCTTCTATTTACTATGATAAATGAGCCCCACTTCTATTAAAAATACCCTGTTTTATATATAATGCATGTAATACTGCAGATTTCAAATGTACACACTTATTATTGTGTCTTCCCTTTAGGACAAGTACTATGTGTCTGTAAAAGCTCTGTACACAGTGGGCTACAGTACGTCTCTGGTGTCTCTCACCACTGCCATGGTGATCCTCTGCTGGTTCAGGTGAGAGATCAGAAAAGCACCCACAAGATGAAAAAAGATACTATGTTTAGTATTAACACCAATTAACACTACTACTGTTACTACTGTTACTACTATAGTATTACTACAAACCAGGGCCGGGGGTAGCTCAGTGGTTAAGGCATTGGACAACGGTTCGGAAGATCCCAGGTTCAAACCCCACAGGTTGCCACTGTTGGGCCCTTGAGCAAGGCCCTTAACCCTCAACTGCTCAGATGTGTAATGAGAAAAACCTTTACTACCATGGTTTAGACTATTTGTCATAATCACAGCAGCACATGTCCCAATGAAGCAGCTAAACATCTATTGTCATTCACAACAACACAGATCAAACGAGTCAAACGAAAGACACGCTGAATCTGTAATGTTGGCGGTGGATAAATTTAGTTTAACATTCTCGGCACTTGTGACTTGTTATTTTTCCACACAGGAAGCTTCACTGTACCAGGAACTTCATCCACATGAATCTCTTTGTGTCTTTTATTCTGAGAGCCATTTCAGTTTTCATTAAAGATGGAGTTCTGTATGCTGAGGAAGACAGCAGCCACTGTTTTACACATACTGTGAGCCACACACACACACACACACACACACACACACACACACACACACACACACCTTTATTCACTGGCTTTTTTAATATGTTGGATAAAAAGTGAAATACACCACTGGGATCCATAAAACAAAGCAAACAATATGCAGTTATTTAAGGATTAGATCACTGCTGATTTGGGATTTAGTTTTAATTGGGAAGAATATGATCATGATTATGAAGGCAGGCATTGTGGTTGTTGCTTGTAAATTCAGTTAATGTAAAATAAAAACAAAAACAAAAATCATTCTCAGTTTCGAAATTCTCACTTATCATCTATACTGTATTTATAGTCATGGGGGGCCTGGAGCCTATCCCAGGGCACTTAGGGCATGAGGCGAGGTACACCCTGGATGGGGTGCCAGTCCATCACAGAGCACACACACACACACACACACACACACACCGAATCGGGAATGCCGATTAGCCTAACCTGCCTGTCTTTGGACTCTGTGGAAGGAAACCAGAGTTCCCAGAGGAAACCCACCAAGCATGAGGAGAACATGCAAACTCCATGCACACTGACCAGAGGTGGGAACCCAGTGGGTCTTGGAGGTGCAAGGCGACAGTGCTAACCACTACGCCACCGTGCCACCTGTTCTGAATTTGTATTCACCTTAAATGATTATACAGTACATATTCTATTAGTGTAAAAACAAACAATAATAGTGATAGCAAAAGTTTAAGAAATCAAAACACAATGTCAAACACAGATGCATGCAGTTTGTTGCTTTGGTGATATAATGAAAAATATTTGAAAATGTGTTTTTTTTTCTGTTGCAGGTTGAATGTAAGGCAGTAATGGTGTTTTTTCACTACTGCGTTTTGTCAAACTACTTTTGGCTGTTCATTGAGGGACTGTACCTCTTTACCCTGCTGGTGGAGACCTTCTTTCCAGAGAGAAGATACTTCTACTGGTACACCATCATCGGCTGGGGTGAGCTAAAAGACGACCACAGCATAGGATTATTCAATAATTAAAATATTTGTGACTTATTCAGTATAATCTTTGAACCAGGGACCCCAACAGTGTGTGTGACAGTCTGGGCGATGCTTCGGGTTCATTTTGATAACACTGGGTGAGATATATGACATAATGCTTAACAATATAAACATTTTACTGCTCAAGATAAATAAAAATAAATAATGATGGTTTTTGTGAATAAATGGTTTAGATGTTGGGACATAAATAACAATTCTGCCATCTGGTGGGTGATAAAGGGACCTGTGCTGGCTTCCATTATGGTATGTAATAAAAACACTATTGATTTTTTGTTGCACTTTTATGGAGCAAATATTCATAAAACATAATTCGAGTGTTTATTTCATGCTGTTCTAACTAGGTTGATAGTCATTTATTTGGATGCTAATGCTAATGCTGTGCTATTAGTGTGTCGATTATCATGTTACTTGATAATGCTCTGTGCATTATTAGAATGCAAATATTATAGTTATTAACAATTATAAACACATTATAAGCATTGTATTATAGTCATTTAGTTCCAGACAAGAAAAACACATTATTTCGGTTTGAACATATTAGTATGAATTATGGCATCATTATTTTTATTTGTGAGGGGCGTTCAAGTTAACTCGGAACTTTTGATTGTGCAGAATAACAGAACACAGTTGTGAGAGTAAAAACTACCTTTATATAATTCCAGCTACACCAATGCACTTATCTCAGCGTTTCAATAGTGCTTCCATACCACTAAAGTAGAAAGTCTTCTTAAAACGTCAAAGGCATGATGTGTACAGTTCCCACAGCCTCTTCTGCAAGTTAGCGGCAAGTTATCCATGAATTTTTAAGTATCAGAGGTTCCACTCACTGACCATTCACAGGAATAAGTGCAGTGGACTCCAAGGTACCTCGGCTGCGCTTGTTATTCACAGTTCTACAGCCTTCTTTAAAATGTTTCCTGCGGCTAAGAGTCTGATCACAGTACTGTGCTTGAAGTTTTTTGTAAATGTCAAGTTTTATGCTTTTATTCACCAAATTTCACAACAAGTCCTGTTTTGATTTCAGTGCCCCTCATATTTAATTATAGCTATTTATAACTCATTATGTGTTATGTATAATGTTAAATGGTGTAATGACATACATACAGCAGACTAGGTTTCTGTCCCTCTTGGGTTGAGTTGAAGCCATACTGTACATGTGTGTCGTTGCTACTTTTGTAATTGATCTATAGTTACATTTTTCCATGTTGCATTTAAAATTTATAGAAAATCGCAAAAACCTCTAACTTTTTTGCAGCTTATCTGTACCGAAGAATAATTTGATATTCCCACTTTACTTGACGCAATAACTGATGCCATTTTAAATGTTTTGTACTTGCTAGCAAATAGTACTTTACTATGATTAAAAGTGACACTTGTAGTACTCTATGATTATGAGAATATCAGGTCATTTCTTATACACATTAAAAACAACGCTTGTTAGTTTTCTTTCAATTCTTACAGAAAATCAGTAACAGCTTACAAAGAATTATGAGTACACTCTTTAAAAATATGGGTTTCATAGAAAGTTTTTTTTTTTTATTGTTATAAGTTCTGTTTTATTAAAGAAAAACAATACACCTTATTTACCTAGGATATTTACATTTCAGATCAACTTTATCCTCTTTATTGGGATCATTATTATCCTTGTTCAGAAGTTGCAGTCTCCTGATATAGGAGGCAATGAATCCAGCATTTACTTGTAAGTGTATGTTGTATGTGATTATCTCACTTTTGATCTCGAGTGTCTTTGCATAATGCCTGTGCGTTAGTTTGCTGACATTATGGATGTACTGTGTAACCGGCAGACGCCTTGCTCGGTCCACTCTCCTGCTCATCCCTCTCTTTGGTATCCACTACACTGTGTTTGCTTTCACTCCTGAGGATGTCAGTAAGAGAGAACGGCTTGTGTTTGAGCTGGGTCTTGGCTCTTTCCAGGTACTACCTCTTTTGCCTTTGCTTGGTTACACAGGAATATTTGCTTAATGTGGATTCTCTATTTGAAGTAGCTTTCAGTTGAAGTTTGTTCAGCACAATATTAGTTGGTGTGGAGTTTCAAAAACTGATGGGTTTTTTATGATGTACTGGAAAATATGCTATGTATTATATTTACTCCAATATATTTCAATATTTAGTTGAATATAATGTATTATACCACAGCAATGTTAGAAGTTTAAATCTGAGTGTTTAACATGGATTACATTATATTGATATAGCAGTTCTAATTTCAATTGGCGAAAATATATTATTGCTTTAATACGCAAAGAGTTTTGTAGTGAACAATTTTTGGTGATAGAAACAACTATATAAAAAAAAACAACCATAAAAAACACATGATTGTGTGTATTAGTGCTATTTCTTTGCCTTTAAGACTCGATTTCAAATTTTTCACTCAGTCATGTTTTTAAAAATTAACTTCCTATGATTTCATTATATTACCTTTTTTGTGCTGAAAAAATATATATGTGTCACTCTATCCTGCACAATCCTGTGCCCTATACAGTATATGTTTATTTAAAAAAACAAAAAACAAATAATAGCTAATATTCTCCGAGCTTTAAACATAGCTAAAACAGTCAACAATCACGATAATCGTGCTCAATTATAAATAAAAATCAATTGTAATTATCAGAGGTTACTGTAGTATAAGAGCCAAAAAAATAAAAGTCCTCTGGGAGTGCTGATGGAAAAACTGTCTTTTCTCAGGGCTTCGTGGTTGCTGTCCTTTACTGCTTCCTAAACGGAGAGGTAAGTCTTGGTGTAACAAGTTCACTTTTGGTTTTGAAAGTAGCATCGACAGACATTGACCTCAGTCAGCAAGACACATACTTACATCACATTATAACCACCACCAGTGACCTGAGCAACACTGATCACCAACTATAACAGCAAACTGGTGACAGGATCAGAGCTGGCCATGAGAGAAAGGAACTCCAGCTACACAGCTTCAATATATGATAAATTCCCAAGATCCAGTCCTTAACCCAACGGCACTCATTCATTGCCAGTGTCGCTGTGCCAGACACCCCTAGAGGCCCTGTAGAGCCAAACACTGAGCAGCTAGAGCAATTCCAGGGGCACAAGGGGAACCCAAAACCTAGGTGGTTTTAATGTAGATGGGTTGAATATTATGGGTGATTTGTTTATAAATCTGACCTAAACTAATGTGATGAAATGATTATAGATGATTCATTTATAAAACATAAAAGTGCTGTACTGTTGTGTGCAATATAACATTCATTTTAAACTTATTTTGTAAGTAAAAAAAAAAATTCCTAACAAAATTCTGCACTAATATAAGTAAAAGTGTTCTTATTTTTTGAAAGAATGACGCTCCAGGAGAAACTATCCTACTTTTTCAGTATCACGTCTTGGCCAAAGTCAGAAACAAACGTTGCTTGTACTGTTGTTATGATTTGGATGTGTATCCATGGTAACATTTTTACTTAAAAGCTTACCCTCTTTTCCCAGGGCCCAGAAGCACTTTTTTGCGTGGGGTCAATTAGAGCAGAATAAACAGAAATAACCTAATATAAACCATGAAAGAACAGTCAGAACACCCTCCTAACTGGTTGATTACTAGCTAAACATGAGTGTCAGGTTTAGGTCGGATGAAGACACGGCATCACGGCATAAGTGCAGATGTGAGGACTTAAATAAAAGAAACAAAGAACAAAAAACAAACAAAAAAAGAGCTATACATTGAATAGCAATGACCAGAGTGAAAAACCGATCTCAAAAGGAACAGCAGCACAGTATTAGTGTTGATGTGAGACAAAAAACAATTGAAGCTGAGACCAGGTACTGTATAAAACACAAAATCAAGGCTCTGAGGTATACTCTGGGAGCTGAAGTCCACATGTGCAATGTGGCGCCCTCCAGGGGTTATCCCAGACAATGTGTTGTGCACATAAATGTAGGATGGATTTCATTTCTGCATGGTACAGTACCGGCCAACCCTGGTAAGATTTACATCAGCGGTATGGAAATATTCCAGCACCAGTGTAGAGATTATGCAAGACATCAGCCATCTGAATTCTGTCTTTCACTTCACAATGCTGCATAAATGACTTTGATAAATTTCTCCTTAAAGGTGCAGTCAGAGGTGAAGAGGAAGTGGCGGAGCTGGACAGTGAACCGTTACTTTGCTGTTGACATGAAGCACAGACACCCATCCTTGGCTAGCAGTGGCGTAAATGGAGGCACGCAGCTCTCCATCCTCAGCAAAAGCAGCTCACAGATCCGCATGTCCAGCCTGCAGGCCGAAACCCCAGCCACATGAGCTGCGGTCTCTCAGATCCACTGAACCCCTCACACCTAGGGCAGTAGTAGTCCAGTTTCTCCTCAGAGACTTGTATGAGCTGACATTGTGTGGGGACAAACTGACACTGCAGGCCATTCACCAGAGCAATCTGTACCTGAACATAAGAGAATTCAATACCTTCAACATGGTCACATGGTCAAGGAGACAAATATTTGTCTCGACGTTTATATTAATGATAGAGTTTCTATGGCTATGAGATCTCAAAGGCATTGTTGTGCCAAAAAATAAAAAAAAACTATTCATTGTGATGATTATTAACACAAACCACTAAATAGTGATGACCTGCTGTATTGACCTGAACCATATTGATGATCAGGAAAATGTTAACTGACCAGATAGGGATGGCTTTATCTAAGAAACTATAAAAAAAAAAATCTCGGATGATACAAAGGGAAACAAACAGGCATGTGCTTCTGTAGACCCTTATGACACATTTTAATCTTCAGGAAAAGGATTTATTTCATCACGTTAAAACTGACTCTAATGGAATTAATGTAGTAGAAATATAAGAAGTAAAAGTGCTACTAATCTGCCAAAAGTATTTTATTTAGAATGTCTTATTGGTATTAGTATTTTACTGAACATCTTTTTCCACATGCTGGTAAATAGCATCTTGGACTTCAGTCAGTTCAAACGGTGAATGTTTATAGTTTTTGATTTGGGACCATTTTTGTGAAACTGAAACATTGTGTAAAAACTCTGACCTCTTATTAGTTTAGAAAACAAAATGAATACCTGCAAACTAAAACTAATACCATACTTTAAATAGTAGAGTTGTGATTTTTTGAGTGGATGCCTCTGATATTTTTTTAAAAGAATTTTCTAAGCAGCAGTTAGTACTGGAAATGTCATTGAAGTAAACAAGCAAAGCACCTCATGATTTTATAAAACTTGTTTGGTTTTTTCCTGTTTACACTTATTTTTCTGTAAATGCTTAATTTGGAAAAAAAAAAAATCATTATGTTGTAAATATATAGTCTTCAGCGTCATTTTGACTATTTTGGACATAACACCCTAATAATATTTTATCAATATCTGTTTTTTTTTAAAATTAATATTAAAATATTATATTATATCAACAAAAAGAAAATCCCTAAAACAAATGAACATCAGTGAATAACTTGTTACTTTTCGTCCTCCAAAGATTAATATTTGGCTATTTGACTTCATATAGCTGGTCCTTCTGTACTTGTGTGCAAAGGCTGTGGAAGCTTTGCAGCTGGATTTGTCAATCCAGATCTCCCCAAACAGGGATACTAAAACTGAGATTTTTTAACAGTGATGTTCAGAAGGTTTATCATGAAAGTGCCTTTTTGCACAAATAAAAGAAAATGTCAATGATAGATAAGATAACTGAACATTATTTAACTGCAAATGCATGAAGCTGTGTGGCTCTAGTGAAGTGCTTTTATTGTAAATAAGTATGTCTGTTTTAAAAAACCAAGAGGCCTTCAGAAAATGTAATTATATTACAATATAAAAAATTATATTGTTTCTCAGTCTTTAGTTAGACATTTTGACCTCTTCAGATAATTCCATTGTAAATAATATAGAAAAATGTGTTTTAAATTGAATAGAAAAATCTTTGTAAAAAGTCTCTTTTTTTATGGTTACAAATATTTCACCTTGATGTTTTTTCAGCCTGCAAAAAGACAGAACATGTGTTTCAACAGAGGATGAAACTAAAAAGAAAGTCCATAAAGTTGTTTTTAGAAATATTGCTAGTTATTTTTTAATTATTTCTATGTACATTATATTTGTGTAAAATGACTATATCGAAGACTGTCTCGTGTTTGCTGGTTTTGTCAGCCTCATTAATGCATACAATTAGCTGTGTTGTAAATCAATTTTAGTTGAACACACTTCAAACTTATTAACAGTTCATATTAGTTTAAATGCAAAACTCATACAATGTCCTCATGCCTTTAAAAGCAACAGTTTCGTTTTATATTAGTTGTGTAAAGCTTAGTTAAATCCTTTGGTTTTGTGCAGGACTAGAACACTAAGTGTAGACTCTGGCCTTTATTTAAACACATCATTAACCATATACCACTCCTAATAAACAATTTGCAAGCAACCTAGCAGATGTATCTTGGTCAAATCCGTGCCAAAATGTACTTTATTGTTATGTGACATTGTTATATATTAATCGCAATAGGAGTGTTATAATACATACAGTATAAGCAATATGTCAATCAATTTTAAGGGCAAGTCTCGTGAGCTATGGTATGTTTTGATATAAGGTTGTGCCACAGGTAACTATTTGCTCTTGGTGTTGATCTACAAGATAAATACAAGATAGAAGTAATAGACACAAGATTGAAGTAGTTATAGTATCAATGTTAAAGAGAAGTGCACTGTAGTGAAGTCGCTCTCTCTGGTTATGAAAAATTGCTGAATTGTGTTACATCTGTACCATGCAATATTGAGTATTATGCTTCTGGTGTTGTATCTAATATGTGTTCAACATGGCTAGTTTAAATTTTTTTTGGTGTTATGTATAATCTGCATATTGCTGATTGTAATCGTAAAACAAATGCATGTCTATTCTGTGGTTTGATGGTTTCTTCTCAAACTGGGTTGTGTCAATGTTTAACAACATTCGTTAGCTGAAAATGAAGCTGTCACACTGAGTATCTGCAAGAAATCTTACTTAGTTGAAAATGTCTGAAAAGGGTCCTGTTTGTAGCACTGATGAGCATCATTGTTGGTGTGAGATTGCATAAATTATTCTGGGAATAACTTACCATTTCACTGTAAAATCCTGACTTCCTGATAATTGCAGGAAGTCACACACACTTAGTCTCACATTAGTATTTCACTAATTATTGAGCACTGGATTGAATTAGCATCACAAAGTGATGACACTAAATGCTGATTTTATGAAAACAGATGAAATATGTGTGAAGACATTTCAAATCTATTTTCATATTCAACAATACCAGCCTGTTTAAACTCGCAAGGTTGATAATAGAAAATAAGAGGCAATACTGAAAATTTCATATCATCAGTGATAAATGGCGTAATTTCTTCTTTTTTTTTCTATTTTTATTTAACATTAACACCACTGCACACATAAGCATTACCTACAGTAAAAAAAAACTGCATATCTGTTGTTGGAATACATAAATAATTACAGAATGAGTTAAGAGTAAAATTTCAAGACAGCAGTGACTGAATAATAATAACTGAAAGTGGATGCAAGACAGAAACCATATTCGTGTAGCTTTTGTGATGGAAAGCTTGCTTATTATTATAGTTTTTTTTCTTTTTAATTTCATCTTACGTTACATCTGCAGTATAATGTCCTTTTATTTCTGATGTGGTAGACTTTTTGTATATTATGACTTTTAAATTACATTAAATGTCTCTGTATATTACCTAAATGTGTGTGGTGTTATAAACAAACCTGATAACACAGAAGGTCCATCAAAGAAATGTAAAGCGAAACAAATCACTAATTCTTCCACTGATTATTGTACCTTAAAAATGAAAGATTTCCAAGTGTGTGTCTGAAAATTATCTTAAGAAGATTCTATAAAAAAAAGGCAATAAAGAGAAAACATGTAAATTGGCCATAGAGGAGAGTCCAACATTATACCATGTGATTTCTTTCCAAGGGGGTTTGTCAAAAAATCATGTATATAATTAATATTAATATAAAGTTTTTTGACCAATTACCTTGATTAGTAATTCTATGTACAGTATGTGTGATTTATTTTTATATTTAGTGTCAATAAGTTAATCTCGCAATGTTTGATCACTTTTAAACACCCTGTGCATAAACAAACAAGCAAACAATCAAAACAACAACAAACATATTATAAAATAAGCACTGAAGAAATACATCCAGTGACAATAAAGCAGATTTGCATTTGGTTCCTTTTTTTAGAATATTTGACGCATATAATATTTGTAGGTATTAATATTTGACTACAATAATATTTGTAGTTATTAATGCTCCAAGGTAAAAAATATAATTATGTAGTTTATAGAGATAATAAAAAAAACTCATAATGTAGTACATTAAGGCAAGCTGGTGAAAGAGACTTTATGTCAGCATTAAGACCAAAGTTACTGGTAGAAAAAGATGAATACAATTATATAACGACAATTTTCAGGTATAACAAATAATATGTTTTAGAAGGGAAAAATTATGTAAGAGCTTTTCACCACTAGTTCAAAAATCCTACTGATCAATTCAACACAAAACAAACAAATACTGTAAATGGTACAGGATCTGTTGATGACCTTAAAGGCAGATTTGAATTTATATAGTAACGTTGCTCCTTATGTTTAAGTATAATTAACAGCTATTGTAAACAGTTGTACATTTTAATTTTGGTCTGACATTTTTGGCACTTAAAAAAAAAATCACCTTTATTTATCCTTATTTCATAATTTTGATCCTCAATATTGTGCAAAATAATATAACAAATTTAAACATTTGTTTTTGTAGCAGCCAGTAAAAAGTATTCGGTCACACAAGTTTTACACACACATGAATTTCACTGCATTAGAAAATTAGACAAATTGCACTCAAATTAGAGTTAATCGTTAGCTGTTGATTCACCAGATCAACAAAAGTAAAAAAAATTAAAAAAATTATAATAATTGAAGGACGAATAAATATAAGCAGACAAGTATAGACAGTCCCAAAAGGACTGGACAGAATAATAGTAAAGAAAACAAATGAGGTCAGAAACTGTAGCAAGGATTAATTTAGACATCACTGTGAATTACAGGTACATCCATTGCACAAAACAGGAAGCAACAGTATTAATAAACATGGGGAAAGAGAAAGATTATTGAAAAACCCAAACCTTATATTCAAGGACAGGGCTGTTCAAATTTCTTTGCCAGTTTCCTCCGTTTGGTGATTTTTTTTTTTTCTCACAGCTGATGCAACTAATCTGTTAATCGCCATTTAATTGCTAGGTTTAGTGGTTAAGGTTAAGTGTTGGTGGATTGCAAACTGTGCTGGACACTGGCCCTCAAGGACTGGATTTAAACAGTCCTTAAATTTACACAGAACATGTATAAAAATCTAATTAAACTTGGATAGCCCTGATGGTTTAATTCTGATCAGTCTGCACAAATGGAGACTATAAAATATGGTGATGTGGGCTAGTGTTTTTCTATAGTCATGCTCATGAAGACCCATCATAAACTCAGGCGTGTACAAAGAGATTTATTCTAAAGGCAGAAATGATTATTTTCTTCCCAAGAGACAAAAGTGGATTTTTCAGCTGGATAATGATCTAAAGCAGTCAGAGCAGCTATGGGATGCAATGCAAAAAAATGAGAATATTTGATGTTGTACTGTGGATAAACTTCAACTGTTACAAAAAATTAAATAAAATTTATACCCAGAGGTGGCTAAAAACTGTAACTGTAAGTAACTGTAACCTTGAATGGAGCTATTATAAAGTATCCAACTTTATTCTTGCCTCTACTGACGTTTCTCACTATTTATTATTTTTCGGAAACATAATTTTTCTTTGATTTATTGGTATTGTTTGCTTGAAAATGGGTCTTTTTTTTGCATTGGCTTAACATGTTGTTTTATAATGCAGTAAAATTCATACCTTTGTAAACATGCACTTTTTCACAAAATATACACAGTCTAACTGGTATTATAAAGATGCTGTATGAAATAATAATAAGAAATAACACAAACAGTAATAAACACAATAATCAAACAGACAAACAATCAATATAAAAGAAATACTGTATTGTTATATGTATATTGTATATAGTTAAAATATACTATTAAAATAACATCCAACATATAAGCAATATTTACATATTTACATTTTTTGATAATATTTTTAACAGACACATTCACCATTATTAGAGTTCTCTCTAGAAAACAGTGTTAAAGAACAACTTTTACAGTTTAGTGCTCCACATTAAGAAATTTGATCAGAAATTATATTCCTGGTTGTACTACTTTCATAGTAAATATAACAGACCATATAGACCATATAGCAATATTCATTCAATAACGACTAAATGGAAATTAAATAGTTTGTATTTTATTTTTTATAACATGAAAAACGCTGAATAATAATGACACTGTCTAATCACGGTCTAATAAAGATCTTTATCACTCACAGGACCAGTTCACTATGCAATATTCACTTCAAATTACTTAAGCAGTTCATTATACAGTAAAATATATATTTTTTAAACAAATACTGAAATAAAGTGGTATTTACAATGATTTAGACTTTGAATAGTTTCAATACAACTAAAAACACATTTAAAGCAGTCATACAATGCATGGACCATCAGACCACTTTAGACTATTTCTGCATTTTGTGTGCATACAAACATAAATCAAGCAATAGCAACAAAGTAAAAAAATAAAATGCCTGATTTTATTGTTGTAGTTATAGTTATATAGCCAGTTATTTATATACACATTTGGACAGATTGCACACATGGCTTAATTAAAGAAAACAGCGCTTGCTCAAGGTACATCTAAAGATAAAAAGCATAATTTGGAGTGAATCAGGGCAACCATAATGCATGTATCAGAAACCTATATACTCTAATAGCTAACCAATGCCTTTGGAAATAGGAAAAACATCAAAAACAGCCACATAAATTGAGTCCTCAATCTGGATAAGTAAGGGCATCTGGTGTAAAAGCTGTGACACATTAAAAGTATATGAGTATGTAACCCATATGAGCTAAATGCTCAAAAGTATAACTATATTCTGCTCAGCCTAAATAAAAAAAAATCTGACCACGTGTATATAAAAAAATAAATATTTCAGGTGAAGAAAAGCAGATAGGGTCAGTAAAGAGACCAGTGCACTAAAGCAATAACACCCATACCAGTGTCACATAACTGCTCATACATACAGTATGTGTCAACTACAAGCCTAAAACAGCTAAAAGTATAACACATTACTAAAACAATGCGACAAACAAATTAACATTTTTAACTGAAAGATAAATTAAAGTGCATGATTTATAAAAATAATTTAAAACATGCCTCTGGAACTAGAACACTAATTATTAGTGATGTAAGGTAGTAGAGCTTAGAGGTGATTATTTCAGCAACAAATAAACACACAACAGATTGATAAACTGAACAAGTCTGGAATCATTTAGAAATAGTATTTGCCAGATAGTTAATGTACATCACTGAAGCAAATTAATCTGACCAATTATCTTCTGTGCAACAAGAAAACATGCAGTATTCTATCTGTAGATGTAAATGAAGGGTAACATTTCGGTATAGGGGATCAAATATACACTGTAAACCCTAATGCTCAAAGTAATTTAACATATTGAGAACTGTTAACTTAAATAATAATAATTAGTTCAAATTAATAAACTTTGATGGGTATTTAGAACTTTGTGGTATTCATGAGTTTGTAGAAAGTCACAGTTACTGTCCCCTTAAAGTTGCACCAACCTAAAATCTTTTAGCTTAGCAGTTTTGTGTTTGACATCAATGCACATGTAAACTGCCCAAGTTGAATTGTTTTGATCAAGATGGTGAATTGGTCTGTCTTTGCATGATGCTGTAAGTATAATCTTTACAAATCTGGATGAAGTGCCTGTCCCAAGCCCAGTTAAAATGGAAGGGCTGCTTCATGAAGGGCATCTGGTGTAAAATCTGTGCCAAACTTGTGTGCGGACCCGTTGCCGGGAGCATGCAAAAGACCAACAACAAATTCGCGACAATAGGAAAATAACCATTACTGTCTGATTCTGACTGATGCAAAGTGAAGTTGCTCTTGCCAACATAAATGTAATTATGTTCCAAAAAAAAAAACATATTTGCAGAAGTGTTTTGTTGTTCTTGTACACTCAATGTTGTGTAATGTCTGCAAAACAAATAGGATCCCTTTAATGCTTACATTTAGGAGTAATTTTCCTTTATCAGTCTTTACTTGTATCTCATTTGAAGTAAATAGGCAAAAAAGCATTAGTCATCATGGTGTGAAACTGCAAACCTCTCCATTCAGGAGACTCTCATATTGCACATACAGCTGCGACTTTATCGCTGACTGGGTACAAAATGCTAACAGAAGAAAGTCCTTCCAAAAATGTCAATTAAACAACAGAACTTTTTTTTTATCCATTTACTCCATATGATGAGCCTTCACCATAAACAGTACTGTGATTTTTTTTTACTATAGAAACGAGAGCACATTAGAATGAGCAGGGCCCGGTTTCCCGATAACGCACACTCTTATCGCACTAAGAAGACTTACAGTATAAGAAATATCTTATGTAACTCCCAAGTTTATTTTCTCATTTAACTAAATCAAATTTCATCATTAAATAAAGAAAAGTCCATCAAGTCATGGATGATGGCTAATGATCAATAAAACATATTTTAAACAAAAAGCAGCAAGCAGCTGGACATCAGGACGGAGAGTGTAAGTACTGTACGGCGTGTTGGCCTGGCAAGTGCAGGTCTGAGCAGGTCAAGAAGCTCCATAATCTGTTGCCTTAGAAGGGAAACTTTGCCACCTCAGGCAAAGTATGAAAAGGGCTGAAGTTTTGCCTAAAGAAAAAATTTACATGAACCATTGGCTCCGCGGACGGCGCCGTCTTCGGTTTAGCACAATAACACTCTTGTAACATTCTGGACGCCACCATGATTACCCATTTATACAATCTTAGCCACTTAAAGCCAAATTGTTAGCCACCTGTTCAAAATAAAAGTGATTGCCAATTTTAATGCATTAGTCATATTATGAAATAAGGCTAATTAAAAGTCACTCTATTATTTCTTATATCAAATAAAATAAAAATCTTAAACAGGCCTACAGTATATTCTATTATTGTTACAACTTTGATAACGTGCCCTAATGTGCTTGCATACACCGCTGATTTATAAAGACTGTTGCACAGTGGTGGCGACTAGCGTCTTGAGCTGAAACAACGCTAAGGGTGAGTTAAGGTTGGTCCAGAACAACCTTACGAACATGTGACTTACCCAAGATATATACCGTTATAAGCGCCATAACGTTAAGAGAGAGGTTAAGGTACAACTTAAGGACTACTTAGCCATAAGAAGCTTTCAGGAAACCGGGCCCAGATCATTATGAGCTTGTGATTTGCCTTGCAATCAGATCACCCAGATCCGCAGTTCTAAAAAAAATTTTCTTCACCACTAACAGATCAGTGGAATAATGTCTATATCTGACCCCTTATATTGTGAAATGTCACCAAATTATGTTCGAATTATGATTGAATCCAATCTATGAATATAATTTGTACTCTTTTATAAAAAATGGCACTATAACTTTAATACTAACACTCTTGGTATGAATGACTTTGTTCATTTTATGACTTTGTCTATATTGTTATTACACTATTATATGGAACAAAACAAAATCCTGTAAAGACAAGAGAGACAGGAAGAGACAATGTCCTCAGACCAGTGAGCTGTTGTTTTTGAGCACAGCTGAAGGCTGCTCCTTAGGGCTGGATTTTTCCAGAACAGAAATCTGAGTGACGGTGCTGCTCTCTGTGGACAGTGTTTGCCTCCGCTTACTGTAACTCATATAACCCTGCATCTGCCATTTCCAAAGTCGCTTCTTCAGCTCCGCTTGCACCTAACACCGCAAACACGCATGCACAAACACACAATTAAATTTTATTAGGAATAATTACTTTTTATAATTTCATTATATTATTCATTGCAAAATCATTTCTAAAATATATCTGTCTTCTATTTTTAAGACACACACTACCGCTCAAAAGTTAGGGATAACTTGTTAATTTCTTTGTTTTCTTTGTCACATATGGAATTAGGTAATTATGTAACAACAACTGTTTGTTGTTGTTTAAAATATGAAAGTCAGCCTTTCTGGAATAGTTCTTGCAAGAACAGTATTGTGTCAAGTGCATTTTTAAAACCCATCAAACACCATGACGAAACTGGCTCTCATAAAGACCTTCCCAGGAAGGCAAGACCAAAACTTCAGTTTTGTTCATTCAGAATTACCATCTTCAGAAACCTTAGATTAAAGCCATTATATATGCTTTACAGATAATGAGTAGCAGATTTATCTCAACATTAACTTTAAAGAAGATTATTGCATAGTTTGGACGCATTTAGCAATGTTTAAGAATGTAGACAAAAATAAAAATCAAAAACGACCATGAAGTTAGAAAGTGATCCCAAACTTTTGAGCGGTAGTGTACATCTACTTCTTACAGGTGCATGACATTGTATGAAAAATAAAGTCATAATTAATTTGCATTAATTCCACATAGTGATACTGATGTGCTGCAAGTGAAAATAAATGAACACTTTTAAAGAAACAAGTTTAAGAATTACTGCAGTAATATTTTTAATATAAATTAGTGTTGTTTACCCACAAGCTACAAAAAGATTCCTGCCACATCACACATCGTGATATACTGTACATCTTTCGGATGAGATTTATAAAATTCTAAAATGTATAAAATTACATTTTAATTAAAGCATTTAAACCTAAATTCAGTTTCATTTAGTCAGTTTACATTTTGTGGCTTACCTCTCCATTGAGAAAACAATATAATAGAGCCACAACAAAACCCTGAAATAAGAGAAAAAGTTAACCATCAAAACATTAAAAATATCAAAAATATTAATAATAAATAAAATATTATCAATATTCACAATATTATACTTCTAAACCAATGTATCCTAATATTAACACAGTTCACCAGAGCACATCAGGTAATCAACCTGTTCAAGCCCGAAGTGCTAATACTACATGTGATCACAAGAGGACAGTGTCTGTCAACCTGAAATGAGCCCAGTCCAAGCTCAATGTAGAGACGAGCGTCCTCCCCTGTGCCCTCTGGAAGGAAGGCAAACACCATGTAATGCATGCCAAAGAGCGGGATCAGGAACAAAGTGGACTTTGCCAGCCTCCTGTAGACACAACAAATCTCAAATCTTTGTGTGTAGTCATTTTTAAATCAGTATGGAATACAGTGTAGTATTATCAAGAATGATTTTCATAATAAATAGACAAGAGTGTGAGTGTATCCTGCAGAGCTACCCTATGTAGGACCTTATGTGCCGTTCTTTAATAAGTTTATCTTTCATGAGGTGGTAATATGCCATGGATGGAACAGACACATTATGTTCTACACATACAATACAGAGCAATGGTCTTAAGTCACCCCTCACATCTTCATATATTGCTTCCAAAGAGCCTTCATTTTCAGTCCAGTCCCTTTACCCGAAAAATTTCACAGTTTTTGTTTGTTAGACCACACAGTGACCTATAAATCATTCAAGTATAAAAACCTATCTAACTTAAGGAATTAACAAGTGAGAAAAAGATGCAGATGATGACAGATGATCAGGCTGATGATTAGTACAGTATACTGGTGATGCTGAAGAATGCTGAGTGGTTGGAACAGACGAGAGGGGAAATGAGGTTGCTGCCAAGGTTTTTACATAAACTACCAATTTTTAAATAGTATTTTGAGGCACTCTGCAGCCTGTCACAGTAAAACATTTGCTCCCTTTTTCTTTAATTTAATCTACACCATTTAATTTAATTTAGTATAAAGAAATGAGTACTATACATTCATACATTTCAATTAGGTAATTGACTGACCTGTTTTATTAGGCTTTAATGTGTATGACGTGGGCTAAGGTATTACAGATTCTAAGCTAAATATAAGACACAAACTGACTCACTGTTTAATTCAATTGTAAATTGCATTTGTAAAAAAGTACAAGGAAAATGGTTTGTACATATCAGTTTTGAATTTTGTATTAAAATGGAAAAAACAGGATTGTCACATCATATTAGATTACACCAATATACCAAATTACATTCAGATAAAAGCAAAAGTAGTCTGGAGGATTTATTTCTTTGTTGTGATAATAGAATTAAGCTCTTACATAAAGTGACTGGTTTCACTGCCTCCAACTCCAGGAGACTTCAGCTTCTCTACAAGTATCCTGATCACGTTGATAAAAATGATGAAGTTCACCTGGACCAGGGACGGTAAACAGGACGTTTTGCAAAACTTCAATATGCATAATGATTTTTAAAGGAAGCCATGCTTTTTGTACATATGCTATACTGTCAATAGTTTACTTACCAGGAGAGATATTGTTATTGGTCCTCTTATAATCCACCAAATGTAGGCAATGTCTAGGTCATCCCAGCACCTTTAACATTACCACACCATGGGAGCAAACACAGAGCCATTTATGAGGAGACACTTCACAATTCAGATCTGGTTGCTGAATGCACTATTTATTCTGACATTCCCCTTTAAAAATATTTTTTTGACCTTTTTCCATTTTACTTTATTGAACTTTCTTACTTCTCATGAAATCCTCTAAGATTTAAATACAATTTCCTTTTTTGCAGAGCAGGACATTTTTAAAATTAAGAAATGTGAGCACAGTTATGATTTAATACTAATACTATGTACAACAGAACAATTTGCAGCCTTAAAATATATAGTCATGCTCAAAAGTCAGTACCCCTTATTTCAATTCTAGATGTTTTTGTTTAAAAACATAATACAAATCATCTAATTATAGTGGATCTTAGTAATAGGCAAATACATTATCAGACAAAAAACAACTTACAGTATAACATTTTAAACCATGCCATTATTTATTTAACAAAAATAAAGTAAAAGAGAAATAAATAAATTGTGGACAATACTGAATACTTCATGTTTCAATGGCTTATACTGTATTTCCACATTTGTAGTTCCATTCTGATGTAGATTTACTTATGTGCTTCAGATTATTGCCCTGTTGCATGTCCAAATTTCTACCAAGCTTTAGCTGTTGGACAGACGGCCCCTAGAATACTCTGGTATACATTGGAGTTTGTTGTTGACTTATTGACTGCAAGGTGTCCAGGTCCTGTGGCTGCAAAACAAACGCAACTTATCACCCCCTCCACTGCCATGCTTGAGGTGTTTCTTCTGAATTTGTGAGGCTTGTAAGATCCGAGATGTATAATAGCTCTTGTTTTTTTTCCTAATCCTCTGAAGATGGCACAGTCTGACCTTGGGGTGAATGTGCTGGGACGGCCAATCCTGTTAAGATTGGCAAAAGCTTTTCACTTGTGAATAATCTTTATCACTGTAGAACTTTGAACTCCAAATTGTTTGGAAATAGTTTTACAACCCTTTCCAAATTGATGTGCAGAAGTAATTGCTTCTCTTAAACCATTACTTATGTCTTTCCCTCTTGACAACACACATGTATTTCAGATCAGTAAACTGCCACAACCTTTGCCTTTATAGAGGTCTGCACACCTGCTGATGATCAATTAATCAAGGGCTAATGATTAGCAGCACTTGGCTGCAACTTACTGTTTTAAATCCTGTCGAAGCAGTAAGGGAGTAATAATTAATTGCACTGTTAAAAGAAAAAGTTATATTTTGTTGTTCATCTGAGGTTGTATTTGCCTAAACTAAGGTACTATGATCAGATAATTTTTATTACTTTCTTTTTAAATTCATAGAATTAAAGGAGGGGTACTAAATTCCTTATATAGACTTATCAGGGGGAGGCAGATTTTTTTCTAAAATCTGAGTTGTGTCTCAGTCACCAATATTGTCTATTGACACATTTTGCTAATGTATGATATAGTGTATGACTTGTGTGTGCTTTCATAATGATCATCAGATTTTGTCCTGTAAAACCTTTTAGACACCAAACTGGACTTACCCTGTGTTATCATAGAAATTCCTAGCCAGGACCCAAATAGTCATGACTATTGTTGGAAGGCCTGAAATATACAACACAAACTGAGCACAAGAACAAAAGAAAAATCTTTCCAAATATTGCTTACTATTTTGTAATATTTATTAAGTGTTATATTAACTGTCTTAACATATTATTAAAAAATGCTGTAAATTTTTACAATTATTTATTGGGGAATTGGGTTGTGAGAAAAATAATGTAGAATTGACTGCAAACAACCAAAAAAAATTTACTGTAAAATTTTCACAGTGTATAAGAAAACACTTTGCTTATTTGCCTTATACAAATGCGCTGAAGGAAAAGAGTCTGACACCATACCAGTGCTGGGATTTGAACACACATCCTTCTGATCGATCATTCAAACCCAAACACCAAACTACACAAATAGCTTGCACTGCCATAAATACTGTTTCCACTGAATTAGCCACTTAAAGATTACTTTAAATCAAAGCCAGACAACCGAACGGGCAAGACCTAGCTCAGTTGTAGTATTTGAGGTTGCCACCTGTGCTGTTTTTTCAAAAGTGTGCTTTTTTTCAGCTATCTCTCTCAGAAAATATATAGCTTTTCCCAGAACGCATACTTTAATACACAGTTTTATTATATGGTTGATTTCACGTACAGCTATATTTAAACATCTATATTGCCTAACTATATAACACAAGCGCAGTGTCGTCTCTAGTTTAGGGGCAGATAGGGCCAGGCCCCACCAGATGTCGCTGTTGAGCAGTGCACAAGATGATTGATAATTCTCTTACTCGCTCTCATTGTCTATACCGCTTTATTCTGTTTACAGGATACAGGAGACTTAGGGCAGGAGGCAGGGGACACCCTGGACGGGATGCCAATCACGCAAACACAAATCATGGGCATTTTGGGAATGCCAATCTGCATGTCTTTGGATCATTGGAGGAAACTGGGGCATCCAATTGAAACCTACCAAGCATGGCATCGAACCCAGACCGTGGAGGTGAAAATTGACACTAAGCCATGGTGTCTCCATCAGTAATTCAGTCATATATATTCTTTACCAAATGTATCTTGCTATAACTGTTGCATCAAAGCCAGGATTACTCCTGTCTACCTTTGGTGCGTATGGGCCACTGCCCATCTACATTTGTTTAAGTAAGCTGAAACCACTATTTACTGAGGGGGGGCAATTAGGATGGCTCCATGCTGATACCAGCCACTAAAATGTAACACTAATTGATTTGACATTGTCGTTGGTCTTTTTAACCAACAGCTATGTAGCTGTTATGTTAGCCACCACTAGGCAGGATAATTTATTAAAAGCTAGAATTAACATTTTGCCATTAGAACAATTTAAAAAGATTAAAGATTAAATATTTGGGGCCAAATTAGCTAGAGCTAAACAGAACATCATTCGCTTAGAAAAGACAAAAAACATGCCAATTTGTTCTATCAAGCAATGAACGTCACTATTGAGTCTATTTGGTTTTATGGTAAGGACCTCTGTTGAGACTGTAAGTTAAGGACCATTATGTTTTGGGTTTCTTTTCTCTGTAATGGTATCAGTGATCATTCACTGCTTGATGATGAAGTTTAGATTTGTAATTTGATGCTGTATAACAGGGTGGTTTGGTGAGCTCAACTGCTATAAGTGCTAATGTCACTCATACCTCTGTCTTCATCTCCACTTATTCTTGCCCCATGTTAAATTAATGTCTGCTTGTAATTTAACTGATAGGATGCATTTATATTTGGACTCACTGAGCAATAACTTTACGTTATTACGTTTATGTTAATGTATATTGTGACCACCAGTTTTTTTTGTTTTTATTGCTTTTATTTTTTATAAAACAAAGTTGGCTACCTTAGTTGTGCCATCCATTAAGCAAATGGATTATGTTATTTTATGCTACGTTTTATGCTATTTTATCAAAGAGTTACTCATTTGGCTTCCTTAAATAGCTTTCATGCTCTTTAGAGAAAATAAAATAAAAATGGCAGCTATTCAGCATAATTTTTATATTATTTAATTTTTTTAAAATTATTGTTATATTTGCTTACCCCAGCCAATAAGGATGTACCACCACAAATACTTTTTTTGTGAGACAAACGTGAGAGCCAGCAGGGTCTGTAAGTACATGCCCTCCACCAGAAGCCAGAAGTAGTTAGCCAAGATGCTAAACTGGAAAAAGGCCACTGCTGCCTTACATGATGGCTAGAGAATGAAAAGAGGTATATAAAAAAGAAAGATATGAACAGAGACTACAGTATGAAACACTGATTGCTGTAGGACTACTGGAAAGCTTTTTTTGTAAACAGAACAGTTTGGGGTAAGTAATAGTTAGCAGTGAGCTAAAAGATTAAACCGAGTATTGTAAGCACATGGAGTGGTCAGTGGTGAGAGTTTTGTTATGTTCAGAGTTGGGAGCCTTACTGTAGACATGAAACAGTGGTCCTGGGTTTCATCGGTAAAGAGGACACCATCTTTAATAAAGACTGCGCTAGCTCTCAGGATGAAGGAGGAAAAAAGGTTGATGTGGATGTAATTCCTTGTACAATGGAATTTCCTGTTTTCAAACACAAAATGGCTCAGTTTCACAGTTTATTACAACTACAGTATGATAACATCGTATTCTCAAAGGATAAGTACACAGCAAAATCCTCAGTGTTGAATTAATACAATACAGTGTTTTGTATGAATAACAATACCTGAATGCTGTAAATACAAAGATGGCTGATATGAGGGAAATGAGAGAGGTAGCGTAGCCTACGGTGTATGCCTGTCTGAACGTCGAAAAATATGAGGTCTGAAAAAGAGAAATGAGAGTGATAAAGCAGCATTTCTTTCACGTCAAAAAAAATTGTTATTGCATCAAAGGTAAATCTTACTCTTCTTTGCACACATTTTTGCTTAATAAATGAAATAAAAATGGTATTTTTTTTACCATTCCAAGCTACTAAAAGGAAAACCCCTAACAAGTGCAAATTAAATCTACTGTACCTTCTTCGTATGAGAGTCTTAAATGTGTTCCCGCCTACAGTAAGTGGTCTGTTTGCATTAGGACCACGTTCACTGTGAGTCCTGATCTTCCTGTTATTTTGTGTGTCTGTGCATTCATGCATAAAGAATTGTGTGTGTGTGTCCATGTGTGTGTTTGAATTTGTGTGGTTGAAGCTTATTATATGAGTGCTCTAATGCAAGGCAGTGTTTCTAAGCTTTCATTAGCATTTGATTGCATTTTCTGGCCTACTAATAGAGAGCCTGGATAAGGAAAATAAAAGAAACGGAAAAGGAAAAAGACTGTTGGGGCAACAGCTCAGCTGGCACAACTTTATCTTTATGATTAATCTTGTTCCGTCAGTTTGTTTCCATTTCGCTCTTGGTGTCCGGCATTTAAATGACATACAACAACTTTGTAGTCAGGACACACTCACAGTTACACAAAATGTCTTTGTACAGTAGGTCTAGTCATCCATTTCATGAAAGACTTGGTTGAAAGGGGAATGTTCGAAGATGCCATACACCACTGGCCCATGACAAATGTGTATGTTGGACCACCAAGTCTTCAATTTGGGGAATTTATAGGCTTTCTGTATAACTGTGTGTCCTGTCCCCACATGATTAATTTTCCTCTTAACTCTGTGAGACAAAGGTCCTATTAGGTGGACATGCTGCTGCTCCATGCTACCCCAAGAGTCTGCAATTTCTTTATCTTTGTCCCATGTGAAAGCTTTGAAGGTTACAAAATGGTTTTAGGACTGGGCTGTTTGTCTTCAGTGGCATTCTTTGAGCCAGGTGTATATAAGAAAAGTCAAATCTTCCTAGGATTGTTGTAAGCAAACATCAAAAAGGGTAAGCTGCAAAAAAGGATCTAGCCAGTGACATTACTCTTTCAGTGATCTGGTTGGGTCGGGATGTTTTAATATAGGAGCATCGTGAAGGTGTACTAATCTACTTTTACTGACTGTGCAATCCTGTGACGTACTGTAAAGTGATACATATAATTAAATGTCTCAGTGTTGTTATGCCCTATCACCACTTGTGAAATGTCCCTAGTCCTATCAGAACTTATAAAGATGAATAAAAACTTCATGTCAAACCAATAATCTGGGATAAATGTTAAAGCTTGAGCATACAGTACCTGCAAGGACAATACGAATCAGTGTAGAAATCAGTGTCAACAAATTGAACTGTTTCAGCTTCCAACCTTCCAAACATATTGTATATACAAATGGTCTGCTCAGGATGTCTGGTCCTGATATTAGATATAAGTTTTTTTGTTTTTTAATTACTAATTTTGGATGATGTATAATGGGTGCTCTGCGTCGACAGTGTGTGCAGAAACATGTTAGTAACAAGTTAATAATCCATTATGTTCAGGTTCATTACACCCACAATATTTCACAGCTAATGATTTGTTACAAACGCTTCAACAAACTGAACTGAAAATATGAGCTGAAATGCTGCTTAAAGTCTAGGAAGTGTTTCACTCTGTGTAACTGCCTGACATAAATGATAGACTTGCTCAATCTACATTCTGACAGCACCAGTGTCATTTTCATATGACCATTAGTTTTGATATTACACTTGATTGTAAGCCTAAAAGTCCACCAAAAGACAAACATTGGAACAGTTTTACAGCAAAATGAGATAACTCCAAATTGCATCAATTTATGCAAAAACTATAGCAATTTGATTTTTCATCATCTTAAAGGGGTCATACAGGCCTACATGCACTTTTCTAAGCTGTTTGGACTTAACTGTGTGTTAGGAGAGTCTTTTCATTTATTACAATAACATGTCCCTTCTGAAATCAGGCCAATCGCAAATGCCTTGCAATGTGACGCCACACCAAAAGAGGCTGCTCCTACTATAGTTGATTGACTATATGAAATATACCCCCAGGGGTGCCCGAGAGGGGGGGAGGATGAGCACCCCACATGGACGGACCTTCTGGTGCAGAACATGAGCAAAGGATTAACGACGATGAGAGTATCTTGTATGTGTGGCAAAAGCTGCAAGAACCTGAAAGGCCTGAAGATCCATCAGACGAAGATGGGCTGTACGAGGAAGGAGCAAGCTGAACAACGCACAGAGGCAGTGCATAGCAAGGCCCCTGGTGAGACGGAGGAGGAGCAGGACCCGGAGTCAACCCACAGTGTTCAGAACTTCCAAGCTCAGCGTGCTTCACCCAGCAATCCATCTGAACATCGCAGGGTCTTGTGGCCAGCGGCACACAAGGAGTTTGAGTGGCGCCAGTTCGATGAAGATGTAGATGGCGCCTTGGAAGCATCATCAAAAGGGAGTGTGGACCAGCAGCTCCAAACGATGTGCACCTTCATCATCTACATCGGTGCTGAGCGGTTTGGTATCAAACAGCCAAAGGCCAAGACTACAGCCAGACCCAACAGGCGAGAGAATAAGATCATTGTACTCAGGAGAGACTTAAAGTCCCTGAAACAACGTTTTAAGAAGGCGAGCGAGGAAGAAAAGCCCGCCCTGACTGAGCTCCGGGACATCCTCAGGAAAAAGCTCATCTCCCTACGTCGTGCTGAGTGGCACAGGAGGAAGGGTAGAGAGAGGGCCCGCAAGCGCACTGCCTTCATAGCTAACCCTTTCGGGTTTACGGAGAAGCTGCTTGGGCAGAAGCAGAGTGGGACCCTCATGTGCCTAGAAGACGACATCAATCGCCATCTCTCTGAAACATACAGCGACCGGCAGAGGGAGGAAGACCTGGGCCCCTGCAGAGAACTAATTTCACCACCACTACCATCCAGCCAATTCAACATCAAAGAGCCAACGCTGGCAGAGGTCAAGAACATGGTCAGGGCTGCACGGACCAGTGCAGCACCAGGGCCGAGTGGCGTGCCATACAAAGTATACAAGCACTGCCCAAGACTTCTGAAGAGGCTGTGGAGAATCATCAGGGTAGTATGGCGAAGAGGCAGGGTAGCCAAGCAGTGGAGGTATGCCGAAGGTGTGTGGATACCGAAGGAGGAAAACGCAAGTGACATCTCGCAGTTCCGTACCATCTCACTGCTTAGCGTAGAGGGCAAGATCTTCTTTAAGATCCTTGCCAATCGCATGACCGATTTCCTCCTGAGGAATTCCTACATTGACACTAGCGTGCAGAAGGGAGGGGTTCCAGGCTTCCCAGGCTGCATTGAACACACTGGAGTGGTCACCCAGCTGATTCGAGAGGCCAGAGAGAACCGAGGAGATTTGTCAGTCATATGGTTGGATCTGGCAAATGCCTACGGATCAATTCCTCACAAGCTGGTGACCAAAGCCTTGACGATGCACCATGTTCCGCAGAAGATCACAGATCTCATACAGGACTATTACAGTAGGTTTAGTATGAGATTTACATCTGGATCTATAACATCAGCATGGCACCGCCTAGAAAAAGGCATCATTACTGGTTGTACCATATCAGTGACGCTGTTTGCTCTAGCGATGACCATGCTTGTCAAGGCGGCAGAAGTGGAATGCAGAGGGCCTCTCTCCAGATCTGGCACTCGACAACCGCCAATTAGAGCCTTTATGGATGACTTAACAGTCACAGCAACATTAGTGCCAGGGTGCCGCTGGCTTCTTAAAGGTCTGGAAAGGTTAACATCTTGGGCGAGAATGTCATTCAAGCCAGCTAAATGCCGGTCCCTTGTGTTGAGGAAGGGGAGAGTTGAGGACAAATTCCGCTTCCACATGAACGGGCTCCAGATACCATCATTAACGGAGAAGCCGGTGAAGAGCTTGGGGAAGCTCTTCGATGCGACTTTAAGAGACACAGCAGCAATCCAGGCTATGCACGCAGAGCTGAAAACCTGGCTTGCAGCAGTGGACAGGGCAGGCCTCCCCGGGAAATTTAAAGCCTGGATATATCAGCATGGCATTCTGCCAAGGCTTTTGTGGCCACTGTTGATGTACCAGGTCCCAATAACAACGGTGGAGACCCTGGAGAGAAACATCAGCCAGTTCCTGCGTAGGTGGCTGGGCCTGCCAAAGAGCCTGAGCTGCATTGCCCTGTATGGGCACACCAACAAGCTCCAGCTCCCGTTCTCAGGCCTTACAGAGGAATTCAAAGTAACAAGAGCTAGGGAGGTGTTACTGTACAGAGACTCATCCGACACCGGAGTCTCCTCTGCAGGCATAGAGGTCAGGACTGGAAGGAAGTGGAGGGCGCAGGAGGCAGTCCAGCTGGCAGAGGCAAGGTTGCGGCATGGTGTGCTAGTAGGGTCTGTGGCGGTTGGGCGAGCAGGACTCGGCTGTCATAAAATGCCGCGCTATGACAGAGCGCTGGGGAGGGTCAGACGGCAAATGATTCAGGGCGAGGTCCGAGCAGAGGTGGAAGAGGAGCGGCGTAGTAAAATGGTGGCTATGCGTCAGCAGGGAGCTTGGACCAATTGGGAGCATGCACTGACTAGGAAAATCACCTGGTCAGAAATTTGGAGGTCAGAGCCAGCAAGACTCAAGTTTCTGATCCAGTCAGTGTATGACGTCCTACCGAGCCCAGCTAATCTGCATTGCTGGGGGCTAGTGGAAGCACCATCTTGTCCTCTGTGCCCGGCAAGAGGGTCGCTGGAGCACATCTTGAGCTGCTGCCCAAAAGCACTGGGAGAGGGGAGGTACCGATGGCGCCACGACCAGGTGCTGAAGGCAGTAGCTGATATCATCGGTGCTGGAATCCAGCAAAGTAAGCACCAGCCCCTAGTAAGGCCAAATATTGTTTTCGTCAGGGCCGGGGAGAAGACTCAGTCACAGCCAAAGGTCTCAGCTGGTCTGCTATCCACAGCAGGGGACTGGCAGCTGAAGGTAGATCTGGGGAGGCAACTGAAGTTTCCAGACCACATTACCAGCACAACACTCAGGCCAGACATGGTTTTAACATCAGAAAGTACAAAGCAAGTGGTGCTAATGGAACTCACAGTCTCCTTGGAAGATCGGATTGAGGAAGCTTTTGAGCGGAAAAAGGCGAAGTATCTGGAACTGGTGGAGGACTGCAGGCGGAAAGGGTGGAGGGCCCGCTGTGAGCCAATTGAGGTTGGCTGCAGAGGATTCCCAGGACAGAGCCTGCACCGATCACTCAGGCTGCTTGGAATCAGAGGTGCTCAAGAAAGAAAAGCCACCAGAAACATCTGTGAGGCAGCGGAGAAAGCCTCTAGGTGGCTGTGGATAAAAAGGGGCGACGTATGGCTTAGTCCGCTGCTTGGACACAAGTCGGGGTCTGATCATCCCCGGCTGGGTCGCTCAGGTGAGGGTGTCTGATGATCTAAGACCCGAAACACCCTGTGACCCTGGGTTCATCACTGAGGATGTGTCCAAGCTGCACCACTAAGGTGTTTCTTATAACTATTGACACTGGTGTTTTAGCAAAGACCCGCCCCGAGTGAGAAGAAGCTGTCGGCCATTGTTTTTCGCCGCTGGAGCAAAATGCCGCCTAAGCAAAATGCCGCCTAAGCGAGTGTGTTGTACAGTTGTTGGGTGTAAGAGCGAACACAGCAGTCGTCATTCACTACCGACATCTGAGCCGCTGAGGACGCAGTGGCTGAATTTAGTTTTTGAAGCTAACGTCCCCGCCGATCTACCTAAATGCGTTCATGTTTGCGCTAATCATTTTTCACCAGACTGCTTTATAAACGCGGGTCAATATAAAGCAGGTTTTGCTAGGAAGCTGCTCCTGAAAAATGGATCTGTACTAACTTCGTGTTCCTGCTTCATCTTCACCAGGCTTGGTGAGTGTAATTCCTTTTTCTATGACTCTTTGCAGATCGCCTTTTCTAATAATCACGATGAATGCGGAGTGTAAGTTAACTTACACTCTCATAGAACATGGTTATGGCTTCTTCTCCATGTACATCCGTCTCTATTTAATTCCTAATCACCCGTTTATAATAAACAATGCATTAAGGTGATTGTCTAGTTGCAAATTGTGTACGTAGTCGGAACACTATATTATGCTTACCTTTGTTACGTTAGATGGTTTATAACGATGTCTGTCGAAGATTAAGAAGTCATGTAAACACATCAGTAAACACATCGCGTCCGTATCTCTCTCAGTAAGTTTCTCTGCTTTTGTTGTTGTTGCTCGCGGCAGCGTAACAGCCCGTGCTGTTCATGCCCATGCAGTGATGAGAAAGACAAATCGAGTCGATGCATGTCCATTCTTTTAATTTCTGCGTTGTCAGGCGATATTACAAACTTCCGCGTAGGTTCCATGCTTAAATCAAACCAAAAACTACTTAATAAAACAGGCTCAGGCTCTATATTACAGCGTTTTTCAGTTTGGACTGCATTACCCACAAAGCACTGTCCCACAGAACTGGGGGGGGGGGCGGGCTCAGCAGAGATCATAAGCATTTAAAGGAACATGCACTGAAATAGGTTGCTGAGAAGAGAGCTAGTTTTTACCAGTTAAAAGTAGTGTTTTTTTTTTTACACAACCATTTAGAATTTTTAATTAAATATATTACAAACTTTTCTTTAGGACCCTAAAGATCATATTAACATTTAATGAAAAATGTGTCTGGATGACCCCTTTAAACCTCGTCTACCAGCTTCAGTTTGCCTTCAGGACATAATAACAGCTCTCTATCATAGTACAGGTATGCACCGTTAAACATTGTGCATCAACCAACCATACGTACCTCAGTGGTCCCTTAATGTCATAAAATAATGGAATAAGTGGACCAGACAACTCAAACACAACAGTTTCTTACCCTGCTTTCCACACAGGGGGTGAAACAGAAGTTCGCACTACAAACTCACTTTACCACTGTGGTTACACTAGAGTATCCCACAAAATTAGTTACGTGTTTGTTCTTGGATTCACACAACATTTAAATCTCAAAGTGATTGACTTTTTTTAAAGAACATATCACAGATGTTATGCCATGCATACAGTACTGGTTAATCCTGCTGGAGAGTCTGCAGTGGCAGTAACAGAGTGTAAATGTCATTTTTTCTTGGCTTGAACATTTTTCAAAAATCCACTGAACACATTTTTGTCGGTCACTGCATATTTTGTAAACCCGGTAGTTCTGCTACACTTGATCATGGGACAGAAAAAAGCGCTGCAGGTGGCTTCTCATGACAGATCAACTTTTGCTTAAAAATGTGACTTACTTGGTGCGGATTGGAGAGCCGCACCATGAAATCTTTTAATGTTTGTAAGACCCCCAACACAGGGCTTCAGAGGGGCTGAATGAAACAGGAGTTTGTGAAAGTGCTTATGACACCCACGGGAAGACCTTTCTGTTTAGACATTGCATGGGATGATTAATTAGAAACTTAACAGGTAATAAAAGAAAACAGAAACACAAAATAACAAGAGCTCCGACGTCACAAGAACGGATGGGGCTCTGGAAACTAAAACAAAATTATATCCTCTCAGGGCCTACGCCCTTACTGAGCATTTATTGGAGAGAGAGAGTGTTGCTTAATATGTGCTTTGCACTATAACTAAGAGCGCATGCTGAACTGTTTGTGTCGCTCTCTCTTTCTCTCTCTCACTTGCCTGCGGTTTAGGGAGACAGATCTGAGGCTTTGCCTCTCTCCATCTCTTAAGCGCACTCATCTGTCTATCTTATTTCTTTACTTTTTCCTTCTTCCTTTCTTTGTCTTTGGCCCTAATATCTTACCAGTGCTTCCTAAATGATCACAGAACTCAGGGGGAATAAGGCTACCAGAAACGAGATTTGCTCGGAATGACGTCTGAGCTGTAGTATGACTGGGGCCATCCTCTGCGTCACGTACCGTGACTTAATTGGCTGGCCGGCCAGAGAGAACAACGGGATAGAGGAAGGGAGGAAGCTACCTGGAATGCCCAGTGCCGCAGCTAGCCTCCTGTCAATAAAATTTCCCGTAGCCCCCGAATCGATGAGCACCTCCGTTCCGGTTCTCCGGATCCCAGTCCCAAGTGCGTAGCAGGTAGGAAGAGCCCTGCGTAACAGGGTCTTGAGTTTTGGGTTGAACCTTGTCATTGTTTATCTCTCAAAAATGCCACTTCACTGAGCTGGACATATGGTTATGGTTCATAAAGGAATAAATTTATTTGATTATTGTACAGGTGTAGCAGCTCTTTGTGGCTGTGGGTGTGGTTGAGCTGTAGACTTACTGTAAGAGCAAAGTAACAATTGTGTGCTTTTTAATAAGAGACTACTTATGTTCATGCTTTTCTCAGTTGATGAAGAAGAAACAAGAAAGTAGAAACAAGGAATTATAGTTAAAGATCAACCAAATGATCAAAAAACTTTGTGATGTTAGCAGTACTCCCTCTCCACTTTTTGATTGCTACTGCCAGTGTGTTTCCTTACATAATATATATATCCCTTTTAAGCGCAATACCCTTTCCTATGTTACTTCTGATGGGCATTATTCACCATGATCATAAAAAAATTGATGAGGATTTTTTTCTTTACCTCTGTTCCTTCTACTGTGGGTAATATACAAGCATTCTCATATGTTGGGTAAAGGTCACTCCAGCCGTTTACTGTGCAGTTCCGTGATATGTAACCTGAAACAGAAAATAAAAAACAGAATGCATAATTTGCATATAGAAAAAAAAAAATATAACAAAACCACAATAATTCAAAATCATAATGTAATTGGAATATTATTTGAATGATTTGGCTTGCTCGGTCCTTCTTTTGTTTCAAGACACACAATGCACAATGCACAATAATAATTTGAAAATTGAATACCTGCAGAAAGGATAGTTGGAATAAAATAACCCTGAATATCATAAAATGTGGTTCAGTGTGAATGTGCAAAGGGACAGAATTAGAGCAAAGAAGAAAGAGAGTGAGTGATACTATTGCAATGTTTTATTCGACTGTGACAGAACCAACACATACAAAGAAAGGCAAATGGTCAAAAGAAAAGAAAAAGAAGAAGAGCATGATGGAGCAGCAGAAAGGAAAGTCACTGAGATCTTGCTTTTTGCTCAGATGATGCATGTTTTGACAGCACTGAACGTGTTACAATAAGTTAAAGATTCACATCCAAAGAATGAAACCGCTAACATAACATTCCGATTTCATTATTGTACTGTTTTTGTATCCTGTAATACTGGATTAGTTTAAAAATATTTAATGATAATGTGTCGCAAAAGGCACATTTTGTCCCAGAAAAAAATATGGTGGAATATCATGCAGTTGATGCTGGACTGGGCTAGTGTAAAATGCATTAGGGCTACCAAGATTTTGTATTATAGTAAATCAGTATCTCACAAGCAGGAACGTGGAGAAGGTACAGTATAAGAGCTGTGTCAGTATAACAGCATGATTGTGAGTGAAATATTACTTTTATATAACAGTTTTATAAATAAGAAATTTATATCCAGTAAATGACACTTTGCACACAGTATGGACAAATAAAATAATAATGATATCTACAGTATATGAGGCCACACTCACTCACACCGCCCATCAAATAGCTGGCCTACAATAAATCCAATATTCCTAATTCAGTAAAACTGCCTTCCCTTCTTCCTACCATCTTTATCTGACAAGTTTTCATATTTAAAGCATTCATTCACCATGATTCTGTCTCGACTGCCTTACGCAACACCACAAACTCTTTTTGCAACATCACAAAATCATTTCATTTCATTGCATTTATTTTGGGCTGACATTTTGTTTTGATTACAGAAGAGTCAAATCACAATTCTCTCTAGCACATTACCTGGTCATTCGACACAAATACATTAGTCAGCCGACCTCATAATAATAATATTGCTGAGCCTAGACCTGAGCAATTGAAACAACCCTAAATCATTGCTTCAAAGTCAAATCTTTACGCTACTGTACCCAGCAAATTGCAGTCTTTGTTTCTGATTACTAACAAGTGTTTTTTTTTATGGCATCATAGCTGTTTGGTTTATGTAAGTTCTTATTACATGACATGCCCTGACTTTCATTATTAAACATAAGTGTAATTTCTACTATACATTTTTTATGATGCAATTTTGTTAATAACTGGCAAATCAAAGTATACAGAATGTGGACTTGCCTTTTACACATCACATACATTTTGTATTCTGCTTGATGTACTGTACTACTATAAACCAGGTGCAAAATTTTAAAAAGTGTGCCAAAAAGGTAATGCTGATAACTTTTGAACTGCCAGCGCAAATATACTGTATGTTTATTAATGACAAATTACGACCATTTTACTATCTTAGTTAAAGAGTACTAAATCTTTTAAATAAGATAAAATGAAATGGAATTCAGCCATAAACTTTTATATGAAGTGGCCACTTACTCTGAACATCAGTGTCTTTTTATTAAAACCATTTTGTGATCAAATGACCTAACTGTCTATATTAAATCTCCTCCAACTGTCTGGTTCTAAAATGAAAAATTTCCTCTTTAGAACTGAGCATTTGAAAGCACTTGACAAATGATTGTAAAGTTTAGCTGTCCGATGCAGATAACATGTGTACATGGTTGCCAGCAGGTTACTGTTAAGTTAACAGTGTTTTTTTTATGTTTACTGTTTTTGCAAATACAGAATAAAGGTCTTATTTTTTACATTTACAGTAAAATGCTATTATAAGCATTACCAGTTAATTAATGTTTATTTGACTTCTTCCAAAGGATATTTGCAGCATGTTACTGTAAACCCTAATACAAATATACATGTTTTTGTATAGTGAGCTGAATACAAGCTGAATTGACTGCTACAATAATGATAAAAATGGTGAAATTAAATGATATCATTATTTTTTCTTCATGTAGTGGCCTGAAAAGTAAAAATATTACCAGAAATTGGACACCTGAAAACATTTTGTGACTAACACGCTACATCTATTGCACATGAAATGATAAACACCTGACTAACAGCAAACACAAATAACCAAAAACTACGCCCAAATTAGTGGCAGGTACAAGCCAAGTCAATAAGTATAAGAATTACCATGTATAATAAAATTCCAAATTTCAGTATTCAACTAACACACTAAAAGCATGTATGTGTGGTGGAGTAAATGATGGGGTTCACTCATATGAAATACAGGTAGTGACTGATTTTTTTCCCAAGGAACTTCCCCGACTGCTTCGACAGGACTCGTCCTCCCTGGCTGTCCTTTTCAGGATTTGTCCCCCCCAAAAAATACCTAACAACAAATGTGTACAGTCACATTAGTGTTTAAGAAACTAGTCACATATAATAAATATAATAAATATGAGAAGGTATATTCTTGTATGAACAGCATTGTGTAGGTGTAGCTAGTATGGTGTTTTTTAGGTGTTACAAATTGTCACATGCAAACCCATACTCTATATAAACATTGTTCAGAAAATGTAGTACTACCACTGTTTTCTTAATAGAGATTGTAAATATTAATGCAAATGATTTACACACCACTGTTTGTTCCTCTTTAATGTGCACTTTGTGATGGGAATAAAATTGAGTCAACTTTACACTTCAGATTTGGCACTACATAGGTCACAAGTGATCTAGGCACCACTACAAACTGTGTGACGATGTGATTTCAAAGCTGCTATTTTATTTTTATTTCCTGTTGCAGAATTAAGTAAGGATTTTGCTGTTAATCCTCATGTGCTAAACAAAGGCTACTGGAATACTACATTTGATGTCCACATACTAAACATCATGCTAACAAGTCATACTAGACAGTCCTTGGGCATGGAAAAATCTCAACTCCATCACAATAAAATGTCCATTTGCCTTCTGTACTGGGCAAATTACAATACAAACCACCCACACCAACCTATTGAACACAAATTCTTCTTACATAGTACAATTATACGTATTTAGAACCACAAATATTCTATCACCAAACTTTTTAACGATATGGATAGATGCAAAATATAGTCAACATAATTACTGTAAAAAAGCCAGACCACTTGTAAAAAAAACCTACACTCAAAGTATAGGTACACTATACTGTATATACAGTATTTAACAGGCCAAACCTGTTAATGACAGAATTCAGGTGTTTCAATCAGGTCCCTTATCCCCAGTGGATGGCAATCTTAATTCTTCTGTGTACCAAGACATCTTGGACAATGCTATGCTTCCAAATTTGAGGCAACAGTTTGGGGAAGGTCCTTTTCTATTCTAACATGACAGCCTTGCAAGAAGAGTGGAAGCTATTGTCGCTGAAAAAGTGGATAGTATTTGCATTTGTATTTGTGTACAATGTCATTGCAGATTTGGCCAAATATGTTTATCTCTATAGTGTATGTACAAAATAGAACAAGCTTATTCAAATTTTGAAAGCACAATGGCAGCGAAAATATTTCTTTGTCTACTGTATGTTGCAGGTTTAGGAATTGATGAAAAGATACAGTAGCAAGCTAGTATTAGAAAACTACAAAGATGTAATTCCATTGCAACAGTGTTTAAAGCCTTACTTTTGCAAAACAGCTTATAGCATATCATAAAAACATGTTTCGAAGTTTGATAAAACTCACCCTTTTATCAGGAAACATCTCAATCGAAATGACTGTTGACATAGTTGGCACGTAGTTTATAACTTAAAGGGGAGTATAAAAATAGTTACATTTTCATTATCCACAATTATTACAATTATTTGCATGGCTATTTATAATTGCAAATGTTGTCTATAATGAGCAAAGCAAAACGGGAGTCACCTTTTATCTCACAGGATGGAGACGGATGAAAATACACATTATCCACAAAAAAGTCCTGTTTTCTTTCTTTGTGAAATATTTACAGTAAAATGTTGTTAAATTTTTTGTATGTGACTTTACTGGGAATAAAAAAAAAACCAGTAACGCACTGCTTTGAACATAAAAGAATGTTGCTGTTTACAGCAATTTCTAAAGTGGGGATTATTCTATATGTTTTGTAAACTAGATTCCAGACGAAATTATATTTTGCACTGAATGTTTTTGCATCTTTTCACCTGTTTCAGTCATGATCACGTGTCTTCTTACTGTATGCCTTATTTAGGCACCACTTTTTCTTACTTCAAAGTCTGTAGTTTTTGCCATGAGATTACTGTTTTGTTTAACAAACTCACTTACTCACACATCATCTACACCGCTTTATCCTGTATACAGAATCGTGGCGGACCTGGAGCCTATCCCAAAAGACTTATTCCATCAAAGGGCACACACAGACACACACACACACACACACACACACACACGCACACACACACACACACACACACACACACACACACACACACACACAGAGAAAACCCACCAAGCACGGAAAGAACATGTAAACTCCATGTACACAGACCCTGAGTTGGGAACCAAACCCGGAACCTGGAGGTGCAAGGCAACAGTGCTAACCCCTAAGCCACCATGTGGCCCTGTATTGTTTAAAAATAAAATCATAATTTGCACTTGCATCTACCTTCGCCTGCCACACCTGCACACAGCTGCATAATACAACCCGTGCTCAAAGTTTAGTAAAAAAAGGGGAAATAGTCAATAGTTATAACTATTATTTAGCTATCTTTTTATTAGATGAGTCAAGAAGACTGAGTATTGTTGGAAAGTGAATCTTTCTGTCCTAAAGTAAACACAGAACTCAATGATCTCAAGACTAGAACCACCTGCATTAGATGTGCAACAAAATGTAAATTTGCTGAATTAACATCACAAATACAGTCTATTCATGGATTAAACAATGACTGCAAAAATCACCCACACAGCAGCTTACATCTGTTCATATATTTTTTCCTTATGGACTTATTTTTTTATATCTACTGATTATCATAGTTGCAGCACAGTGGTGTACTGGATAGCAGTATGACCTTGCACCTCCAGGGTCCGTGTTCGATTCCCCTCTCTGTGTTCATGAAGTTTGCATGTTCTCCCTGTGCGTGGTGGGTTTCCTCCGGTTTCCTCCCACAGGCCAAATACATGCAGATTATGCAAATTTTCGTTCCCAAATTGCCTATAGTGTGTAAATGAGTGTGTGTGTTCCTGGTATCCTGTCCAGGGAGTACCTCGCCTCGTGCCTAAGTTTCCTGGGATAGGCTACAGAAACCCTGAATACAGGATAAAGTGGTATAGAAAGTGAGTGACTATTACAGAGCTTTAGGCATAGAGGAAAAAGCGTAAAATTCTTTAAAAAAAAAACTAAGACGTATTGTCAACTGACCATTTTTTATTTTGTTCGATATTAATTAATACTAAAATTTGAATGAATTCAGTATGCAATATTTATTAGATAGACAGTATATTAGATATTGACTATTAGATATACACACTACAGGTATATTTCATTCATCCCCCGTAACTGTCTAATCTTGGTGTGGGTCGCAGTGAATCCGGAGTTTATCCCGGGAACCTCAACATACCTAAATTTTTTCCTGAAGTATCTGGTTAACTAAAAAAAGCTGTAAACTCCGTGTGTACGAATCTGGTCAGTTTGACCTGGAACATGATTGCTTTTTCAAAACGCTGTACATAACAACAGGAAATGGAAACAAAACTGCTAATAAATGTGGTGAACATTATCGAGAAGCAGCTGCGCTCAATCTGATTAGGAAATAAACTGGATGCTGTGGGTGGACAGGACGTTGCAGCAGTAGGATGCCTGACATCTTGATGTGTTATCTAGCCGTCAATAGATAAAGCAGAACACTGACAACCTCCGACCCACACAAACACACTTATAACCTTATGTAAACCTGGTGCAGTCCACAATGCAACCTGTCCAGTACACTGTATTCCAAACATTATTGATAGTTCAAAACATGAAAAATTCATCTGACAGTTTTGAAAAAAACAAGCTTTTGCAAAAGATACAAAACTTATTACAAATTATAAGAGGATGATGTGTGCATTGATTCTTTGAGTCACAATGGTGTTCAAATATTATTGAATGATTTTAAATAGACGTCTTACAAAAAATATATATCAGTCTGTATATGTGTTGTGGCAGTGTGAATTACGTGATGGGAAGTTCGGATCATTTTACCGACTCAGATCTTTGAGTCTCGTTCAGCAAATTGAACAAATCTTTTTTCGAGTCATTTCATTCATTTTGTTTATTTATACCAAATGTATTTAAAACGTTACATGTTACTTCCCTAATATCGACTACTTACACAAATGTAGATCAAACAACAGACAAGATAAAAATATAATGTTATAAAAAAAAAGATTAATTCATTATGTACCTGCGTCTTTAATCTACAATTAGCACACCTCACCTCTGCCAAGGTAAAACAATTATTACACCAGCAAACGCAAAATTTGAGTAAAAATTAACAAACTATAAGTACTTTGTAGTTGTAGGCTTGGATTATTTTATTATATAGAATGTTTAGTGATAGACAAAAACAGAAAAAGGACTTGAGTGATAAAAACATTTATTTTCTTTCCAACTCAAACTTGCCTTGACTCAAAGACTTGAAACAGATGAACTAATTCCTGTACAGAATCTATGATATTCCACATGGGTGACTGAACAAAACATTCCCTGAGAAGACTCGTTCTTTCTGAGTCACATATATATATAATGAATTATATGTTAGTTAAGTGTTAATAAAAATAAAACTAAATTATTGTGTTTTTGTCATGAGTCACAAATTGGAACAGTGCAAGAAGTATAATTTTAGTTCCACACACAACCTTTTTCATTAGAAGGGTTACAGAAGTTACGTTCAATGTACAATTCATCATCAGTACAGTAATTTCTGAATGTGCATTCACTTTGTCTTTGTGTAATGCAGTTCATATCTACTATACCATTCACATCTGTCATTTTCAGTTCTACAACAATGTAAGTCCTGCTAAGTGGGTGGTTTGGTGTTAGCTTGCCAATGGGAGTTTTTGTTCTTGCCTCTTGTTACTAGAATTAGCATAGCATAGCATAGCATGTATCACTCAGGTCTTTCACCCTGAAGCTAACGTAGGGGGAAAGCTGGCTGAATGCATGCGCTTGCCTTGTGTGGTAAGAGGCCCAAGGTGAGGTCCGATGGGAACGAAGAAGTGTTTACTAGCACTGACTCACAATGCTAACAAGCAACGCAACAGCACTAACCTCCTCTGGCTCCGAGTGCTCTGCCTTCTTTCATGACCCCTTTGATTTTTCATTATTTTATTATTTTCTTGGCATGGAACAGTTTTCACTGCAGAGAGGAATATTACAACATTCATCTCATTTATACAGCGTCGTTTTGGTCGGGGGAAATGGAAACGCTTTCTAACCATGGAGTGATTTATTTATTTATTTATTTGTTTATTTAGTTAGTTAGTTACTGTATTTATCGGTGGCATTTGCCCTTTTGACTTGTCTTAAGTTTTTCTGCGATTTTTTTGACAGCTTTCACATTTTAATATTATTGGTTTGTAACATTTGTTTTGCACAAGACTATCTATCTATCTATCTATCTATCTATCTATCTATCTATCTATCTATCTATCTATCTATCTATATTTTGGCTATCACCTTTTTAAATCTGTAAAAATACATTTTATGTTCACTTAATCTTACACTTAAAAATCACTCCAAAATACTGCATTGATGCCATAACTCTCTGATACCAAATATTTCATTTTAGAAGACATTTATGTAGCATTTTGATATATTGTATTAATTTCAGACATTGTTTAAAACTCTAATGTTTAAGGAGCATGCTCTTTCTCTCTGACTCATTAATACATTTAAATGATTTTAAAAAAGAAAGTGCAGAAGTTTCAGTATAGTACTGTATATGGCTTCACTTAAGAGTGTACACTTATGTTTTCAACAAATATATAAATAAATTTTTTGCACAGTTTAACCACGTTGCTTTGTGTATTCAAGCGTATTAAAGAAGTCCTATAATTACTAGCGCTGTTTTCCTTTTTTCCCAGGATGTGTATCTGAATAAACACTGTTTAAATGTTTACAGAACACTCGAGAGCTGTGTCCTGCGCTTGGCACGTTTATAGCCATGCAGCACTTTGTGTATATAGGGCAAGGCAGTAAAAGTTCCCTGGTTTCTTGAGCTAACTGACTGTAAGGACATGGCGCTGCACACAAAGCCAACTGCACAGGATCATTTTATCCGGGGCTATTCTGAAGATGGCAGTGATATTTGACAGCTGTTTAAACTAGCTGTAGTGTTTGACAAATACACTCAAAGCAATGTACAAGAGTCTAGATAAAATAGGCTACAATATACGCAATAAAGAGCAGATAAGTATTGCATCATGCATTGTGTAATCTATATAAGCTAAATAATACTAAGCTGGAAATGCATGGAATAAGTAGGGAATCAAGCACAAAAGTTGTGTGTTCTAGGAAAATGGTCAATCATGGCTTGATTCAAGTTAAGTTACAGTATATACCCTCTTCTTATATACTGTAACACAAACAAATTGTTAATACTAATACTATTTATTAAGGAACTAGCATTAGCACGCGTCATTATCGGGTAAAGAGGTTGCAGAAATAGTTAAAATATTAAAGCTGAAAATAAGCTGATCAGCTTTAATGTAATCAGTGATATTATTATTTCAGGTAGAAGCCCACGCACATGTCTGCCTGTCTGTCAAAATTTAGCTGGACAGACAAACAGACATACAGACAGAATTTTTTCAGAGACTTGTTTTTAAACGTAAAAAAAGACATTAAAAGAGCGAGTTCTGACCAATGCACAGACAAAACCTTTCTTCTATTTACAGTTAATAGATGGCATATCATACAGTATTTTTACTGACTACATCAACAATTACACATTTAAATCTGTTTATGTGGGCCGTCTGCGCTACAAGTCGCTGTGTAACTTGTTACTGTAGAAACAACAACTTATACTAGAATAACGCAATAATATAAGCCATGCAGCTGACTACTGTCAGAGCGGCTGTTATAATGAAATAATCTAAACCTCCTGACCAATCAGATTGGAGAATTCCATTCTTTGTGGTACCGTATAAGCAGAGATAAAGAATCAATTGAGTGATTACCATTGTTGTTGGCAAAGAGCTGGGAAACTTCAGAGCAGGAGACATTAACCACTTCCCCAACTTCAGCTCTGTACCAGCAACGGATCTCGTCCCACTCTGTTCGGCAGCCTAAGAAGCACACACACACACACACACACACATACATAATGTTTTTAAATAATGTTTTAAGAAGCAATTTATTCTTTTTTGCATGCAGTAAAAACTATTGCTCTAAATAAAGTGTATCTAAATAAAAATTAAAAAACACAAATAAAAACACAGATAAATATAAAGTGCAGAAATACTTTTGAGTATAAGAGAACACATGCTCGAACAAGGCACAAAAGATGTGCACTGAAATATAAACGGAATGTGGGTGCTCGAAATACAGATAAAAGAAGCACAGCTCGACTTTCCTTAAAAAATACACCACAGCATGATCGGGTCGTAATGGCATCAGGAACTCGGCCATGGGAAATGTATTACATGTAAAAATACTCATTAAAGGATTTGGACATTAATCTTCCCAACAAGATGCTAATGTTTCAGAAACATATTGACTAGAGCTGTTATAATCACCAGAGGTTTTTTATTTATCGTATTTTTTAAACTAAACCTCTTTTTCTACCGTTGATGCACCTTTAAACACACTGTAGGACGTACATATTGCATGTCAGAAGAGTGAGTCTAAAATTAATTCTTTAAAACCCAAGTGGCACATAATAGGACAATGACAAAAAAAAAGAAAAAGAAAAGAAAAAAAAAGAAAAAAATTAAATATAGTATATTTGTGCTTATTAAAGCCTTGCCAATGTGTGTTAACAAGGAGGCTTTAGACTTCCCTAGGCTTTCGGATATGTCACAATTTTAAAATGTTTAAATTTTTCCCACTGTTGGAATATGGGAATTACATTGCAAAAATGTAGAACTCTCAAAATTAGCATATTATTATTATTATTATTATTATTATTATTATTATTATTTTGGTTATAGAAATGACTGAAAGAGAAAAGGAAGCAACATCATGTGTATCTTGTGCTACAGTATTTTTGCTCAGTCCCTGGGAGTTTTACAAGTATAAACTGAACTTGAAAAGCCTCTCGTATAATAGGTGTTATAAATGGTGAACTAGCGAGCTGTAAAACAATTTCTTGGACTCAAAAAGAAGGTAGGAATAGTAATGAAAACAAAATTCAGAAGAAATTAATTAATGTGTCGTTATAGAAACAATTACTATGACTGGTAGTATTTGATTACAAAATAGCTTTTAATGAAGGGCAGTTGCGTACAGAAGGAAGTACTTGCTATACAGTGTGATTTGTCTGGTTCTATGATTACGATTCCACAAAACCGAAGTATTACAATATGACTCACTCTTTTGACAATCCAAATAAGAGACCTTTTGGCATTTTTCATGTAATTCTTCCTACATATATAGACTTCCTACTGCAAGTCTTTCAAGACATGGCTTAGAATGCTAGTTATACAACAACACCATGACTGTGCATGTGTTCAGTTACCCATCGATATCGCATTAGAATAAGCAAAATCCTGCACCTGTACCTTTAAAATACTAATAGCATATTTCTTATGAGTTTAGGTTAGTTAATTATGTCTAGTTATAGTTAAAAAATAATGAAACAGCCATTTATACTGTATTTTAACATTTCAATTTCACAGACACAGTTTCTTTTCTTTTTACTTTTAACTTTTAAGTCTCACAAATCTCACAAAATATAACATCTCAGCAAGTGGAAATATATTTTATTTTAAATTTATCTAGCATTTTATATTAATAGAATAAATAAACCAATTTTATATTAATAAAATAATAAACCAAATATAAGAATTAAACCTATTTCTAGTATATAATAAATGCTCTTTTTTAACTAAACTATTAAACTCTAAAACTTTAAATAAGTAAAAAACGACTTCTTTCATTGACAATGTCTTTTATCCACAATGATGTTTATTTAATGTATCTGTATTATCCACGGAAAAAGTCTACTTTGTGTTTTCTGGTTTCTCAGTAACATAGTAAGTTCAGATAAACTGGTGCAGAAAAAATCCGCTAAAATGTAAGTTATGACAATCTTATCTCACATTACCATGTACTGTATCACAACAATAAATGTAACACTGAAAAAGTAGTATGTGACATAATAAGTAATGAATTAAAGATCTATAATGGAAATTTGCTCTGGTATAAGGTTAAAACACCGTAGGATGTGTTATTATAGGAAAATATGAACTTTGCGTTGGTACCAGTGATACTGCTTTATGTTGACCCATATACTGTAGCATAACACTTATTGATTATTGCCATATAGCTCTGGTTCCCAACACTGGTCCTGGAAAACCCATGCAATGTACATTTTAGTCCTGCACCATCACATTCACTTTTATTTAGTAAAGGCGGTTAATTAGCTATTTAGTTCATTATCTAATTAGTATTAATCAGGTGTACTGGAAACAGAGAAAACAGTAAGGATCAGAGGTGGGACCACTGCCCTATAACATCACATCATGCTGTGTTTTATTTATTTCTATCATGTTAATAATAATAATACATTTTATTTACAATGCACTTTATATTTGAAACAAATCCTAAATTATTCCAATTAAAAGTGGTCTTAAATATGGTTTTAAGACCAGATTTACAAGCATCAACAATCTGCGGCATCCTTAATTACTCTGGGTCACCACAGTCTTGGTACAGCTGAGCAATTGTTTGGTTAAATTGATAGACAAAGGTCATGCTCTAAAATGTTTAATTTAACTTGTAAATATATTTGCACAGCTCAGATTGGTACACTTTACATTGTATATTCGTATTAAAAGTATATACGACTTACTTTGTTGAACGTAAGAACAAATCCGACTTACGAATGTGCTTCCGGAATAGAACTCAATCATAAGTCGGGGACTCACAGTATAGTGATTGTAACAAGGCAAAGTTGTTGGAACATTATGTAAACCGGGTTTTTTTGTCATATACATCACCCCGTATGCATATGAACCACTAACTTCCAGAAACTGGATAAATTTTTACTTATATGCATTATTCAAACAAAGTCATTATCCCCTAGGTTAAAAAAAAAATCTTACTTTTTCTGTTTAATCCGCCATATTTGCATGTATCAATACATTTTCACGTTCTCCCATAATGTATATTATACTAAATCTACCACAGCACCTGAGCTTAAGAATCCAATAATGCAAAGTGACATGTAATCCCCAGTTCTGTGAGAAATCAATAGAATGTAACAGAGGCATGAAATAAGAGTGTCAACAAGACTGAAGAATGCAGCACGGAATGCTGGGAATTCCTGAACAAAAAGTAAGAGTATGTGTGTGCAAATCTCAATCAGTGCTGTTGCATAACCCACACTCAGTGATCCATGTGAACATGGCTTGGTCCCAATCAGGACTGAGAGACTTTAAAGACCCGACGTCGTCTCACTAGCCTGGCTGCTATCAAAGTGCTAGTGAAAAAAAAAAAGCAGCAGATTTATTTTTCATGGTGAGTCCATTCAGTTCTCTCTTGGCCTCTGCTGTCAGAGATGCAGGGATAAGCACAGGGTTATTATGTATGCTGTTTAATTTCAAATCCAAATTATAGGTCTTACTTTTAAGCTTCCTGCTAAGTTTATTATAAGAATGTGACTTCTGGTTTTTAATTACAGAAATTTGACTCCAAAACTGGATGATTTCTGAATGCAACATGCAAGGCTATAAAAGTGAATGGCATAATTTTTGTAATTCCGAATCTCTTAAAGTAATGCCTTTAAAAATTTAAAAGATTGCATAACACTTGATCATTTGATGCTAAACAGAACTGAGTAGGCCACAAACTTCCCTAATCAGGTGGAAAAGAAACTTAGTAATGGAAGTTTATGAGTATGGAAGGCTTAAATTAGAATGATATTAGTGAGAAGACTAACTTTATAATTATAACGTAGACCTATAATGTGCTTTGCCTAAATACCAACAGTACAAAAAAGGGTTACTGTACATTCCTAATATTCTGCAATTATTGAGAGTTATCAAGCATGTAATGCAATGCATAAGTTGAATAATATATGAGTGTGTGCGCTGCCTGCTATAAAAAAAAAGCAAGTACTAAAGTATTAGCATCATATCAATCATGTCAGTATCACAGCAATTTGACTAAAAGTGCCACTTTATATTAATTAAAGAACAATTATTTAACCAGATTGCTGCTGTTGGGCCCTTGAGCAAGGCCCTTAACCCTGTCTGCTCCAGGAGAGCCGTATAACAGGCTGATCCTGCGCTCTGACCCCAGTCTACTAATAGAAAGCAATTTATTACACTGTGCAGTAATGTATATGTGACGAATAAAAGCTGAACAAGCTGAACTGCACGTTCAAGGGAAAGACTGCATGCACTCCGGGGCACGTTGCCTGGGATCATCATTCACGGACGAACACCCTTCTTAAAATCATTTGCTCCATTCAACCGAATTACTTTGGCTAAGAGTCTCGTCACATTGTGCTTAAAGTCTTCTATAAATGTCAATGTCTGCATTTATAAGAAATGTCATCGTCAGTCCTGGTTTGACTTCAACGCCCCTCATATAATTTGCAGTCAAGACTATTGTCAGTAAGAAATATGAAAATGTAAGAGGTGATCAATAAGAGATAATGGCTAATAAATCACCACATAATTAGTAAACGCTTTATAAATAATGTGTAAAAAGAATGTGTCATCCATCTACTGTTTCGTGAAGATAGGCTGTTCTAGTGGCTTTGAATGTCATACAGCCTAAAGGTTAGATGTTACTATGGTTTCATTTTTAAAGCTACAGTATACATTATATCAACTTATATTTTCCTTCTCCTCCCCTTTTTAAATCATCCTTAATAGCAATTTGTAGAACTGGTTCAGTTCTAAAGGTTTTGATTAGGTTGAATAGGAAATAGGATTTGTTTCAAATGTTTAAAACCCTTTCATCGCTGGGTTCAATCTCATCTTCCTGCCTAAATAATCACATTCTTATTGCCACATTTATCTTCACCACTATCCCAGAGCTCGCCTCTGTCATAATATAATTACAGCTTTGCTGTGTATGTTTTCTATGAAAAGTTATAAGTCCATATACAGAATGAGAGTTGTTTAAAATTACCCCTCTTTAAGTCTTATATGCTCTTGCAGATTAAAGTGGGTCTGAGTCCAGTACAGTGATAATGTGCAGGAAATTTGAACATGTAGCATTTTTTAAAGATGACAGAAAGTGAAGGTTATGACAGGTTTTCTATAATTCACAATACCGACTTGAGAAATGAGCAAAGACTTGTGTAGTGTTTTATAACTAAAACAGTACTTCTTTAACTTCCCTTGCTGTCAATTTGACAGATGAGCTTGTGTGGTGTATGAGAACCTATAGATATTATCTTCCCCAACTCTCTTGTGTTTCAAAAGACTCAGGAAGATTATAGAGTAATGATAAATGATTTTGGCATGTTATTGCACATCATAGAGTTACAGTCTACAAGTGAAAGAACACAGATGAGGGCTAAATTCTCCGCTAGATAAATTTAAACAAACCCTAAAGATAATGAATGATTTATCACTTTTATTTATTACATCTGACATTTGTTACAGTAACATGACATTTATTATTAAAGAATATAGCTTTTTGATTCTATACATGAGAAAGATATCCTTTATGATTTTTTGTACTAAAAGAAGGTAAAGGCATAATAGCCATCTTAAAACTTAAAATCAATGTTTCATTAGTCACTGATGTGAAATACAAAAGTTCAAATGTTTAATTTAAGAAAGGCTTTATTAAAAAGTATTAGATGAAAATACACTTATTTTATATAAACAGTTTTTGAGTAACATGGTTTTAATCTTTTAATGCCATTTTGCCCCACTTTGCTTAAGGTAAAGTTCGACAAAGGTGGTTCTTAACATTATTCATAGACTCTTCTCCTGGAATTTCCCATGAGCAAGCTTTCTTAATGTTCTATAAGGAATTCAATTACATACAAACACTACAGGAACACAAAACAACTAATTAACTTATGGGTAGACTCTTATATCCATTTACTTCAACCACGGTTTGGGAAATAAAAAGAGAAAACTGGTCTGTCTGAGTTCAAAAATGTTAAAATGTTCTCTGGCTATCAACAGTAAAAATAGATAAACATTCCGTCATTTTGCCCTACAGACCTGTGCATAGCAAGTATAAATCCATAAATCCATTAAGTTGACTGAGTCATGTAACGGTTTAAAATATTTGGGCGGTGAAACTTTTTCCCTTACACTTTTATAATGATGTATGATTTATGGATATACTTATCAGTCATAACCTCCTGAGACGCAGATTCAACCCGGTGTAATTTCTATCTTCCTGTTTCTCTTTGGTAGTACCTGATGGCTATAGCTATAACTTTATTGATTCAAGCAGTTTGGTGAAAGAATAATATCTAATATAACACTCCTTATATGAGGACGTGACTATTTCCATTGTCTATATCCTCTTATGATAACATAAAAATGTCACATCCTCATATAAGGACATTCAGTTTTCAAGAGACCATACTTACTTACTGTAAATTGATCACATATTTAAATGTATTGTTTTTCTCTCTATTAGGTTTAGCCTAGGATGAAATGGCACATAAAATAACCAGGATTCTATGACAGCCAGTGACGGGTGGTCCATTATACAGCATGTTTCTCTATATCTCATTTTACAAATGCCAATGATCGACAAGTGTCACTGTGAATGAAAGGAGAGAGACTACTTTGGTGAACCCAGAGAGTTATGTTGGATATGTTTTATATGTTTTTTTCTAGCCTCCTTAAAGTCTTAAACCACCCCTCATTTCTTGATATTTTGCTTTCAAAGAGCCAGACTTTCTTGTATTTTTAATGTTGTCTAGAGAAATAGTTCTTAAGACTTCCGGAAGAACTTTTTGACTCTCATTTTTAGTCCAGTCCCTGTATCTGAGCAGTTTCAGAGGCGTGTTGTTCTTTGTTAAGCCACACAGTGAACTGTGAATCATTCAATCATAAAAAAAATCATCTAACTTAAGGCATGAAGCAGTGAGAAACAGGTGCAGATTTTGACAGATGATCAGGTCGGTGATACTGGTGATGCTGAATGCTGAGTGGTTGGAACAGACAAGAGAGGAAATGAGGTCACAACAACCAATTGTTACATTGTATCTTTAGATACTTTGCAGCCTTTCGCAGTAAAACATTTGTTCCCATGCCTTTAATTTCATCCACATTATTTAATTCAAAGTAATATAATATGCAGAAATGTGGTGTGGGTAATACTTTTGCACAGTACTGAAAGAGCACCAAAAGACCTTTCCAACATCAGGTCAACGAATTCAATAGTGTTTGCAAATGCCAATGATTGCTTAATTAATTTTCAATAAAAAAGCGTAGCCACAAGTAGATATCTAAACCTATGAATAAATTATCCAAATAACCAAACATAACTTTATACCTACAATTAATTTACAGTCTTTACTAATTATATTAACAAAATAGGGAATCTGCTCTAGTTGTGTAAAACCGTTATAGATTCGGTTAAAGACTGCTGCTGCACTTTTGTTTGGGATGTCAGTCATTCTTGCAATTTATTCAATGTTTAGCAGTTGTGTAAAGGGTTCAGACCCATTAAGAGATCTCCCAGAATAAGTGAAGAGTCCAATACCCTTTGAGATATTTTAGCAAACCCACCTGACCATACACCTCTAATCACCCCTGTGAAGCCATGTGTCTGAACAGGGCCCATAAATGATGTACTTATAACTAATTGTTGGATTAGCTTTAATCAACAGCTGCCACAGGAACCCACAAAAGCCAAATAGTTCTGTGGATAGTGTGTCGTGGACTACTGAGATTTTCATACCGGCTGCATTGTCACTACAAACAGTTTACGTTCAATGAACAAACAGCGCAATGTACTGTATCACATTAAATATAAAAACGTTTCATTGCTGCATTTTAATGAAATTTTAAAGCGATCGCCTCTGGTCTGTTTGGCAAGAAAGGTGTTTGGGGATGATCTTATGAGTATTAATAACGTAGCACACCTGAGACCTGTTGTCTGATGTACAGTATATTTATATTTTCTTCCTTTGTCTCTCTGACACACACACACACACACACACACACACACACACACACACACACACATACAGAGTGTGTGGGTCACTCTGACCTAAGCAGAATAAACAGTGGGGGAGCACAGCAGCTGTAATGTTATTCATTTTGCAATAGTTTTACATTACTGTCTTGCTACCATGCCAAGGGCACAAGCATTAAAAAGATCATGTGATTGTTGCAACTATTTTTACACATGAAAAATGAAACTGTCTTCTGTAAAATGGCAAAACTCCAATACATGTTTTCTTAATGTACAAATGGTTTCGATTGAAACTGAAAACATATGAAACAGTTGTTTAGATTTGTTTTTTATAAACAAATACAAAACATGAAAAGCAGTTCCATCTGAGCTTGCTGTTCAGCTTCATTTTGAGCTGGCATGAAACGATTTGGCCTCTTTTATCTGTCTAATTGTTTTCACTTGTTTCTTAGATCCTCTTATTTCTCCTAACGACCTTCACCTGTCTCCAAGTGCTTACTGTATGTTTGTAGATTTGCATGCAGTGACCATGTCTTGTCCTGTTTTAGCATGCATTGGATTTTTACCAAGGTTAAAAAAAAAAAAGATAATCGCCATTCTTTGCTCATTAGGTATAAAACTTATATAACTTATACGGTTAAACTTATAAATAAAAAGTCTATTTCTAAAGTAAAAAAAAAATAATAATAAAATAAAATTAATATATATATTTTTTTTTCTTTTCTTTTTTTTCTTTAAAGCAACCAGATAACATCGTTTGTTGTTTAAATAAATAAATACAAACAAAATAATAATAATAATAATAATAATAATGGAACAAAAACTGCCAATAGCTGTTAAGTGGTACATCTGTGCTTCATCCAAGCGTATACATGGAGACAGTTTCCTCACAGGAGCACATTTCTGGCAAGAAGGAGGAAGAGGAGGAGGAGGAGGAGGAGGAGGTAGAGGACACTCATCACCATCATGGGAAGAAAGTGGAAAGGGCAAGTGCTACATTGTGAGTAATGTGGCGTGTCTAAATGCCAAGGGCAAAGCAGGAAACTCATCAGGTCTTTTCTTTCCCACAAGTCACTGTTTGAAAGATTTTGATCGCAAATTCAGTGGGGCTCCTCCGTCAGGCAGCTCTTAGCAAGCTATAAATAGAGCGCCTTGACAATCGATGATTTCTCTTTTACTTTTGCTCTTTTTTTGTTCAGGATAGAGGTAAAGACAGGGCTCTGGTTTGGGAAAAAAAGATGATGACCGCTGGGATTATGCTGCACTTAGATTGTCCACGATAATGTCAGCACATCACCGCTATTGCAAATTCTAGCATTTAGAGCTGACGATTTGGCTCAACCCTAAAATCCTGATGATGAGGATGATGGAGATGATTACAATTATTTAGCCAAAATTAAGAAGAATTTTATTGTACTTCATCATGGTATTGTTTGTAGCCTTTTCCAAACAGAAATCACAATATGAAGTTAATAATAATTAAGATTTGTATACTAAGTGTTCCGGTTAACCATATGGTTAGTTCTTGGGTAAGAATACAGTTAAATTTGTACTAAACACACCATAACTTTTTAAGATACCAGCTTGATTTAGCTGACCGAGGCCTACTATATGGTAACAGACTTATACAGTGCCTTGCAAAAGTATTCATACCTCTTGAACTCTTTGACATTTTGTCACAATACAACCACAAACCTAAATCTATTTTATGGGGATTTTATGTGATAGACCAACACAAAGTGGCAAAACGCCAGTGCAACATTCCTGCCCTGAACCTGCGGTCTGAATGGGTCTTAAGACTAACCGAAGAAAGCATGTACCTCATAACCCTTTATCCATCTTCCATCAAGGAATCTCTAAAGTCCATCCAAGGACTGTTGAGGCCAATGGGGACCATTGTCTTTATTCCTATTTGTACAACCGTTGTAGGACCTCCCGTCAACATTCAGGACTCAGGGCAATTTGGAAATGCAATTCTGCCTAATCAGCATATCTTTTAACTGTGGAAGGAAAACGGAGAACCCAACAAGCACAGGGGGGACCATGCAAACTCCATGAGCACAGACTCCATCGCAGGAATCGAACCCAGGGTCCAACCTGGAGGTGCAAGGTGACAGTGCTAACCAATAAGCCACAATGCCGCCATTATAACCCTGCACTCATTTTATATACATACTCAATGCTCTGTTTAAAATGAAATCTTTTTAAGAAAAGCTATAGAGAAGAAAGAGAGAGAAGTGGGTTAACAGGAACGTGGAGAGAAAAGAAAATTAGACAAAAAACTTGAGAGAAAATTAAAGGAGTTGAGAACCTCATAAACAGTTGAACAGGACTATATAGTGCAGAGTTTATTCTATGTGATGCACACTATGGTTACTTGCACTACCTTGCACACTCACTTGATGTACACTTCTGTTACATACTGTACTCAGACCCAGGTTTTATTTAATCTGTGCAGATGTTTTATGTTTCATTGACAGTTTTATGTTGGTCTGTACTTTGAGAGCCACAAATAGCCGGAGTCAAATTCCTTGTGTGTGTCAACATACTTGGCGAATAAAACACGATTCTGAAAACCATAATGAGGTCCTCAAGAGAAAAAAAATATGGAAAATAATGCTTAAGCATTTCAACAATTGTTGTTGGTCTTTTAGCTGCTCCTGGCATGGGGTCACTACAACGGACCATCCAATCCGCAGCCAACTTTGACACGGGTTTTTACTCCGGACGCCCTTTCTGGCGCAACCCTCCCATTTTATCTGGGCTTGGGACTGGTACTGCCTCCTGTGGCTGGGGTTTGGGTATTGGCTGGGAATCAAACCCGGACCTTCAGCATGGCAGGCAGAACACCTACCACTGAGCCACCAGTGCTCTTTAAGCATTTCTGCAAAAAAAAAAAAAAAAAAAAACTAAAAAAATACAAAAAGCAATAAACTGTCAAGTAGTATTTAAGTAAATACTATCAGTATTAAAGCGATCCTATCGAAGCTCCTTATAAAACAGCTGAACCCTTGTTAAAATATTGTTCGCTTTGTGTTGCTACAAGGATTATTATTTTGCTTTAGAAATTGCACTATTATGCCTATCCACTGTACCTAAAGAAATGAAGTAAGCATCTGTGGCATAGAGCTAGACTGTCTTATTGTTTTTTGCCCCTCTTTGCTTTAACTGCCTCTTTCAGTGTCATTGCAGAGGTGTTGGGTATTAAATCACATGAAGACACAATGTCCCCTCTCTTTGCCATTCCCTCCTCAGAAGCTCAATGTTAATTAAAGTATACATGGCGAAGGGATCACAGCAGCTTGGCTTCTCATTAAGAATCCAAGAGCAGCACTTAATGCTGCACTGAAGAGAGACCTGTCTCACTCTTAAGGCTTACCCTGGTAGACAGGATACTGATTAGCACAAGTTCTGCCTCAACCACGGTACACATAAAATATTTGTTGTTATAGGCAGGTGGAACATACAAACACCATGCACACAGACCCAAGGCGGGATTCAAACCCTCAACCCTGGAAGTGCAGGGCCACCACCCCAGCTTCGCATGTTTATGCATATATTCATGATTATGTACAGGGTGTACCCTGCCTTATGCCTTATGCCCTGAGTCTCCTGGGATTGGCTCCAGGCCCCTGTGACCCTGAAAACAGAATGAGGTGGTATAGACGAGAGAGTGAGTGAGTGCTTATGTCATGGTGATCAAAATGTATTATACTGCTTCTCTGTTCAATGGTCTTTACTCCCAAACCATAGAGGCATCAGTTAATTGCATACATCATAACATGCAAAATGGTTGAACCAGTTGTCATAAACTGCCAGGCATACTGTATTTTCTAGACATTTCTATTTTTTCTGAGTTGATGAATTTCTCTTGGGTTAATATTGACGTAAATAATGAAGAGGAATTTTTCAAACATTTGATCAGGTAAATAACAACCACTTAGCCTAATCTGCTTGTACTGAGTGAGGTAACCTGAGTATCTCTTACAATCCAAATATAGTAATGCGTAATTTTTATTGAACTCTCTGAATGAAAGGCAAGTCAAAAGTCAAGTGCAACTAACAAACATAAAAAGAACCTAAAATAAAAACAATAATTTATGATAATAATAATAATAATAATAATTATTATTATTATTATTATTATTAATTTTATTATTATTTTTATGTAGTTTTCCAAGATAGACATATTATACCTTTCTACTCAATGTGCAACTTATACAAATGAAATAGCTATTGCACAGCTGAACTTTTTAATTAAGGTTCTGTGAACGTTTGGTTAAATTCCCATAAAGGAGAAATTTCTCAGAAATGTGTGGCGATGATGGATGTAGAACGAAATCCACCAGAATGGCATTATAGCAAATCTTCTTTCTGAGCACACATTCTGTCTACCACAACAAAATGGATAGTGCCACCTTCTGTTATTTGGTATTAGTGTATAGACACACTACCAAACCTATCATAGTTTAGGAGGATTTAAGTGATTTCCTTGTGTTGCCTCTGCTTCACAGTCAGCCACAAGTATGCAGTAATTAATATACTAATGATTAAAACAATTATGCAAGATTTCAACATCTGACATTCGTCTATTCTACTCTGCATATATTAATGCATTATTGTCATGTCTCAGGAGGCAGGGACAGACACCAGTGCAGGCACACAAAAGCTTTAATAGAAAAGCTTGCATTAACTACAATACATTAAGCATATACTTTATATCAGGACGTGAATAAGGCAAGGCAAGAAACAAAAAACAGAAAAAAGAACAGAAAACAACGGCAAAAAGGTTGTGCTGTATATTCAAATAAATGATATTAAAATGCCGGATATTAAAAACATAGGTTTGGTATTAAGTGCTAGCTGGTAGCGGAGAACACACTTCACATAATGTGGTGATGTGGAAGTCCTCAAATATTCTGGCCATGAGTGAGTTCACATATGCCGGGGATTGATGTGATTGTAACTGGGAACGTGACAGGCTTAATGGGGGTTGGGTATTGTTGTTTGTAGTAACCTAGTAACTCAGTGTAAGGATCTATCCAATGATGGAAACGTAAGCGCTTTGTAAGTCGGTCCGGATAAGAGCGTCCAGCAAATGCCTAAATGTAAATGTAGTTTGTGGTGACATTGTTTGTAGGCTGTGTTATGTTCTGGGAAATGTAGTCTAATGCTGATTCCTGAGTCATGATAATCATGTTAAACGTACGATGACAACATGGGCTCATGTGTATAGACATCATCATTATTATATGAAATGAATGCCATGATGTATTTACATGTTCGTATATATAATAATCCAAATTTCCAGTGATTGCAGGACTAAATCTATTATTAAATCAATAAACCCTTGCACCACAAGCAATAGATCCATAATTATCCATAATATATATTATCTTCTCCCCAATGCAACATCAAAAAACATAATTGCATTTCTCTGTGTCTCATTGGTTTTAGCTCCATGTTAGATTCTTATCTATGTTATCTACCTTCTACTGTATAAACTTGAAATGATTGGTATATTCAACATCCAGTTATAATATAGGGTTAACAAAAAAAGATTCTAACGTAGAAATTTCTCATACACAAAAAAAAACAAAGATTTTGATTTGTTTGATTGTTTTTTCCCCTACAGTAAATGATTATGATTGTCAATTTGTTTAATTTTTGTTCGTATTTGTTCGTTTTTTTTCAAAAAACTATTTTATTTAATTTTGTCTGATGTTTAGCAAAACATTCATGCATTATAAACCTGAAAAAATACATTGTTTTATCATATAATGCATCAGCTTTCCCACGCAATTGTCCAAAAAAACCAAGCAAATGGATTTCAGGTAACCTGATCTCTTCAAACACAGGGCTCCAGACTGAAGAATCGACAGAAGACAAATGATATGCAGCTTTATTTGCTTTGTTAACATCATTAATGCCTGTCACTAGTTCAAAAAAATCGAATTAAAAACTCAAATCTAATTTGAATGTATGCAGTAGGTCCTTTGATCCCAAGTGACTTATCTTGATCCCAAGAGAAAGAATCCAATTTAAGCGCCGAGCTGAGCAATGGCAGTGCTGAGCAGTTGAGAAATGAAAATAACAGGATTGAAATGTAAAACCTTCCGGTCAGTAAGTGGAGCTTTTCTTGCTTATGAAGAAAATAGGCATCATTTATCAAAGTTATGTTTGTATGTTTTAAAAATATATGCCCATCGGCTGTAAATTACACAGCATCAGCAGCAGCAGCTCATGACCACTGATTATGCTGGGTAAGGCTGACGTTAATAACAGTATAGCCTCAAACAAGGCTTTCAAAAACTCCACAACAAACAAGTCTCAAAACAGAAAATGACAAAATGGTAACTAAAATTTATCAATTAATTCGAATTAATGTCTAGCTTCATTTGTCTTGATTTATGGACTTATTATACATTAGTTTTTTTCTGTTCAATTTAGTAAAATAAAAATGACTTCATCAAGTGTAACCAAATCACTTTAACACTAACTAATCATTGATGCAACCTGCTGATTGATGCAAATTTCTAATCAGATGATCACATGGTCTGATAGACATGGTCAAGATGATCAGCTGAGCTTGAAACTGTGCATCAGAATGGGGAAGAAATGTGATTTAAGTGAGTTTAAATGTGGCATGGGTGTTGGCTGATTTAAGTACCCCCGAAACTGCTTCGTGATAACAGAGGTCAGAAGAGATCGGTCGGACTGGTTCAAACAATATCTCGTTTCAACTGAGGTATGCTCTAAACGGACAATATGTCGAAGCTTAAAGCAGATGGGCACAGCAGCAGAACAACACACCGGGTACCACTTATGTCAGTCTCTTATTCCCATGACCTCACTAATATTTAATTCAATTCAATTTTATTTGTTAGCACTTTAAACAATAGTCATTGTCGCAAAGAAGCTTTACACAATTAAAATAATTATTTAAGTTTGTATGCAGTGTGAGTGTGCATGAATCAAAATGGTCAGATAGTCCCTGGTGAGCAAGCCGAGGACGACAGTGGCAAGGAAAAACTCCCTGAGATGGTAATAGGAAGAAACCTTGAGAGGAACCAGACTCAACAGGGAACCCATCCTTATTTGCGTAAAACAGAGAGCAGGAATTGATCTGCATTCATACTGTGTGTTAGGTGTGTTAGCCAGTTCAGCTATAACAGTTGATGTTAATTGATGGTAATATGGAGTCCAGGTAGTTATTGGAGACTCAGGTAGACTCGTTGGAAATTCCAGTCTTGAACTATCGAGCAACTGCAGCCAAGTCAAGTCCTCAGAGAAGCAGCTGTCAACATCAGTCGAGGCCAGAACTGTCTTCATGGTAGAGTGAAACCATCCCCAGACACCAGACACATCCCAAAGAGACACATGGGGCATCCATGTGACGAGATCGCCAACCAGAAGCGAGGCACCAGGATGGGTCAGACAGGTCCGGAGGGCAGAGGGAGTCTGGATCACTGGCAGCATTGGAAAACAGAGGAGATTGGAAAAAATGTTGCCTAGTCCGATGTTTCTTCTGTGTCTTTCGGATGGTAGAGTCAGAATTTGGTGCAAACACAATAAAATCATGAAGCCATCCTGTGTTTTATCAAGGGTTTAGGATGCTTTTGGTGGTGTAATGGTGTCGGGGAAATTTTCTTGGCACATTTTGGGCCCCTTAATACCAACTGAGCATGGTTTAAAAGGCACAGACTACCTGACTATTGTTGCTGACCAGGTCATGTCACAAAGCTAAAATCATCTCAAACTGGTTTCTTGAACATGACAATAAGTTCAATGAACTCAAATGGCCTCAACAGTCACCAGATCTTAATCCATAGAGCACTTTTTGGATGTGGTGGAACGGGAGATTCGCATAATGGATGTGCAGCCGATCATGTCTGTATGGACCAACATCTCTAAAGAATGTTTCCAGCACTTAATTTAATCTAAGTAAGGTGTACCTAATGAAGTGGCCAAGTGAATGTACTAAAAAACAAATAAATACATTATCTGCATATAAAGTATCTACTTTAGGATCTGAAAGCTTTTTAAAACAATATTAAGTTTAAATGTATTTATTTCATTGAAAACATTTATTTATTTGAGAGATTTATTTGGATTTCAATCAACCATCATAAGCTTAATTGTGGACTAATCCACAACCACATCCAGGCTTCATTGTTAAGCATTTGCTTTCAGAGCCACACAGCTGAGAGAAATTAAATTACTTGTGTGAACAGGCACAGGGTCATGAGTTAAAGTATGAATACTTATTAAATGTTTCTGAATATTAAACAGTGTGAATATTTATGAGGTTCAGGTGGAGAGCCTGCAGAACAGGTCGATGCTGTTCACTTGGTTTCACACATCTTAAATGTGAAAAAAGATGTCCTTACTTACTTTACTAAGCCTCTAAATTTAATTATATAACGTTTGATAAATTTCTCTGTCATCAAGTTCTTTAAGCTTTGTGAGATTAAGAGCAGCGCTGGGTGCTTTGCACTGACCAAGGTACAGTTTTAATCGCTTGCATGCGTTATTGTTTTTTTTTAAGGGTTTCAATCTTGAACTGTATTTTTTGCATTTATAGCCTTGTATGGACCGTTATTCCTTTTGAAATGTCCTCTTGGAATTTTTACTTTAATAAACAAGATAAAACTCTTTTCAAAACTGACAATATAACTAGCAATGGTATTTGGGTTTACTGCGTTAGATATAAAGAAATAATCACATACTTGATTTATAATTGAATCATAATTGATTGTTTATGTAACAACCTCAGCAGCAGCCTCATTTCCCCTCTCATCTGTTCCAACCACTCAGCATCCAGCATTACCAGTATACCAATCACCAGCCTGATCCTCTGTCATCATCTGCACTTGTTTCTCACTGCTTCATGCCTTAAGTTAGATATTTTTATGCTTGAATGGTTTATAGGTCACTGTGTGGCCTAACATGCTTTTTTTTTTTTAACCTAGACAGGTACAGAGACTGGATTACAAATGACGTCCAAAAACTTGCTAAAAATGAGACCCACAAAAGTCTTTATAAAGCCTGGAGAACTACTTCTCAAGACAGCATTAGTCTGGCTCTTTGGAAGCAAAATATGAAAAAATGTGTCTTGGCTTAAGACCTTAAGGCACAGTACTTTATATAATGGTTAATTAGTCATAAAAACCAAACAGGTCCACATGTGCCAGTACACTCAGCAAAGGGTTTAAATTATAACTATAATATGAAAAATCCAACATAGAAATGGTACAGTATGAGTTTTGACATTAAAGTGCTGCACAAAAAGAATTGGGTCATATTGATCCTCTTAGGTAGCTCTCTCCTCCCTCATCAGTAACTATGATTAAACATCTTCTGTTTGAAAAACAGCCTTTAATCTCAAAAATCTTTACACCTGATTACATCCTATAATTATGTTTGGCTGACTAACATTAGAAATGACATTATCAAGGTTTTTGTTTTCCTTATTTCAGCAGGCAAGCAGCAGCCAAACCCAATTACCAAGTTGCTCTAACAGATGTTTATAATATACATTGGAACTTATGATACTTTTCTGTTAATGATTGCAAGCAAAATGATTAGTCCCTCTTTTTAAATTGTTAGATAAACCAATCTTATATATATTAAACATTGGACTTCATAGGAAAAAGCGATGTATGAACAAAATTACTCTCATTTTTGATCGCATCCTATATTTTTGATAAATTTGTTCATCATAGCTCATTTCTGGAATTTATCAATGTTTTCTTACTTTTGTTAATTCATTAGATAAAAGAAAAATTTAAAAGTGGTTGAGAACATATTTACTAAGATAAGGAAAAATCCTCCATGTGAAAGTTTTTAAATTGAGGGGGAAAAAATCTAGCCAGAAAACCACTATTCAGTTTGAAAGTTACAAAAAAAACACAACTTTAGAAAACTCAAACCTAGGTGATGAAAGTTATGCCCTCATGCCATGTGCCATCAAACCACTTTCTTTAACCATGTGTCCTTCAGCTGACATGGCATTCATAACTTGACAGATCTTTTGCCATTGCTGTGTTTTTGATATACCTGTAACACCAGTGCTCATGCTCGGAAAGATCATAATCATGTTTGTTCATTTTAAAGTACTTTGAATAAATTACTGTTGTAGTTCCTTCTTTTTCTTCTTCTTACTACTACCTTTCTTTGGCACTTCATCTTCTAGCACCCAATTTGCACACAGCACAACATGCAGCTGCCCTTATATGGTGTTTATTGGCATTACCTATGCTAAATAGATGCTAACACTATGGTAATTATATGCTCCTGCAATGTAAGATCAAGTGGGATTCATCATTCAGCTCACCTGGTTAAGAGCAAATTGAGATGGTTAAGAACGACTTTAGTAAACACTCTTGATTTATCCTGTCATTCTATCCTGTATTGGTGGATCTGCATGTTATCCTGGGAATAGTGGGCACACTCTGGTAATACACACTTGATAGGATGCCAGTCTATCACTGAGCACCATGCACACACATAATGGTAATTCAGTAATAGTCAGCCCGCATGAAAACCAAGAGAACCTTAAGAAACCCCTTGTGGAGAACATATAAAACTCCACATCGACAAGTTCAGGGTTGAACCAGGAACCCTGGAGACATCAGGCAAGAGCCCTACCTGCTGAGTCATTGATTATACCATTAATAACAAAACTACCAAAACAACTGCTGAATGAAATAAGTTCAGCCGCCTAGGCAACCCTATTAGAATGGTCATGATTCAACCTGGTGGATCTGTAAAATAATCAAGACAACACATATGTTGCATATAACTAAAGCATAAACAGAATACAAAACAGTCTCAAGCATTTCAGCTGAACACAAATGATCAACCATTAGCAGTTCTCTGCAGGTTATGGAAGGTAATTAAGTGTCTGGTTATATCCAGGTTAGGGTGTTGTATAATAGGGCATTGTATAATGTATGTAAAAAAGTATTTACTTTTTAGAAATTGCCACTTATATGGAACATGGTGGACCCAAGAAGTTCTAGTTCTAGCAATTCTAAACTTTATTTTTCTATGATTTTTCTGGTCATGGTAAATCCTGTATAAGCAATTACAGGTTGGCCTGTATTAGACACTTGTTATGGAATAAGCATAGCCATAGTGTCAGTCACATTGTCAATCAGTGACCTTGACCAGTCTATAGAACAGCTCTCAGTATTTACTACCGTACATAACAATCCATAGCACTGCAAGAACACTGAATGGTATGAGAGAGTGGTTTTGAGACTGTTATTTTGAGAGGTTTTACAAATACCAATTTAGGAAACTTAGTTAGTGTGGATACTGCTAGTATCCTACAAAGATCAAATCCTATGTGGTGAAATAGATCTCCGTGGAGATGCACCAGAATGCACAGACACGATTGTTAAATGATGTGCTACATCTTCTCATGATTTATCTTTGCAAAAACAAAGCTGAGGCAAAAAGTTGTAGGAGTGGGTGGACAAATACAAAGCTCACATGACAGATTATGTTGATTAACACGAGTGTTCGGGGTGTTCCTGCAAGACTTAGGCGATGCTACGTGATACTGTGTTCGTTCATTCACCTTCAAAGACTAATTTATGTTGTGCCAGTAATGGTTTTCCGCTGGGTGTTCTTTTATTTGTGTGTTTTGTGGGATGTTTAATTTGACACAGTCTTTGCTTCCGGCATGCATTTCACCGGGCACATGGTCTTGATTATATTCACCTGAACATTGTTCTATCTGATTGGTTTGTTCATATAAAGTCAGTGTTTAATTTTGTCAAATTTTTTGTGTCTGAATGGTTTACGGTGGTTGCTGTTGTAGCATCTCTTCTTGTATCTCTGTCCTGCATTTTTATCATTGACTTTAGCTTTAGCTTAATTATTAGCATTAGCATTACCCTATTGTTTCCAGCACCCGACAAGAACCTGTAATATTTTTTTGTCTTTTTGCAGTGTAGGGTTTACATGGAGATCCAGGGAAATGGAGATTCTCCATTTCACAGGAGAAATCCAGTTTGAGAAATAGGAGGAGGTTTTACCTGAAGAAATGGCTGGTGAGATGACAGGAGCAAGGTGCACAGCATGGGGCTGATAGGGCAGCTGCAAGCACTCTGTTCCATGTAGAAGGCCATGAGCGAGTGGAGAGTCCAATGAGCAGGTTGACGATACAGAGGCGCAGGAGCCGACTGACACTGTGGAGGCCAACCTGGCAATCTCCACAGCCTTTCTTAAAGCTGTATTATCTGCTCTGCACACAATGGAGGTTGACAAGATGGCCTCCCATTCCAGGTGCAAATCTTGTTTCCATGCCATGACATCAAGGAATTTCACCAAGATATACTTGGATCATGCAATGTTATGCCTTAATCAGGTTCTGTTACATGCTATGTGATACCTAAACCATGCCATATTTTGCCTGACACATACTCTCTTTACATCTGCTCAAAGATGTACAATATACTCTTCTATAAATCCATGCTAGGCCATTAACCTTCACAGACAATCCCAATTGTGTCCACTTGTGCTGAAGCGTGCTGATCTCCCCAGCAGCTGGTTTTGAGAACAATGTGTTTTGACCACAATCTGGCTTCAAGGATGTGATGCTCACTCCGCTGGCCTGCTTTGAGAGCCTTATGCTGTTATGTAGTGTGCATGCGTGAGCATGCAGCAGCTTGGTGCATTTGCTCTCTGTGTTTTTGTGTGTTTTTACTCTTTTATAACATTTTTCCTCTATTATTAATTTTAAACTTAATTTTTTTTATTAATCGGCAAGGTCACCCTTTCAAACTATGCGTTTCGAAAGTGTTCTGTTTTTGTGTTATGCAACACTAATTATGGTTTTAAGGACAGAGCAAGGGGCCGGTTCCTTTGTTTAGAACAAGGTAAACTTCATTGACTTTAGATATAACTCAGAGTCATGCCATCTGCGGAAGTTTTCTGAAAACTTTGTAGTTGTTGTATAATGGATGGCAATATCTCTGAGTACCTGTCTGTGGTGGACGACTTCTTTTCCTGGTGTGAGCGTAATCACCTACAACTTAACATTGGAAAAACAAAGTAGACTTTAAGAGACGTAAGACCCCTGTGACTCCTTTATCTATCCAAGGGGAAAAAAGTGGACATGGCCTCAGAATTCAAAAATCTGGGAGTTCATCTGGACAATAAACTTGACTAATCATGTAGCACAATGGCTATCTATAAGAAAGGACAGAGCAGGTTATATTTTCTGAGAAGATCCTTTAACATCTGCAACACCATCCTTCGGATGTTTTATGACTGAGACTGTTGTGGCAAGTGCCATTTTTTTATGCTGTGGTCTATTGGGGCTGCAAAATCAAAGTGTCAGACAGAAATAAATTGGACAAAGTAGTTAAAAGGGCCGGATCGGTGCTAGGAATAGAGCTCGACACTGTTGAGGCAGTAGCAAAAAGGAAGATTCTGTCCAAAACACGATCCATCATAAACAATCCTTTTCACCCACTATATGGTGTTCTCTCTGACCAGAAGAGCAAATTTAGCCAGAGACTAATTACCACCAAGATGTTTTAAAGATCTTTTGTCCCTATAGCCATAAAATTAAGTAACAATACAGTACATTTAGGCAGATGCCCTTATCCAGAGTGACTTACATTTTTATCTCATTATACTGTACATCGGCGCAATTGCAGGTTAAGGGCCCAACAGCGGCAACTTGGTGGTTGTGGGGTTTGAACCTGGGATTTTCTGAACCACTGAGATACCCCTGCCACAGTACTATTACATACCTGGACAATTTGGCCAATACTTACCAATGCTCTTAGATCATACCACTTTTCAAACGCAATTTCTGATTTTATGTACACATATAATTTACCTGTGCAATATTTTCATACATATATGTTCATTTATTTACACATATAATATAATTTATTTATATATATATATATATATAATTTACCCATGCAATATTTATTTAACAATGCTCTTGAGACACCACTCTGCAATTACCATAGCAAACCCTGAATTACCCATATAACTGCACATATTGCTATTGTACATATACTGTAACTATTGCACATATAACCCTTTATATACAGTAATAGCAATACATTTATTTTTTTCCCTCATATGTGCAATATATGTATATAGAATCATACAATTATGTTAAGTGTACAACTAAGGGAATACAAGCAATTTCCCCTTTGTGATTAATAAAGTTCTTTGAATCTTTAATGAATCTTGCCACCACCTGGCTTCAGGGACACCATACTGGTGCTGCTACCTGGAGCTGCAAGGTCACGGTGATGCCACCAACCAGCATCAGGGATGCTGTGCTGGTGCAGCCATCTGGCTTTTAGGATGTAGCGAGGGCACCATGCATTCGAATAAGTAGTATCCCTAGTGCAGACCCCATTCTCATGCCAAGCTCCAACCCAGTGCATGTGCTAAGTCCTGGCCTCCCAGACATGGGTTACTCTGCCTAGCTTCCCAGCCTTGATACCGATGCCAAGCTCTTACCCAGTCCTCACATTTGATTCCAGTACAGACCTAATCCTATTACGATTATCCTATGCTGTTTATCAGCCCCTGGGCCTAATGAATTCTGAATGAATTCTGCTTTGACTTGCAAGAAGATAGAGTGGCTGCCCCTGTAGGAGTATCAAGAACCATGCCTTAGGGTGGTGGTTGTGGGGGTTCCTGCCATGGTTTCCCACTGGGTGTTCTTGTTTCTGTCTTCCAATTTGACACTGGTGGTATGTTCCAATCAGCTAGTAGTTCACTGTGAAGCCACCAGGGTACTGCATGGAGGAAGTGATTGACTGCATTGGTGATTACAGTGTGTTCCGAATGGAGGAATTTCATCCAAGAAAGAATTCTTACCAAACATTCTCTACACAAGAAGCAGGGAGCACTGAGTACACTTTGAAGTACACTGTGAGTGGAACGCAGCCTGTCTTTGTTTCTCAGAATGCTTCACCAATCAAATGGTCATCACCTGCATCTTGTCAGTGTTTCAGCTTCTTGATTGTCCTGTGTATGTTTGGTTTGCTGCTGTAGTATCTGTTGTATCTCTGTTCTTCTTTGAAGCATTGGCCTATAGTTTCCACCCCAGCCATAGTCATAGCTTTCATGTTGCTTTTTGGATTTTGCATTTGTGTTTTTAATGTTAAAACTTCATTTTATATATTATATATAACAGTCTACTTTTGCATCCTGCATCAACTCCACATGTGATCATCAGTGTTTTAAAACAATATATAATCCTTTTTAAAAACAGTCCAATGCAAACCTCTGCTTATCTACCATCACAAATATTAATGGTAATAAAATGATGTACTGCAAGTTATTGGATAACTTGGGCTGCTTGAATTGGCCAATACTGTTTCCATGCCAATGTGCAATGAGTGTACAGAATAAATTGGTAGTCAGGGGCACGAGTTTGCCAGGTTCAATCCAGTGCATCTGTAGAGAAATAGTAAACACTGTACCAACAACAAATATAACTGCTATCTCCTGTTCTTTATAGACTATTCACCTAGTGCATATGTACTGTGATAGGTACTCATGTTGGCTTCTGGAAATGCCAGATTGACCAAGAAAGGAAGTCCTAAATTTTGTCAAACATAGAGATTCATGAAACCATCTCCAGAGTGACTGACATTATAAACTGAGGTGCATGATGTATATTGTGGGTTTTGTTCAATTAACTATTAAATGTTCATTAAGACATATATAACAAACTGTACCACTTTTAGATGGCTTAGGTAAAATCAATCTCAAATAGATAATGAAGGTATCTACTTACCAGTCATTGCAGTTCTGTTGCGTTGCTCTTGTTGACGTGTGTTTCTGCATTGTTCCTGAGCCTTCATATGCTGAGCCACAAGAGTACATACTGGGTGGATTGCTTCACCCTGCCAAAATGATTTAATGTCATTATAATGGTAACACACCATATAAAAACAGTTTGCTTTAACGCTCAAGAGTCCATAAATTTCTGATTATGAACAGCACATTGTGTAAAAGTGTACAGTATATTAAGCCAGAGATCATCATTTGCCATATTTTGGATGCAAAAAGATACATTATAAGCATCTGCTAAAATCATCCATCTAGGCATGGACTTCACAGACCTCTGAAGATATGTTATGGTATCTGGCACCAAACTGTCAGGAGCTTTCCTTTAAAGTCTGCTGGATTGGTCTGATATCTAGAGGATTTTGAGGCCAGTCAACACATCAAGCTTGTTGTTTTCCTCTTACCATTTTTAAACCATTTTTGCAGTGTGGCAGAGTTTATAATGTTGCCAAAAGAGGGAATTAGGGAATTGTATAGTATTGGGTGTAGACTGATAAAGGAAAAAAGATTTGAATACGTTTTAAGTGTGAAACATAACAAAATGCCTTAAAAGCAGGGAAAATTGGCAATCATATGACCTGAAAGACTTTAATAAGGGCTACATCATCTTCATCTCCAAAATGTCAGGTCTTCTAGGGTGTTCCTGGTACAGTATGAAGTGCTTAGTACCTACCAAAAGTAGTCCAAGGAATGACTAGCGTGTTTGGTCCAATCCCATAGTAGAACAATTTGCTGTAAAAGGTTTTCCTGGCTATGATAGGAAGGTGTCAAAACAAACTGTATAACGCAGGTTGATGTGTCAGTTATCTCCTTCAGAAGGATAATGAACACTGCTGCACTGAAAAATCATTTAGGAATGGTTTAAGAAATATGAAAAAGAGTGCAAGGAGTTGAAATTAACTCCAATCTGACTGAGATTCTGTGGGCAGTGCTGGACTAACAAGTCTGATCCATGACTCCATCACCTTGCAACTTACAGAACCTAAGAGATCTGCTGCTAACACCATGGTGCCAGACACCAGCACAACAGCACACCTTCAGAGGTCCTGTCAAGCCCATGCCGTGATGGTTCAGAGTTGGGGTGACACAAGAAAAAAGAGGAGCCAGGTGATTTTATTGTTATGGCTGATTGTGTGGGTGTGTTTGTGTGCAATAATTAACAAGTGTTAGATGAAGATGATTCCTTCATAACTAATTTACCTAGGCAGATTTTTATAACCATCAAAAATGTAATAAACCCACACAACAACAAAAGATAAGCATCTGAAAGGAAATCCTACTGTACCTACTGCCATCTGCTTTCCCGCTTAATGTCCATGACATGCATAACATTAAGTAGGACATGGACAGAAAGGCAGAGTGCACATGAAGGACACAGAGAGCATCAATTAGAATAAGTGGAATTAGAATGGGTTGCTTTTCTCCCTATGCATTGGGAAAGAAAAAAAAAAACAATGCTGAATTTATATTGTGTATAGCGTCTTTTTATTCTCATTCCTACGCTAAAAAGATGTGAAGAATCAGAAGTAGATTAATGGTAATGAAAAGATTTATGCCTGGAGTTAAAAAGGAACATGAAGCATGTGTGCTGATCAGTGTGTTCTACTGAGTATGTTTTTTGCAAAGCAAAAAAATTATTAAAGCGAAGTTCTTGATTCATCTCAATACCCATGTTAACAGTATTTCTGTGTGAACACAAAGCGTAAAACATTTCCCGATGGGTCTGGAGGAAGAATGTTGCTCCCAGTGGAATTCTCCAAGGGCAGGATGCTCTATAGGGAATCTGAGTACGTATTAAGTAATATAAGGCGAGTAAAAGAGTAACTTCCTTGTCGTGTCATGCCCTTGAGCAGATGGTAGAGCTGTAGGTGGCACTGACCTCTAACAGGGATGAAGATACTTGCAAAGGTTGTAAATAAGGGTGAGGAGAGTTTCAGCTCCATAAATTTAACAAACACATTTTTTATTTGTTAAGGAGTGTTCATGTACAGTATTTAACTAGTAGTCATGGCATGTAGGACTGCCGTAACCATAATGAACATTAATGAACAAATACAAAAGTGTTTTTTGGCAAATTTCATGATTTTGTATTATTATTGTGGTTCAGTGCTTGGTCAATATGCATTATGCAAATTTTTTACATATAAAGCTTTTGGGAATTTATCTAAATTCTGGCAGCAGCTGTCTAAATCAATTTTTTCTGTCTTAGCATTATAATTAGAGATTTCTGACTTGATTAGAACATTATATGCTAAATTCAATATAATTTAGTATAATCATGCTTTATTAACACCGGTGCATTACAATAAGTAGCATTGCCATCTTACAGCTCTAAGGTTTCTGACTATATTCCCTGTGTTTTGTCTTTTCCCCCAACACTGCTTACCTATTTCTTTCCCAATTTGTTCCTACTACCCAAAATCATGCTAGTAGATGGTATTATGAATTGCTCCTAGAAGGGGAAATATCGTCTGCCATGGTGTGGTACTAAATCAAGTAGAGAACTCTGCCTCATTTGAAGTTTTCCCAGAATTAACTAGATTTGCCTTCACCCTGACCTGGGAAAAACATTTATTGGCAAAGAAATTATGTTCATGTTCTCAGCCTTACAGCTTAAAACAGCCAGCCCTGAAGATGGCTTTGGCCTTAACAGTTGAAAGTACAAACTTTCCCAACAATTGTCCGGTGCGCAAACATTGCTAATCTTCCCAAAAGATATTAAGGCATTATCTGTATTTCCATAGAGAACACTAAAATCTCAGAGATCTGAGAAGATAAACAGCTCCAAGTAGAATCTTTAAAGCATCATCATACTGCTATATGACATAAACACACAGTCTCTGAAAGTCTCAGAAAACTACTTACTACTACGGCAATCTGAAAGTAATCGAACATGACTGGACACGCTAGCTGTCGTACGAACAACAGTGGGGTTTTGTTGCAGCCTTGTCTTTTTCTTTGTTCAAAAACACCATGTCTTGAAAATGACTCTTTTTTTTTTTTATTGAACATCATACTTTATTGATGCCGAGGGCTTTGAAACTCTACAGAACAAGTTCGTGATATCACTAACAGTCACTATTCCCTCGTTTTTTTCTTTTTAAGTTAAGTCGCCGTGCTGAAAGATTTTTCTGCCATGTTTGTCATGTTACCAAGAAACCATAAAGGTTTTTTTTTTTTTTTTTTTTTTTGTGCTTAGACTTTCACTGACTGTTACATAGCAACTAACATGGGGAGTCCTTTAAAATGTTATATAAATGTCTCCTTACACAAATCTTCCCAAGATTACTAACAGCATTCCTAACAGCCCTGTGTGGGTTTTGGCTGATGTATTGGAATAACTACATTATAATAAACATGTGAATAGCTTGCAGCTAGTATTACTGTCGGAATTGCTGTTACACTATATAAAAAGAATCGACATCTTATAGCCAGTTGGATCTAAGGATTAATAAGTACTCTAGTATGCTATGTACTGTACGTAAGATCATTATAGTGAATCTCTATGTTTTATTCCCAGGTGGTTTTAGTGGAAACTAGACATTACAAACTATTTGGAAGATACAGGTGGACCCAACAGATGCCTGGTTTGTTAGTTGCATTCCACTGTTATTATACACTCATTATTCACCAGCCTTTTTTTACTTAAAAACATGCCATGTGGTTTGTTAAAGTAATAAAAATGACATTTTTTTTTCATTCTAAAATTTGATGTTAACATCACCTAAAAACTTACTTTTTTGTCTGCATGATTTTAAGCATTGCATTGTGGCCCACTGATGGTGTTCCTTTTAAAGTGGACAGTAAGTCAGTTGGGCAGTCTTCTTCTCTTTCATTAATAATAAACATAGAAAGGAATGAGACAATGCGTAGATAAAGATCCTACTGCTGGTAAGATAATGTATAGCAGCTGAGGCTCAGGAAAAACATTATCATAGGAAATGAAGCACCATTCAGGAAAGACAACAGCAGGTCATTAGGGAGCTCACCAAGCAGCAATCACACTTCATTACGGCATTGATTTGTTCTGTTTTGATGAGGTGTGATAGTGAAAAATAATTCAGCCGAATTTATAAAGGCAGGTTTATCCCCTGCCTTAGCCAGAGGTAGTCCCTTTTTTTGTGAAGTGTCATAATTTCAAAGTAAGGCTTGAGTTTAGACTTAAGGGGTGAACTAATTGGATAAAAGGAAAATCAGTTTCCTCTATAATGATAAATAGCTAGTGATCTTTTTTCCTTTCCTGGAAATGGTCATTTAAACAATTTGCCAGGAGGAAAGAAACAACTAATTTCATTTAGAACATCCCTTTCTTTATACGTGACCATTTTAACATCCAGGGTCAGATGTTGCTGTCCACAACATTTAGGGGCAAAGAGTTAGGAGGAAGCTTCATTATTATTTTTTCCCCATGGCAATAGAAATTAAACTTACAGTACTACGGCTCACACACAAAACTGACTATGAACATTTCATGTTATTCAAATTAATTTCTTTTTTGAAGATGCTTTTATACTGCTATTGACTGGACCTAACCACATTTTATTCTGTGCAGCAATGGCATTCAAGAAGACCTTTAACAGGGGTAGATATTCAATATGCATGGCATGTGTAGCTCATGCATTTGATGCTTGTTATTGTTTAATTAATGCTTAGTCTTTATCCATGTCTCCAAGCCATAAGACAAAGCTTGCACAGCTGAATTCACAGCTGAACATGTGATTGGTTGTTTGAACTCCAAACAAGCAAGTATGCCATATGCAGCACGGCAGCTTGTTCAAACAGAAACATGTCTTAGTCAATGGAACAGGGTGTGGAAGTACAGAATGTTTATTAAGGATTGTTATCCACTTCCTGAGCAAAAAAAAAAAAAAGTTAAGGTTTCGATTTACATAATCAAATAATTAAGAGCTATTGATTGGCTAATTACTGTAGTGACTAATGTTTTTTTTTTAGCTGGCAACAATTCTTTTAACCCGAGCTGATGCAGTGTGTATTTTCTCATTTGAAAACCTTGCTATGTTGCATTATAAAAGAATCACAGCTACAGTCAAAAGTTTAAAAGTTAGTACACCCTGTTTTAATTGTATGTATTTATGTGCAAAAACATATTAAAAACTGATCTGATCATAGAGTGTCTCAGTATTACTGTAGGCAAATACAATCTTAGAAAAACAACAAAGTATAATTTTCATTCACCATGCAATTATTTATTTAACGAAAATGAAGCGATAATAATAATAATAATAAAACAAAATAACATGTGGGCACCTTACTGCTTCCCCGAGTTTAAGAGGGTAAGTTGCAGCCATGTGCTGCTAATTATCAGCCCAGATCAAACAATCAGTTTTCTGGTCTGGAACATTTAGGTATGTGTTAACACAATGCCAAGAGGGAAAGACATAATCAATGGTCTTAGAGATGCAATTGTTGTTGTTCATCAATCAGGAAAGTTTTATAAATTCATTTCCAAACAATTTGGAGTTCAGTGTTCACCAGTGAGAAAGATTATTCACAAGTGGAAAGCATTTAAGACAGTTGGCCGTCTTCCCAGGAGTGGACGTTTCGGCACATTAACCACTAGGTCAAAGTGTGAAATACAAAAAAAAACTAAAAAACAAGAGCCACTGTATCTCTCAGACCCTACAGTCTTCACTAAACATGTTAAATGTAAAGTCTATAACAATACAATTAGAAGAAGACCAAACAAGTACGGTTTGCCAGAAAGGATGACAGAATAAAGCCTCTTCTATCTAAGAAGAGCACACAACCACAACTGAGGTTACAACTGCAAAACTGCATCTGAATACTGTATCTTATGATGTATGAATAGGATATTTGGGGAGCACGGTGGTGGAGGGATGATGATTTGGGCTTATTTTGTCTTATTTTGCTGGCCAGCGGTCTGCCAGTTAAAGCTTGGTTGAAATTGGATCATACAACAGAACAATTATCAGAAGCACACCAGTAAATCTACATTAGAGAGGCTGAAAAATAAAAGAATCAAGGTTTTGTACAGTTCAAACCTTAACTCAACTGAAATGCTGTGGTCGGACCTTGTAATGAAGGCCCAAAATGGCCAAAGCTATAATGAATGCCCCAAATCCTCAATTAACTGCAGTAATGGTGTAAAAATGAGTGGGCCAGAATTCCTCCACAATGATGTAATTGAGTCTGATCAAGTTATTTTTTGCTGAAGATGGATATACAAGCTATTAAATCATTGAGGGTAGTTAGTATACAGTTTCCCTTTGAATTATTAAAGTACGCTATCTATCTATCTATCTATCTATCTATCTATCTATCTATCTATCTATCTATTTAGTATTGCCAATGTTTTTTTTTTTTTGCTTCATTTTTGGTAAATAAATAATTTTATTATATTTTGTTGTTCGCCTGAGGTTGTGTTTATTTGCCTAATACAGAGACCCACTATGATTCTATGATTTTCATTATATTTTTTTAAACAGGAGAACCTGGACTTAAAAAGGGGGGTACTAACTTTTGAACACTACTGTAAGTTTACTAATGAAGATAAGAGTATTTCTACAAGCACAATTTGATGAGAGCTCACGGGACTGAGACTAAACAGCTGTGTTACTAAAATCCCCTTGTTAGTGAAACTGATTAGAAAAAAAAGTTTTAATTTGCTAGGGGCCTTAAAAATTGACTGTGCAATTGAGCAATGCAGAAAGGTCATGTGGTCTGATGAGTCCACACTGACCCTATTCCAGAGTGATGGGTGTGTCAGGTTAAGAAGGGCAGCACATAAAGCATAGTGGCCACTGTACAAGCCTCTGGAGGCAGTGTTATGGTCTGCAGTTGCTTCAGTCGCTTGATGCATATTCCAGGACAACAGGTCCAAGATGTATGGGACTCAAATAATGAAAGAGTCCTTCTGGGAGCACATGGAATCAGTTAGTTCAGTTATTGTCTGAAAGACATTTTGTTTATTTTTTGGTCTACACGCACAGAGGAACGATAGCCGTCCTTGCTGTGAGACTCCCCAAGACTCACATAAATGCAGTATGCATTTATTCAACCACTAACGGGTTGCACAATACTAGGCCCAAACGCATACTTGCTGCTATTTCATGCTAATGACAGCAGTATTAGGGGAGGTTGCATTTTTGTGAAACATACCTAAATGGGAGACAAAATTACAGAACAGACGGCACTCAAAGGGCATGCTGCTCAGACCTACTGCAGTTTGTTGTCAGTGTACCAGCTGTTCAAGATGACGATGAGTTATCCAAAGGAGACACCAAACAAATGTTATGGCATTCATTTCCACTGAGGCTCATTGTATGTACTGGTGGGTCCGTAGAGATCATACTGAGGAAAGTCACTTTACTTTGTCTGACTGGTTAGAAAAATACCAGCATTAAAGAAAAATAAGTAATATGGATTTTTTTTTCTGCTTTTGGTCAATGCAGGATAGAAGAAAAGCTCACTAATCGGAATTGATATTCCATTTTTAGCATTGGTTTGAAACCTGGAAGTAAGGACCATGTCATGAAGATCGAATCCTGCGGTCTGTGATAATTAGGAATCACCTGGGGAGAGTAACACTAGACCTAAGGATGGGAGATAGGGATGTAAATGTAAAAGGAGCATGTAAAATCTCAGATGAAGTGTGAAAAATCCTGCAGTGGTCTAAATGTCAGGATACATTGTACTGTATGTGCTTAAAATTGGAATTAGACAGGCAACCAGTGTAACTGTCATATACCGTATAACAATAATAAATGTATTATGCTGTAATTAACTGAATAACTATACAGATATGATTAACAAGGACAATTTCAAGAAAAAGGGATATGGGACTGACAAAAACAAAAGAACGGAGCAGGCACACAACTACATAGCAAATGCAATGCATGAATTAATTCCACTTAGAAGTAACTGTAACCATACCTACAACATAACACCCAACACAACATATACACTTCTAAAAGTTAATTCGCAACTGTTTAAAATAAACTAATTTAAAGAGTGCTGCATACACTAATAGATGTATGTTAGGGTTTTTTTTTATATATTTAAAAATTCCTAATATTTTAAGCTATAAAGTAACTTACCATGTTGATCTTTTTAAGGTATGAAATACGTCTTTTAAGTTTGTGACATGTCGTATCAAGTCAGGTATTAAATCATACAGGTTAGTTTTGTGTAACTTGGTATCAAAAAAGTTTAATGAATATGAATACACTCACAAAGCCCTCCATGTACTAAAACAATTCTCCACTAGCAGTAGACTGTAAACAGTACTTGTCAGTATGCACATGTACACAGTGGCTTTGCTCTTCCTGAACAACATGAATTATTCTCTTTGCAGCCATTAATACCACTGTGTTTGTGCTATATACTATTCCCAGACATTTGCACATTAATATACCCTGACACTACACGGCAGCAAAGGAATGCTGTGTGTCTCTGTCAGCTAACCTCGCTTGAACACAACTACTGTTTTATTGCACTGTTACACCTTTAAATAAAAAGAGTGTCACTACAGGATCATGTAAAGCAGCCTACACTGCTTGTTCAACCCCTACATACAAGTGTATACAGAACACTTCTTCTCATTCTATACATTATTATATTATTGCTGTAATATACATATTTTGTGTCATATAATGACAAGAGATGCAAACCTAATTATTGTACTGGTTGTACCTAATTATTGTAAAAATTGGACCGTTATATCTTGTTTTGTTTCTCCTGATTTCACTGTACCTAAACTATAACAAAAAAAAAAGTTCTCTTCTGTTTTACCGAGTTCTGTTCTGTTCTATCCTGTTATATTTAAAACAATTTTGTTCTAGTTATTTAACTATACTGTATTTCAGTCTATTCTAGCGTATCAAATTCACTTGTGTATTTTGTACAATGACAGGATAGATATTCTGTTCTTTTTTTTCTGTTCTAGCATACCTAATTTTACTGTAATTGCACTGTGACAGTAAAAATACAGTATGCGGTGCTTTTTTGTTTTAATCTGTTCTGTTTTATTATAGCCTGTCATATTCCACTCAAGTATGTTCCATTTCTAAAGTAAATTATCTTTTGCTTGCCTCTGCCCTACTGTATTCTATAGTATTGTATTTTTTTTATTCTAGCAAAAGTAATCCTATTATTCTTATACAGCAGAAGTAGAGATATTCTATTCTATTCTATTCTATTCTATTCTATTCCAGTATACTACAGAACAGCAAATTCTATTAATTTATTTATAATTCTATTCTTTTATCTTCAGATCTATTCTCCTTTATTATTTGAATCTATTTTAGTCTTTCCTATTGTTCTGTGTTGCTTTATTTTATTCTGTTTGATCATGTTCTCTTTAATTCTGTCCTCTTCTGTTCTTATTGATTCTATTCTATTTTATTACTCAGATTTTTTTTTTAAGTACATAGAAACACAAAACACATGCACCTATTCCACCGACCCTGCGCTTCTCTAGATCAGACACGTTTGAAAAGGGTGTGAGGATGAAGGAGACCACGGTGAAGGAGACACCTTACAGTCAACTACAACCAGTTTACAGCTCATTCAGTGTACTTACCGTGCGCCAAGTGCAGTGGTGGATCCACCATGTCAGCAACACGACTCTGAAAGTTAGGGAATTCCTAGAAAGTATCATGTTCAGTGTTCAGGTGTGCGCAGAGAGACTGGAGAAGCGAACAGACGGTAAAAAACGCCGCTCAGATAGTCGTGTCAGTCCACACGGGGGTTTCAATTATTAGTATATTTTTTAAATCGAGACAGCAGTGATGTACAGACTGAGTGGCTTTCCTGAAGAGGACTGATGGAGTGAGAGGTGTGTGTGTGTGTGTGTGTGTGTGTCAGAGAGACGCACAGCGCACTGCTGCAGCCGCACCTCCCACTCCGCGCGCGCACTCCCGCACATCACGAGCCGCAACGCACAGCCGCGAACGAGGCGCGTGAGAGAATAATACACACACGTGTACATAATAGAGTATTCAGTATAGTTATAATTATAGAAACATGTGTGTAAGTACACACCTATACCTATAAGTCTACCATACTGAAAAAAAATAATATATATATATATATATATATATATATATATATATATATATATATATATATATGTGTGTGTGTGTGTGTGTGTGTGTTTTTATATATAGTGTGTGTGTTTTATATATATATATATATATATATATATATATATATATATATATATATATATATATAAAACACATACAGTACTATACTAAACACACACACACATACATATATATACATACATATATATATATAGTATAACGTTTAACCAAATAATACAGGATTAAAGAATCCCATGTGCGCTGAATAATAAAAAAGTAAACCTGTGAACATAATATATATCATTAATTTGTTCATTCATTCGTTTCCTCCTGGTCAGGATGGTGGTGGAACCAGAGCTTGTCACTGCACTTGAGCATGACAGGAATATGCCCTGGATTGGGTACTAGGTCATCACATGGCATCATTCACACAGATATTAGGAATTCACCATCGTCAGTCCAAATACTGGTAAAACACTAACGGAATCTGCATTAAAATTCAGACAGAGAGTAATCCAAGATAAGGCTAAAACTGGGGATCCTAGAGCTGTGATGCAGCATTTCCACTGACTGAAAAACTGTACCACCTCCAGCTAATATTTATCCAAGCAGAAATTTGTAGGATCAAGGTCATGCAAGGTCAAGATTCAACTTTTTTTTTTTACCCAAACTAGTGGGAAACATGTGAAAATGCCCTGAAAAAAATGTCAAGGTTAACTAAACAAGATGGCATTGATTTGTAAATATATATATTTTTTACATTTTTAAAATGTTTTTTATTTATTTCTTTAAGTAGGGTATAGGTATTCTAGTGTTATGGTGATGCATTTCATTATCATGTATTTAATACTTACATAGGTAAGGAATAAAACAACACTACATGTTCTTTTCTGACATTAATCCATTATAGGGTGATATAATGCAGCTTGACATAAAGTAGAGTTTCTGAAATTGATATTTCCATGTCCTGAAGTGATTTATTCCTCTTATACCTCAACAATTTGCCAATGCATTGTTTAATATAAAAAAGACACATAATACCTTTTACATTTTTTTTTCATTTAGTTACTTTGAAACCTCTATGAAAAGGCAGATAACATAAAATATGTGTTGATGAGGAGTGTACGTCCTGCTGTTTGCAATACCATCTTCCCATTCGGAATCAAGAGTTCAACATCTCTATGGATAAATACACATTCATACCAGCACAATTGAATGTTTCTACTAATTTGCCTTTGCATAATGGAGAGACAGAAGATTCCCTCCACTACATCGAGCCTCACTTATACATCACACTATCCCTGAAATGTGCTTGCCCATCCCCTTATTATTTTAAATCAGCAGGAATAAAATGAGTAAATTTATGATAATTTCCAAGCATTTGTTCTACTTAATCTAACCCTCAGGGGATGTTGCCTGTAAGGAAACATGGCCATGAGATGTTTTTATTTAACCGATTATCTTAGCTGGACAGCAGAGCCCTATGGCGTTTAGCTTCCCTTATGTTGAGAAAAATGAGAGAGAGAGAGAGAGAGAGAGAGAGAGAGAGAGAGAATGGAGAGTAAGTGAAATGAATTTGATAACTTTTTCTGCTTAATTTTTTAGGATCTTCTCAAAGTCTATTCATAACTTAATTCATATGAACAGAAATACACACATCTGCATAAATAGTCATATATCATGCATAAATGGTCGTATATCGTACGGCGTCTACACCGCTTTATTCTGTATTCAGAATAGGGCACGATGCAGGGTACACCCTGGACACCCACTACACCACTGTGCCGCCTCTGCATAGATAGTGATGCATTTAAGTGCAAACAATTGCTAAATACAGTATGTAAAAGATCATTCCAAATCCTGATGATCTACTCATATAAGCTATGTATGTTTTTCATATAGGATGAAAACCTTCTTTCAATGTGCATAACATGTACAGAGCAGGTACAGTTGTCATTTATTTCACCTCTTGTTGAACATATCTATTTTTTCCTTCATCTTATTGAAAGTATCTTTCTACATTTCAGAATATTGACAGAGCTTGGGTAAATTGCCAGGAAACTACTTTTCTTTTTTTTTTTGTATTAATTATTTATCCAGTACTGATACCAGATGTTTGTAAGTAGTCTATTCACAGTGAATAGAACATCTGTTTAAAAGAATCCTTAAAATTATTCAAGCATGGCAAAAACAAATTTGATCATTTTGAAATGCTAAATGATGCAGTACATCTCCAATTTTATTCTGAAACTGATACAGTTGCTTCAAAAATCTCATGTAAACAGTCAGACGTCTTGCACTTTCAGGTTTGAGTTTGAAGGTTCAAGTTTCACCTTTTGTCTGTGTTTGTGCTTGGTAGGTTTCCTCGCAGTGCTCTGGTTTCCTCACATAGTCCAAAAACATGCAGATAAGGCGAATTTGGATTTTAAAATTGCCCATGGTTTGTCTGCTTGTACCGTGCTATAGATTGTGCCTCATACACTGCCCTGTACACCAAGTCCCCCTGGCTCCAGTCTTCCCTTGACCCTGTACAGAAGAAGAGGTGTAGAAACTGAGCAAGTGTTTCATATGCGTATTGAGAAACCCTCGATTGACTGCAAAGGATCAACAGAAAGAGTTGATGGCAGCAGGCACTAACGTTTCACTCTGTCCTATAAGACGCATATGAAACCCTGAAGCTCAACTCCAATATGATAAAAAGAAAAAAATACATACATAAAGAAGACACAGGGCCTATGAATCAGCAGTACGTTTGGAGGAGAAAGAATGAAGCATATGCAGAAAAGTGCACCAAGGCTTGGTTTTAGATGGGTCCTGGAGGGTTCTAGAGTGGCCATCACAGTCGCCGGACTTGAATCCAACATTAAAAAAAAAATTATAATAAAAAAAAACATTTGCAGCACGCAAACTCAAGAATCTTACTCAGCTAGAGGCCATTGCTCATGAGGTTTGGGCTAAGGTCCCTCACAAACACTGCCAGAAGCTAGTGCCTGGCTATTTATCATGTTTACAGCAGGTCAAAGAGGGCTCTATGAAGTACTCAAGATGTTTTTCATCAAGAGGTTGAATGATTTTGATACTGTTGTAGGTAATAAAACAAGCATTTTGTGTTGACTTTGGAAAAAAAACACTTGTTACAGTATATTAGTTGTGTTGAGCTATTTAAATTACTCTTGTTTCCTTGATTTATTACAAACAGCTGCAAGTTAGTCATTCTTGCCAAAAAAACTAATTTTCAATGGAGGTTGAATAATTTCGCGTGCAACTATATAAATAAATAAATAAATAAATAAATAAATAAACCTGAATGCCTTGTAAGTATCAGGTAGTATACTAAATATGAATCTGTTGAATATACAGTGTTTATATGAGGTTTACATCTGTGTATCAGCTTGGGTATATAAGTGTGTTGGTGTTTATTAGCATATTCCTTCAATACTATATATTCAATAACGACTATAATAAATAATTTATTGTACATTAAAGGTGATAGTACAGTATATTACATAAAGACTATGGTAAGTAAAATTATAAAAAGCCACATATAAAGAATGAGTGGAATGATGGCTTGCTTGAAAATTTGCCACACTCAGCTTTGCCCAGGGAGCATGCCTACTGTATAAGAAGCACAGCACTGCTGTGAGTGATCAGTGCCTCACTAGTCGAATTTGTATGCTCAGTACACTCTTAGTTGATCTTTACCAGCAACTTGCTCCACTTTTGAAAAGGCCAACAAAATGCAACGATAGCATCCCATGCAAACCTAAACGCTTTCTAAAGGTTTTTAGCCATGCGTGCATTTCAACAAGAACTTTATATAACTGGAGAAAATAGGGTTAAGGGCCTTGATCAAGGGCTCAACAGTGGCAACTTGCCAGTGCTAGGGTTTGAACTCAAGACCTCCTGATCAGTAATCAGCCTTAACCTTTTAATCCACCGCTTTCCTGGATCAGCACATTATATTCTCAAACACAGCAAGAGAAAAACAACAATAATGAAGGGGTTTTCATGCCACTCCAGGCTTCCTAAATGTAATCAGAGCAATAATGGGTCTTAGGCGCAGATTTCGCAAAGACTAACTTTGGGGAGTTTATCAGAACCACCAGGTTCACTTAGATTAATTTTCTCAGTAATTGAGAACGTTTTCTTGGAGTAAATGAAATAATTTCTCCTTTAAAAGTGGAAATGTGAAATAACATTAACACCTTTCTCAGGCTTTTATGTAGTTTCTTAATAATCAATTTTGGTCTTTAGAAGTGAGTAGCAGTGTTACCTTCAAATATAATAAAAGATAGAATAAATGAATACATGAATAGCAATAAAACAATTTTCTCCTTCAATATACAGTACATGTGCAAATTATATGTGAAAAGTTTTTGCTTCTACGCCTTCTTACAGCTATAATGACTAGACTGACTAATGTAGCATACAGGAAAGACATCGGTCTGCACAGAAAATAATTGTATGTTATACTAAAAGAATTTAAAATGACTCATTCTTATTTAACTTGCATGTCCTTGCATAGAGAAAGTCCACTGGTTTATATTAAATAAAGTGTAGTTTATAGAAACAATAAAACCTGACTGAGAAGACAGATTCTGTAAAATAATCTTTTACCATGCAATTTTTTATTTATTATCATATTAGATCATTATCATATTAGATTTGCATGTGTTGTGAGAGGCGCTTGGGCTCTGTTCATCATACAGCCATTTCGAAGACTCTTGACACGGAACATAATAAATAATTGTTCTAAAAAACACATTTAAAAAAAAAAAAAAAAAGAAAAGCAGACCGTGCTGTGACCCATATTTTTTCATACAGTTTTGGATCCAGTTTGTATATACTGTAGATAAAAATATTGTAACATTCACTGTACTGGATATAAAGGAGACATGGTGGTCATCGTTACCAAATAAGAAACAGCATGGGCTTGTAGTCATCAGGATGGTAGACGTAGGATCAATACAGTGTCAGTATCAAACAGTGTCAGGAAGGCTGGGATACGGTTTAAGAGCCATTTTATTACTAGTCCTTTCAGTAATAATTGTCCTGTGTGTAGTGAATGTATAGTGAATAATAGGATGCTGGGATATTAAGAGGTTGGTGTGAGTCAGAAGCAGTGATGAATGACTGGATAGCCAAAAGAGATTAGATCAGATGTACAGTACCGTGCAAAAGTCGTATGCACCATATTATCTTTAGTACAAATTGTGTTAGATACAAGTTATGTACAGCATGTATGTACAGTTACAGTAGATGCATTATTATGCACAAAGCCATTCAATATTTCCAAACATAACTTAAATATGAATAAATGAATAGGTTATGTTACAGGAGAATATTTGCATGACTGTAAAGAAAGCAATATATTAAATGGCAGTTTTAAATGAAAATCATTTAAACAATTGCACGAACATAGAGAGGAGCAAGTGTTACAAAGCTACCAAAAGAATACATATTCTCCAGCATATTCAATAAAAACCTATTATGTGTTTTACTTACAGTACAGTGTAAAAGTCTTGAGAACATAGAAAGCATGCCATAGGCAAAGATGCCTTTGGAAGCATTTCTGCATAAAATAAACTTCAATAAAGGGTACTAAGAAGTAATAAGATAAACACAGTCAATATTTGGTGTGAAAACCCTTTGCTTGAAAATAATCAGCTATGTTAGATAGAACAGCTGGAAGGTTTTACTGAGTGTGCTGGAGAACATGCCATGAGTTCTTCTGGCAACTTTGTCATGCTTGCTCCCTACAATTTCATTATTTTATCCAAAAACCTGTCTGACATGTAATATGTTTCTTTCTTTACAGGCATTAACCTAAACAATTTTTTTTGTTATGTCTAAAAATAATTAGGTTGTTTGGAAATATATGATAAACATATATGTTAATACATACATATCCATACACAGCACTGTACATGATCTAACTTCTCAACATTATGGATGGAAACCATGTTTCATTTAACAATATCCCAGAGATGCAACAGTGATGTTATAGCAAATGTATGAATACATTTATTTTTTATTTTTTATAATCATGACACCAATTTTTTTTATATAAAAATTATATTAATTATATATAAAATGGCAAGGTAAAATAAGAGAAACATAAAACTCACCAAGTTTTGTGGTTAATATTGTTTAGAGGTTCCTACCTCTAAACAATATTAGAAAAATTAAAACTGCCGATTAAACATATAAGATTTGGAGATTTCAAGAAGGATGCAAGATTTATATGATTTTTAATGTGCAAGTATAATTTCGTTAGATTATGTTTCTTATAAAACATAAAATGGCGGCATGGTGGCTTAGTGGTTAACACTGTCGCCTTGCACCTCCAGGGTCTATGTGCATGGAGTTTGCATGTTCTCCCCGTGCTTGGTGTGTTTCCTTCCACAGTCCAAAGACTAGCCTAATTGTTTGCTTGTAAGTAGAACATCTCCCAACCAAAAAAGATTCCACTTAAAAGAATATAAATTCAACACCTTTACAGTTTAATACAGTCAATGCTTTTTTTTTTATATATATCTGCTGGAGTTAATACGTTTTTAAAAATCTTAATAATCATTAATGGAAAGTAAATCAGGGAAGTCATTCCCATAGCAACCTCAATACCTCGCAGTTGAATTAGCATGCATGTTTAAAGCCCTAGAATAAAACTGAAGAGCATAATAATCCGAATTGCCTGAGTAGTTGAAAAGGCAACAAACATCTCTGCTTCATTATCCCTCTGAAAGCTGTGGAGGTCAGGGGGAGTGAAATAAGCAAGCACTGCTGTGTCAAGGAGAATGTCTGAAAGGTCAAAAAAGCAAAGATTACAAGCATAGTAATAGCTAATGAGCATGAAGCTCTGTGGTATTGTACAATGGCAATGAGTAATTACTGAAGGGAGCAGTGCAGCTCTTGGTGTGACTTGTAGTGGCTCTGATGTCAAAATTGATTTTCTTTATTTCTTTTTTTTTGTTGTATTCTCCTGTGTCTATTATACTATAGTCTGTAATCTGTGTTGCTAAACTAGGGGGCATCAAGCAAAACAAGCACCTTTGGAGTCAATGCCATTATGAAAATATCACTTAGGTCAAACTTGAACAGACGTTTCACATGTGAAAGATCATGTGGAAGTACATTTCACCATGTTATAAACGCAAGTGAACATATTTGAGATCACATGAGCGAAAAATTCATCATGTGATCACCTTTAAATGAAATAAAAATAAAACCACATACTAACAACATGAAAAGAATTTTTTTAAAAAGGTCAATTTGCAAATAAAGAATAATAATGAGTAATGAATTTTAGCAAATATTTAACAAATTTACAAAGGACCTGTTTAGTGAGCGGTTCATCAAAACCTTTTGTTAACAACTTTTTAATGAACATGATAAGAACGTCTTTGTTGATTAATTAATTCATAATCTGGTGGTAAAGTCCTCACATGGATCAGTATGTAAAACAGAAAAAGCAGATGCTGGTAGTCTTTATAAATGATGAAAGATTATAAATCTGTGATATAAATAGGAGAAACTATTAAGAACAAAAATTGCATTTGTTAGGAAGTAATACAAAAAATATATATTATGAACCCAGAGAAAAAAAAGCTGGCAGCATCGTGAATTAGTGGTCAGCACTGTCATCTTGCACCTCCACGGTCCGGGTTCAATTCCCTCAACTTGGGGTCTGTGTGCATAGAGTTTGTATCTTCTCCCTAAGCTTGATGGGTTTTCTCCAAGTTTTCCTGTCTCATCTAACCAACGGTAAGAATCATCATGCGGTCTGTTGTAATTTTGTTATTTTGCTTTTGGTTTTGGATTTGGTTATTATATTGGTTTGGGATTTGTTATTATGTTTTTTGAATTTGTTATTTTGTTTTCAGTTTTGTTATTTTGTTTTTGCTTTTGTTATTTTGTTTTAGTTTTTGTTATTTTGTTTTTGGGTTTTGTAACAGTTTTGAATTTGTTATTTTGTTTTTGTTTCATTATTTTTCTTTCAAAATTTTTTATTTTTTATTTTTTATTTTTTTTCAGTTTTTTTATTTTGTTTTTGGTTTTATTATTTTGTTTTTGCTTTTGTTATTTTGTTTTAGTTTTTGTTATTTTGTTTTTTGGTTTGGTAATAATTTTTATTTTTTTATTTGTTATTTTGTTTTTGTTTTGTTATTTTTCTTTTAAAATTTATTTATTTATTTTATTTTTTGTTTTCAGTTTTGTTATTTTGTTTTTGTTTTTATTATTTTGTTTTTGAATTTGTCATTTTGGTTTTCAGTTTTTTTATTTGACTTTATTTTAAAGGTGCCATTTTAGTGTTTAACACAAGGATGTGTAATGTTCATACAAGAACCAACCATTATATAAGATCACGTTACATCTTTGTAAGTCGCAGTTGTGCTTCCCTTCTTGCTGGGTGTTAGTTCCATAAAAGTCTTGTAGACTGTAGATAGGATTTCAGAAGTATATATAGAAATTGGGCATGAATTACAGGGAAATAGGGTCTTATTTATTTATTTTTGTTTTATACAAGCCATTATAACTTCCTGTTGAAGGCTTATATAGATGTGTGAATGACACGGTCAGGGCAAAATGTTTGCAGGCTTGTCATATGCTCAACCAGGAAGGTCATTATTTTACCCCTGGATGGCCTGTTTATCTATATTAACATGCCATTAGTGTGGTTCTGGCTGACAGCTGCTTCCTTTGCAATGAGCCTTGTCACTCCAACTGCCTCCTCGATCCTGTCCTCATATCACATCTCTCCGAGATCTGTAACCTATTCAGACATCAACTCATTCACAATTATATCAAATTGATTCGCACTATTACAATAATGCTGTACATATTTAAACATAACCTAAAACACTACAATGTATTTGGAACTTTTGGAGAAACTTTTAGGTATTAATAATGTTGTTCTGAGCCTGTTTATTTTGTTCCAAGTAGTGAATCAAATATCCAGAGAATATACGCACGCCACCGCTCAGGTCTAGTGGGTTTACAGTTAATTACACCACATTAGGACAATAGCTCTACTTGGTACAACCCAGTTCTACTGCAGGTACATAATTATCAGTATTTATCTGGAATTATTTTTATTTGAGAAATCGGCATGTGAGATTGTTTTTCCATGGTGTAAAATGACCTAATAATTGGAGGGAATTATTTATGTTAAGTTAGAGTGAATTATAATTTAGATCAACAATCAAACTACACAAGGATTACAAAACAATTAATTGAATAACACTGGAGAAAAGAGAGGGGTGATTAAAAGGGGTCAGACTAGTCATTAAAGTGGCAAATGACTTTACATTGTACAAGTCAATATCATTAATTTGTTTCACTTTGAATAGCGACTTAGAAAAACATTATAAAAATTTTATTAAAAAAATTGTATTATAAAATCTCTGGGCTCGGACTTACTCCTTCTCACTTTTCCATAGTCTATAAGACTTTATACTGTATACGGTATAGGGTGTGGGGGTGGGGGGTCGGGATGAGTGGGGAAGACTTATGGCATGGCAATCCATCGCATTGTGGCAATCCAATTGTAGGGCACACACAGATATGCTCATTCACACACTATAGGCGATTTGGGAACGCCTATTAACCTAATCTGCATGTCTTTAAAGTGTAGGAGGAAACCAGATTATCTGGAGGGAACTCACCAAGCACAGGGAGAACATGCTAACTCCAAGCACACAGACCCGAGGCGGGAACCGAACCCGGGCACTGAATATACTGTATAACTCCGAAGCATTTAAACATTTATATGTGATTATCTGTATTTTTTTATAAATAAGCATTAGAATATATAGACTGTAAGTGTCCATAGTCCATAGTTTATGGATGTCATAAATGTTCATATAGTTCATTGTATAAAGTGCTACTGTGTGAGCCACTCTAACTGAATAAATTATCATTAATTCTGTGGCTTTACTGTATTGAAGGTGCAGGATTAAAAAATAAATAAATCGAATTTGAGAAATTACAAATGTCCCATCTAATAAAATGATTTAAAAGTTGATTTATTTAAAAAGATTTTAATTATTCATATTATGGTATTGGAGTTTAAAAGGTAAGATGTACCATTAACCAGTTACTCTGATCTTTATTCTACAATATTGTGCATGTCATTAACAAACATTAAACTTTTAATCAATGCACTTTCCAATTAATCAAACTGTTTTTTGCAGGTCTAGTGAAATGCAGCAAATGCAATTACAATCAAAGCTAATAATGGTGCAAGTACATCTTTCGTTACTTATGCTTATTTATATAAATAAATTTTTTTTTTTTAGATCTTTCTTTACAGATTAAATATGGATGATACAGGAAACGTAATCAACCTCAATATCATAGAGATTACATTTAATTTAAATGAAATGACAACACTTCTTCTTCTTCTTTTTTTGTCTTTCGGCTGTTCCCTTTCAGGGGTCGCCACAGCGAAACATCTGCCTCCATCTAACCCTATCCCTGCATCCTCTTCTCTCACACCAACTAACTTCATGTCCTCTCTCACTGCATCCATAAATCTTCTCTTTGGTCTTCCTTTAGATCTCCTGCCTGGCAGTTCCAACATCAACATCCTTCTACCATAATGCTCACGATCTCTCCTCTGAACATGTCCAAACCACCTCAATCTGGCCTCTCTGACTTTATCTCCAAAACATCTAACGTGGGTTGTCCCTCTGATGAGCTCATTCTTGATCCTATCCATCCTTTTCACTCCCAAGGAGAACCTCAACATCTTCAGCTCTGCTACCTCCAACTCTGCCTCCTGTCTTTTTTTCAGTGCCACTGTCTCTAAGCCGTAGAGCATCGCTGGTCTCACCACTGTCCTGTACACCTTTCCTTTCATTCTCGCTGATACTCTTTTATCGCACAACACACGTGACACTTTTCTCCACCCATTCCAACCTGCCTGTACCCGCCTCTTCACCTCCTTTCCACACTCTCCCGTGCTCTGGACTGTTGACCCTAAGTACTTAAAGTTCTGCACCTTCTTTACCTCTGCTCCCTGTATCCTCACCATTTCACTTAGGTTCCTCTCATTCACACACATGTACAGTATTATGTCTTGCTACTGCTAACATTAATTCCTCTGCTTTCCAGAGCATACCTTCATCTTTTTTGATTTTCCTCCACCTGTTCCCTGCTCTCGCTACAAAGCACAATTTCATCTGTCCATCATTGTCCATGGAGACTCCTGTCTAACCTCATCTGTCATCCTGTCCATCATTACAGGAAACCAGAAGGGGCTCAGAGCCGATCCTTGATGCAGACCCACCTCCACCTTGAACTCTTCTGTCACACCTACAGTACATCTCAACACTGTCTTACAGCTCTCATACATGTCCTGCACCACTCTAACATACTTCTCTGCCACTCCAGACCTCCTCATACAACATCACAGCTCCTCTCTCGACATCTTGTCATATTGTCCTCGGAATAAATACTGCATATGATGTACTCTTTCTAGGCATGAAACCATATTGCTGCTCACAAATGCTCACCTCTGCCGTTAACCTAGCTTTTACTAGTCTTACCCAAAGCTTCATTGTATGGCTCATCAGCTTTATTACTCTGTAGTTGCCACAACTCTGCACATCCCCCTTGTTCTTAAAAATCAGCACTTATACACTTCTCCTCCATTCCTCTGGAATCCTCTCACTCTCCAAAATCTTGTAAAACAGACTAGTCAGAAACTCTACTGCAACCTCTCCTAAGCTGTACTATAATATTTATAGTATAATGATCAACTTTTAAATGTAATAATATGGGATTCCAGCTGTGGCGGCACAGTTGGCTCTGTCGCCTTGCACCTCCAGGGATGAGGGTTTGATTTCCGCCTTGGGGTCTGTGTGCATGGAGTTTGGATGTACTCCCTGTGCTTGGTAGGTTTCCTTCAGGTACTCCAGTTTTCTCCTATAGTCCAAAGACATAAAGGTTAAGTTAACTGCCATTCCCAGCACTACTGCCCGTAGTGTGTGTGACCTGCAATGGATTGCCACCCGTAGAGCATCCAGGCCCCTGCAACCTTAAACATATAAAGCGGTATAGACGATCAGTGAGTGAAATCCTAGTTGCTTTTGTATTTTCTGAGCTGCGTTTTAAAATTTTATTGTAAAATATTAATTCCCCATATGTCATTATGTATCTAACTATTAATTTTTTTTTTATATTGAGCAAGTCAATGCTTTTTCTTGGTTATTTTTACATATTTTGTATTGATATTATGATATCCAGGTACTATTTTAGATTATTTAAACCAAAAAAAAAAAAAGATTTCTCACTGATCACTTAAAGCCTTTGTGGGTGATTCTGTCAAAAACATTGCCTGGTGAGAAAAAAGTGCTAATGTGTGAAACATAAGGATAAGCTTTATGATTTATGTGTTAATGGATGAAACAGCCACACCAGCACTCATAAATTGTGCCAATCCCACTTTATGGTTTATTTGTTTTAAGTTTAAACATAAATTAAGCACATTATATGGCTCCTGATAGTGTCATGACAACCTGGATACTTGGATAATCCCACAACGACGAGTAAATGATAGGTAGATAACACTGATGTACTGATTTAAAGAGTGTGCTGAACAAATGCTCCTTGTTTAATGTTTTTTTTCTACTTTTAAACTGCGTACTTTATTTCTATACCAACAATTTTCTTTTCCTGACGTGTGAGAGTAATGTTTCAGTTATTGTTAGCGAATTTTCTATTTAAAAGGACTCTTCCTTAGTTCCTGCATTATAGCTCTATACTGTACATAACAATTAATAATCATTAGCTATTAAAATCTCATTCGCTTCATATGTCGGCTATAGCACGTTTGAATAGTCATAATTTGAGACTTTAGTTCCCTGCATGCACTTCACCGCAGTCACATTGTCCTGATTGGCTTCACCTACGCCTTGTTCTGTTCTCATCAGTTTGTTTACAGCAAGTGTTTTAGTTTGTTCTCTCTTTTCTGTCTGTTTGAGTTACTGTCACTTTTCTCCATTAGCTTTTCTGTCAATGTTACTGCTATTCTGTTTAGTTCACTGCATTATCCATAAGTGAAGAATATGGAGTCATGAGGTAAAGATTTCCCAAATGCAAAAAGTGTAATTTGCTTAACCCGTACCAGTCCAGGTACAATATTGTCATCTGAAAATGAAAGCTTTAAATTATATTGTTTTAAAGTTGAATTGTTTTCTACTGTTACTACGGTAAAGAAACTTTTGGAAGAAAGAGATTATGGACAAATTCTATTGAAATCACATTTAAAATTATAAATAAGAATGATTTAGATTTATAGGCCAGGGGCGAAAGCCATAATTGTCGCAGTTTAAAACATTTGATACTTTTGGTCATTTTATTGTCTTTTTTATGTGTTTGTGCTGTGGGACAATTCAATTAGCGAATGATAATAGAATGCAGTAATTCCGGACTATGAGGGTGGCTGGACAAGCAAAGAGGCTACTAATATGATTATAGCATTTTCCTGCTTGGAACACGATTCAGTTTAATACTGTAGCTTTATATCGACTAGAAGATGTCAAATAAATGTCAAATTATTATTTTCTTTTTCGAATTCAGAGTGATAAATCCCGAACAATTACTTCACAGCTTGGCTTTGTGAGAGAGCACACATATCCACTAGTACACCCTATTAAACGGTGCTGTATAAACTAATTAAACCTCTTGAGACGTCATCACGTGGACATGACATTTTCTCCCAACTGCATTTTCCCAATTACCAGTTTAAGTCTGCCGAAATGTGGGATCCTTACATCAGAAATTAGTTAGGGGGAAAGTTTGTTGATAAAGTTCATAGTTATCAGGTGCCAATAATGAGAAACACTAAGGAAAATTACCCAAAAGTAATGTCCAGGTCTCTGGAGTTTAATCTGGAAATAATTTGCATTAAGGTGGCATAGTAGTTAGCACTGTGGCCTTGCATCTCCAGGGTCGAAGGTTCAGTTTCCCATTTGGGGTTTTGAACGTTCTCCTCGTGCTTGGTGTGTTCTCTGGGTACTCTGGTTTCCTCCCACAGTCCAAAGACATGCAGATTAGACTAATTGGCGTTCCCAAACTGCCCCTTGTGTGTGGTTGTGTGTTTGTGTGCCCTGTGATGGATTGACACCCTGTCCAGGGTGTACCCCCCCCCCCCCTTGTGCCCTAAATCATCTGAGATAGGCTCCAGGCCCTCTCATTTGCAAGTATAAAAATATACTACAAGAAATGTTTCTTTCAAAATAAATAATGAATATATTAAAGTTTTTTTTTTAGTATTCTAGTTTAAGGTTCTGTATTCTGGTTTCTAGGTTAAGGGTTCGAGTCCCTCCCTCGGGTTTGGGTGCATGTTCTCCTTGTGCTTGGCGGGTTTCCTCCCACAGTCTAAACACATGCAGATTAGGGTCATTGATATTTCCAAATTACAAGTGACACATGTACAAGTGTATAGATTTTGTTAAAGAATTGACAAAGTAATTAGTTTTATGTCAATTGAAGCTGTGTGTGAGATCACTAACTGTATATGATCCATTTTTTTGTTTATGTTCCCCTTCATTTTTTAGTCCTGAATTATTGCATTTGTTTGATTGTCTTTATAATTAAATATTCAATAAAAGAATATTGAGATCAGTAAGCATCAACACGGTGAGGCAGGATCAAGAATTCGGGAAACAGGCACACGATTAAAACTGTATTGTTAATCAAGAAAATGATGCATAGCAATGACTGAAACTAAAGCAACCAGAAAGTCCTTTAGCACCGTCACTGTGTGTGTGTGTGTGTGTGTGATTGCATTCAGGTAGCATAGTCAGTAATCAGGTGAACTTGTGCATGTAGGTTTGGGAGTTGAAATTAGCCGTGTCTGCTCTGGGAACTGGAGCCTGAAGCCGATTCCAGCACGGACCTGATCGGTTTATTTGCTTACTGATGCAAGCTACAAGGAGCAGAAGCAACTATTCTAAATAAAAACATTTAGTAGTGTGATCTACTGTATTATTACGTTTCTGCGGTGGGTCAGATATAAAATATCATAACAACACTCAATTATATTGATTGGAGGCACGATGGCTTAGTAGTTAGCACTGTCGCCTTGCACCTCCAGGTCCTGGGTTTGATTCCCACGTCGGGTCTGTTTGCATGGTCTCCCTGTGATTGGTGTTTTTTTTCTTCGGATTCTATGGTTTCCTTCAACAGTCCAAAAACATGCAGATTCCCAAATTGCCTGTAGTGTGTGTGAGTGTTGACCGGAGGTCCTACAAGGTCGTTCCAAATAGGAATAAATACAATGGTTGCCATTAGCTTTCACGTTACATAGTTGGAACTACAGAGGTTCCTAGATGAAAGGGTGGAATTACATTAATTACATGGTTAATGTACTATAAGAGGTGGTAGTATTCAGAATGTGTCATTTAATTAGACTTATTAAATGCATGCATTAAGCTTCCAGCAATCTTCCAGGGTAAGAAATGACCCTTTTCTTTCTAAACATGTTTATGTAAGTAGCTTCCAAACAAAAGCGGAAAAAAGGAGAACAGATGCATACTGTAGTTAGTCCTATTTTTCACCATAGCAGCCAGTGTAATTGTTCAAATTTGATAATAATGTTTCCACCATCGTTATTCAGAAGCTTAAAATAACTAAATTGATGGCAATAGTAAAATATCATTAGATTCAGGACATCCTCTCATTTTCCTCTTTTTTTTGTTATGCATTGTGGACAAACAGTTTGCATGTCTGTGCAGTGAATATGGATGCAGGTTCAGACGTTGTGTCAGACGTTGGCTGAAAGTAACGTAAACCCAATCAAGAGGTTCAAGTTCAAGTTCAAGTTCAAGTAGGCTTTATTGTCATTACAACCATATACAGTTAGTACACAGTGAAACGAAACAACGTTCCTCCAGGACCAAGGTGCTACATGCAACATAAATTTACAACATAAATTAACAGAGACACTAAACTAGCTAACCAAGAGGCCTAGTTAACTGGCTAGCAGAGACAGGACAGAGAGACCTAACATAAATTACAACATAAATTAACAATAACTAACTAGCTAAGTAACATTTTTATAGACAACATAAAGTGCACGTGCAAATGTGCAAACAAGAGCAACAACAAAGTGACAGTGCGCAACCACGACATAACCGAACATAAAATATGGTGTTGAGGTAGTGGGTAAACATAAACATTCCTTAAAACAGCAGCAAGATTTGAGGAATTAGTGCAAAAATGTAGTCCAGTAATGATCATTGTGCAAAAAGATTGTTAAAAACAGTGAAGCATTTACAGGTTGGTGTGTACGATAATTTGGTGGTGTAGGTCAGTGTGTCTGCACTTGTGTTGATTAGTCAGTCCAGTCTCAATATTTTGAGGTAGTTGAGTTAAGCTGTGTGATAATGTTTGTGTTTGTGTGTGTGTGAGTGTGTTTGTGTGTATCAGTCCAGTCCCTTTTTGTTGAGGAGACGGATGGCTTGTGGAAAAAAGCTGTTGCACAGTCTGGATGTGTGTGCCCGAATGCTTCGGTACCTTTTTCCAGATGGCAGGAGTGTGAAGTGTATGTGAGAGGGGTGTGTCCGATCAGCCACAATGCTGGTGGCTTTGCGGATGCAGCGTGTGGTGTAGATGTCTTCAATAGAGGGGAGAGAGGCCCCGATGATCTTCTCCGCTGTCCTCACTATCCGTTGTAGGGTTTTGCGATCCGATATGGCACAATTCCCAAACCAGACAGTGATGCAGCCGCTCAGGATGCTCTCGATAGTTCCTCTATAGAAGGTGGTCAGGATCGGTGGTGGAAGCTGGGCCTTCCTCAGTCTTCTCAGAAAGAAGAGACGCTGTTGGGCTTTCTTCTGTAGGGAGCTGGTGTTGAGGGACCAGCTGAGGTCCTTCTCTAGGTGGACACCCAGGAATTTGGTGCTTTCGACGATTCCCACAGAGGAGCCGTTGATGCTCAGCGGAGAATGGTCGCCTCGTGTCCTCCTAAAGTCAACAACCATCTCCTTTGTCTTGTCAACATTTAGAGACAGGTTGTTGTCTTTACACCAGTCTGTTAGCCTCTGCACTTCCTCTCTGTACGCTGACTCGTCGTTCTTGCTAATGAGACCCACCACGGTTGTGTCATCAGCGAACTTAATGATGTGGTTCGAACTGTGTGTTGCTACACAGTCGTGAGTCAGCAGTGTGAACAGCAGGGGACTGAGCACACAGCCTTGTGGGGCCCCAGTGCTCAGTGTGGTGGTGCTGGAGGTGCAGTTCCCGATCCGTACTGACTGAGGCCTACCGGTCAGAAAGTCCAGGATCCAGTTGCAGAGGGAGGTGTTCAGGCCCAACAGGTTCAGCTTCCCAATCAGTTGTTGGGGGATGATAGTGTTGAATGCTGAGCTGAAATCTATGTACAGCATTCGAACATATGTGTCCTTCTTGTCAAGGTGTGTGAGGGCAAGATGGAGTGTAGTGGAGATGGCGTCGTCCGTTGAGCGGTTAGGACGGTACGCAAATTGCAGTGGGTCCAGTGAGGAGGGCAGCAGGGTCTTTATGTGTCTCATGACGAGCCGCTCGAAGCACTTCATGATGGTGGGTGTAAGTGCAACGGGACGGTAGTCATTGAGACAGGACACAGTAGACTTCTTGGGCACGGGGACGATGGTGGTGGCCTTGAAGCACGTGGGAACGACGGCGCTGCTCAGAGAGATGTTAAAGATGTCGGTGAGAACATCTGCCAGCTGTTCAGCACATTCTCTGAGCACTCTGCCTGGGATGTTGTCTGGTCCAGCAGCTTTACGTGGGTTGACTCTGCGTAGAGTTTTCCTCACCTCAGCTGTAGTGAGACACAGCACCTGGTCGTTCGGAGGAGGGGTGGTCTTCCTCGCCGCCACGTTGTTCTGCCTGTCAAACCGAGCATAAAAGTTGTTCAGCGCATCTGGGAGGGAGCCGTCACTGTCACAGGCAGGTGATGTCGCCCTGTAGTTTGTGATGGCTTGTAAGCCCTGCCACATGCGCCGTGTGTCACCGCTGTCCCTGAAGTGATTGTGGATTTTCTGGGCGTGTGCGCGCTTTGCCTCTCTGATGGCCCGAGAAAGTTTGGCCCTTGCTGTTCTGAGGGCCACCTTGTCTCCCGCTTTGAAGGCAGAGTCTCTGGTCCTCAGAAGTGCACGCACTTCCGCAGTAATCCACGGTTTCTGGTTGGGTCGTGAGATGATGCTCTTGGAGACAGTGACGTCATCGGTGCACTTGTTGATGTAGCTGGTCACTGATGACGTGTACTCCTCCAAGTCAGTGAAGTCGCCGTAAGTTGCAGCTTCCCTAAACATGTTCCAGTCAGTGCACTCAAAACAGTCCTGAAGAGCAGAGATGGCACCTGCAGGCCAGGTTCTCACCTGCTTCAGAACCGGTTTTGAGCGCCTGACGAGTGGTCTGTATGCTGGAATTAGCATAACAGAGATGTGGTCTGAGTAGCCGAGGTGGGGGCGGGGCTCTGCCCGATATGCGCCGGGGATGTTTGTGTAAACAAGATCCAGCGTGTTTTTCCCTCTCGTTGCAAAATCCACATACTGATGGAATCTAGGAAGCAGATTCAGCACCAGCCACCATTCAGCCGCTTTTTTCTCTTTCATTGTTTTAACTAGTATGTTTCATCATCCTCATCAGATATTTTCATGCCATAAGTTATATGAACAAATACACAAGAATTAAGAGATGATTTTAGATTGCCAGACACTCCCTAAAGCCTTCTGTTACACAGCATAGTATGTTTGTTTATTTTGTTTTCTGGAAGTGACAGTGAGCCCATCTTCATTTTTTTTATCTCTCCAATATGATCCAATACGAAGTCCTCAGGGATATTGAACCTGCACACTACGTTACAGTACGCCAGAGGTCACTCACTGTCTTGATCACAGGCTCTTGCACATAATGGACACGGAGATCAAACACTGAGCCATTAAAAGCACATAAAAAACAATTCCACTCTTCAAGGAAGATGAAAGAGAGGAGCTGCTGATAGAAGGACAGCACATATCAGTTTGCCTCTGACAGCCAAACAGGCTATGACACTTAGCTTGGGCAAAAGTGTGGATGTTATGCTAATAGCGTATGGTGCTGTTTGAGTTGTTAACCAAAAGGGAGATCACGCAAGGAGGTGGGATTTCCTAGCTAAAAAGTTTCACTGTGAAAGAGCAGGTCAAGGACATTTTAGGTTTAAACTTAAATAATGTATATGAATTTTTTATTAGGTTATGTTAGCCATGCATGAGATATGGGTATTCAGTGTTAATTAATTTTCTGATTTTGTGCATAACCTTTAAAAGATTTTGAGGATATACAGGTTGATTGAAAAGTCTATACTATAGAAAAGTCTATATATATTTCTAATGCAAATTATACATATACTGCACTTTATTACAGAGGAAAATAAAGCAAATATTTTCATTTCAATGTAGGCATCAGTGGCACCAACCAGTTTCATCAAACTGCAAGGGATGGAATGCACCTGTCTTCTGAAGGGAGGCGTTTGGGATATTGCTGGGAACCTCCAGAATCTGAACTCCAGAAGTCCTACATGTGGACGTCGTTGGACCTCACCTTCACTAGGGGAAGTGGTGACTCAGAGGACTAAGGCACTGAGTTACTGATCGGCGGTTCGATCCCCAGCTCCACCAGGTTGCCACTGTTGTTGTTGCCCTTGAGCAAGGCCCTTAACCCTAACTGCTCCAGGGGCGCCGTATCATGGCTGACCCTGCGCTCTGACCCCAGTTACACTGGGATATGCAATGAAGGAATTTTACTGTGCTGTAATGTATATGTGACAAACAAAGGCTTAACTTAACTAAATGGCCTCCAAGAAGTCCAGATCTCACTCTGTGATTTTTTTCTTGTAGGGCTATGCAAAGGAAGAGGTGTACAGGATAAAGGCTTGTACTCTGGAAGACTTGAAGGCAGTACATGTGTACAATTTTATATATTTATATATATAGATTATATATCCCATCAGGGAGGCGTGCATGGGATGAGAGGGGTTTTTAGCATTCTCCTCTCAGTTACCTCTGCCAGGTTCTCCAGACTGACACCCAGGACAGCACCAGCCTTTTTAATCAGCTTGTTCAGCCTGTTTGCATCAGCTGTCTTCACCCCACTGCCCCAGCACACCGCAGCAAAGAACACGACACTCTACCACGGAGTGATAGAACATGGTCAGCATTTTCCTATATACGTTGAAAGACCTGAGCCGCCTCAGTAGGAAAAGCCGACTCTTGAAAACAGCGTTGGTGTTGTTAGATCAGTCCAGTTTACAGTCAATGTATACCCCCAGGTATCTGTAGTCCTCAACTACCTTCACATCAGCCCCTCTAATGATGACAGGGGTGGGAGGAGGAGCCTACCTCCTAAAGTGCACAACCAATTCCTTTGTCTTTGTGATGTTAAGCTGTAAATGGTTTAGCTCACATCACTCAACAAAGCTGTCCATCACACTCCTGTATTCCTCCTCCTGTCCATCCCTGATACAGCCCACAATTACAGAATCATCAGAGAATTTCTGCAGGTGACATGACTGAGACTTCTACCTGAAATCAGACGTGTAGAGGGTGAAGAGGAAGGGTGATAGGACGGTCCCCTGTGGCGCACCCGTACTGCTCAGGATGTTATCAAAGCAGCAGCTCTTCAGCCGGACATGCTGTGGTCGATTTTTTAAATAGTCCATTATCCAAGCTACCAGTGAGTCGTCCACCTGCATTTCCATGAGCTTATTCTTCAGCAGTGATGGTCTGATCGTGTTAAAAGCACTAGAGAAGTCGAAAAACATGACCCTCACCATGTTCCCAACAATGTCTAAATGAGAATAAGCTTGGTCCAGCAGGTAGATGATGGCGTCCTCCACACCTATATGGGGTCGATATGTAAACTGTAGGCGATCCAGCCAAGGCTTAACCAACAGACGCAGGTGTTTTAGGATAAATCTCTCCAGCGTCTTCACGGTGTGTGAAGTCAGAGCCACTGGCCTGTAGTCACTGGGGGGCGACGGGTTGATTTTTTTCGGGACAGAAACCAGGCAGGATGTCTTCCACAGTGACGGGACCCTCTGCAGTTTCAGACTCATGTTAAAGATCTGATGTAGAACTCCAGACAGCTGGGCAGCACAGCACTTGAGGGCCCTGGGAATGACACCATCAGGGCCAGCAGCTTTACTGGAATTGAGTCTGCACAGTTCCCATCTAAGGTTTCTTTCTTCTGTCTCAGGCCAGTAATGGCCCGCATTCCATTCCACACCTCCCTGGTATTGTTCTTCTGAAGTTTGTGTTCCAGCTTTCTTTTGTAGGACTCTTTTCTCTCTGCAATCTTGTCTTTGTCTTTGAGCTCCTTCTTCACCAGTCTCAGCTGTTCTTTGTCACCGCTTCTGAAAGCTCTATTTTTCTTGTTTAGTGTAGCTTTGATGTCTTTGGTTACCCAAGGTTTATTATTGGGGAAGCAGTGAATGTTTTTTTTGGGAACCACTGTGTCCACACAGAAGTTTATATAATCCGTAACACAGCCTGTCAGATTGTCAATATTGTCTCCATGAGAATTACAGAGAACATCCCAGTTAGTTGCCTCAAAGCATCCCTGCAAAGTCTCCTCTGTCTTGTTTGTCCATCTTGTAACAGTCTTTGTGACTGCAGGTGGTCTCTGGACAACAGGTTTGTAAAGGGGCTGGAGGTGGACAAGGTTGTGATCAGCCCTGCCCAGGGGAGGAAGAGGGATGGAGGTGTATGGGTTTGGGCCCATTTTGCCTCAATGGGGCATGGCATGGAAGCTATCAGCCTGTGGCACTGCTGAGGTGTTATGGAAGACCAGGATGCTTCAATAGCGAAGTTTGGCTCTTCTGCATTGTTCGGTCTCATGATTCTTTATGGGGTTCAGGTCAAATGAGTTTGCTGACCAATCAAGAACAGTAATCCCACGGTCATTGAACCAGGTTTTGGTGCTTTTGGCAGTATGCCTCTTCATTCTTCCTCCAGACTCTGGGTCCTTGTTTCCAAATGAGATGCAAAAGTTGCTCTCATCAGAAAAGAGGACTTTGGACCACTGAGCAACAGACCAGTTCTTTTTTTCTTTAGCCCAGGTAAGACGCATCTGACGTAGTTTGTTGTTTAGGAGCGGCTTGACATGGGCTTCAACATTTGAAGCCCATGTCCACTCCTTGTGAAAGTTCCCAACATTTTGAATGGCCTTTTTCTGACAATCCCGTCCAGGCTGCGGTCATCCCTGCTGCTTGTGCACCTTTTTCTTCCACACTTTTCCATTCCACATAACTTTCTATTAATGTGCTTTGATACAGCACTTTGGGAACATCCAACTTCTTTTGCGATTACCTTTTGATGCTTTCCCTCCTTATGGAGGATGTCAGTGATGGTTTTCTGCACATCTGTCAGGTCAGCAGTCTTTCCCATGATTGTGCTTCCTACTGAATCAGACTGAGAGACTATTTAAAGGCTAAGGAACGCTTTGTAGGTGTTATGGCTTACTTAGCTGGTTAGAGTGGAACACTTTGAGCCTAGAATATTAAACCTTTTCACAATAGTCCAATTTTCGGAGATTGTGGATTTGGAATTTTCATTAACTGTAAGCCATAATTATCTCAATTATGACAAATCACGGCTTGATAACTAATATATTTCATATATTAGTTTCACCCTTTAAATTGCATTACTGAAATAAATTAACTTTTGCACGATATTCAAATTTTTCGAGTTTCACCTGTATATACAGTATACTTGGATATTTGCTAAAAAAAATCTCATTAACTGACAGTTATATTTAATCATTGGGCAAATTAATGGAAAATTGCATAGGACCTTATAAGATTTATGTTAGCAGTTAAATTGAATCTAATTCCATAGTTATCAACATTGTAACGTTAATAAAAACATTCGATAGTATTTGTTTTATTCCTGGTCCAATTTGCAGCGGATTTGGAGCCTATTTTGGGAACAATGCGTGAGCAAGGCAAGAATACACCACAGATGATAAGTCAATCCATCAAAATGCCCAATGCGCTTACTTTCTCACTCTTAGGGACAATTTAGAGTAGACAAGATCGACCCACTGAACCTGGAGCTGTGAAGCAGCAACTGCCACATATCAGTATTCCAGCGAGCATTCGTGTACTATACAGTATTGATGAAGGGATCTAGAAAAAGACTTTCAAGAGTACGCTCACTAATGTGCTTCATGTTGTCATTACTCGTCCCTAGATTTACCACAGAGTGTTCAATGTCAGATTTGTCTCATATATTGTTTAATCACTTTGCAGACTCTATCCTGCTCTTATTACTTAATATACCACATGTATCTGTAAAAACTTAAATAAAAGGATGAAAATGTATTATGACATTTGTTAATGGCCTAAAAGAGTTTTAGCTGCTTTCTGTAGGAAAACAAACCTCTCTGCATTCCTTTTTAAGATAACTTAGTGGTAAAACTGTATACAGTGTAATAATAACCTGCGCTTGGGTTACTGTATATGTCGGGTTTCTCACTGTAAACACACAGGGTAAAACAAGATCACTGGTTTCCTCCCACTTCCAAAATACATGTTGAAGGGTGAACTGGATACATTGAAACTAGGTGTAAAAATTTATGTACTGTAGTGGAATGGCAACCCACCCATGGTGTATTTCCCAACACATGTCCAGTGTTAGGATCGGCAGCTGAGAAGAACTCATATTCTCCAGCATGCCCAGTAAAACCTAACTGTTGTTTTATTTATAGTACTGTGCAAAAGTCGGCACTTACTAAAAAAAAAAGTGGCATATGCAAAAATGCCTTTGAAATCATTCTACATATAAATGAAAATTCTATAAAGAGCACTAAAGAGGAAAAAATAAACACTGTCAATGTTTGGTGTAAAAAGTCTTTCACTTGAAATTAATCAATAGCGTTAGATTGAGATTTGTAGATTGAGATTTGTAGTTTTATAAGTAAAACAGCTTGGAGGTTTTACTGAGTGTGCTGGAGAATATGCCAGAGTTCTTATGTTTTTTTATCTGAAAACCGTTATGTCATGTTATATGTTGCTTTCGTTATAGGCTTGCAAATAGTTTTGCTCTGACCCAGTCTTCTAGCCATCACAATTTGGTCCTTGTCAAGGTCACTCATGTACACATCAATTTACATTTACATTTAGGCATTTGGCAAACAATCTTATCCAGAGCGACTTACATTTTTATCTCATTACACATCTGAGCACTTGAGGGTTAAGGGCCTCGCTCAAGGGCCCAACAGTGGCAACTTGGCGGTTGTGGGGTTTGAACCTGGGATCTTCCGAACCGTAGTCCAATGCCTTAACCACTGAGCTACCCCTGGCCCCCTTCAGGAAAACAAAAGGTGCACTTGCTGCCTAATATGTCCACCCACCTCCAGCTGCCATTGTAATAATGTACCAAATGTGGCTACTGTGAAAAGGGTCAAAATGTGATGACTGGACAACTGGGTCAGAGCCTAACTGCAGCTCTTCTGGGTTGCAGTGGTCGCGACATACCTAAAGTGGTCTAAGGAAGGAAGACCGGTAGAACCAGCGAGCTGGCCCGTGTAGTCCGATTCAATATAAGAAATGTTGTAGCTCAAATTGAGGAAAAGGTTAATGCTGTTTTTTTGGTGGCAAAAAGATGCAAAACATATTGTCTTTTGGTCCTCTTCTGTTGCACATTATAAAGTCATGTTTTGCTGATAATGGAGTTCTCCAGGTCAACTTTTCATTAGTCTGTGACGAAGAACAGGATGTTCTGTGGTCAGTTATGATCAGAAGATGCGACGGCTGTATTATCTTTATTCTGGTTTTAAGTGAGAGATTGATCAGTCTTTTGGAACTACATATTAAACAATTCACTGACATCAAGACACTTTGTTTTAAAGTCTCATCTCTGGAAGTACTCCATGACATTTTGTGAAATTCCTTCTTTTCATTTAATCCTACTTAAAGTAATATACAGTCAGATCTAACACATGTTTCTAAGAGCTTATTTAAGATTGCCTGCTAAAAGAACATTGTCCTTGACATTCGGTTTATATTAAAATGGACATGCCTATCAGGGAAGGTTAAACCAGCAGGAGTCCGGAAGGAATATATCTCTAAAGCTCTGTTATAAATGCACATAAACATAGCAGCATAGTTTTTAAAATAGACTGCTGTATTTACTATGTATTAGATAAAGTTTGGCGGTCGAATTACTACTTTTAGGCTGTTCCAACTCTTCAGGATTTTTATTGCACCGCCTATCTGTCATGATAATTGTTTGGAAATGGTGCATAACTGAAAAGGGAAAAGAAGATATGTACTTAAAGAAAGAGATTAAGAGAGAATACAAACAAAAGACAACCAGGCTTACCTTCGTTTAAGAAAAGAAACGGTTGAAAAGGCTGAGTGCTCTCATTGTCTTTCTGTATTATCATGGTTTGTATTGGTGCTAAAAGGTGTCTCAACAGGTGAAAAAAAGAATTTTCTGATAGGATTAACACCATTAGCTCTAACACTTAATGCCTTTCCCAATCCATGCTTAATTTTTTGTAAATAGGCATACACATTTATATTTTTATCGGATAAAAGAAAACATATTTGCTAAACACAGGGTTATGTCCTTTTATGTTCTTTTGTGTCTGTTCCTTTTTTTTTAAATTCTCTTTTAATTTTTAATATCAATGATCTTAACCGTCATTTAAATGAAACTTAGTCAATTTAGATTTCAAATGAAAAGACATAAACCTGAAAGATAAATGAAAGTGTATTGATTTCAATAAATGAAAGTGTATTATTCTAAACTCCAAAACTGTTAAGATATAGCAACATAAATTTGACACGGTTACAGACACTACAGATTCTTTGCTTTTTAAACTTTTACCAAAAAAAAAAACAAATTAAGCAACAGTTTTACAGGTCATATGCTACTAGAAGCTTACACCAATTTTAGTATACAATACTCAAAGAAATATGAATAATTTGCATTTTAAATTATTATTATCATTTGAAGCGAGAGAGTATAATGCAGAAAATTGCCACTTTGGGCCACATACCGTAAAAGATCCAACTCTTAAAAATGGCTCTCAAGTTAGCAACTTGAAGTCTTTAGGGAAGCAAGATTGGTCACTTTCATAGATTTTAGAAGTAGCTTCTTTGGCACACATTTTCTGTATTTTGCATATAACATAAATAAATAATAAAATCAGCAACAACATCATATACACATTCACATACACATTCACACCTAGGGGCAATTTAGAGTAGCCAACAAGCATGTTTTGAAAAATGGGAGAAAATGGAACATAATTAAAAAACATATATATTTCTTTAAAGCAATATTTCAGTACAAAAGTATGGTGTAAAAGTAGATTTATTTAATAAATGGTCCCCAAAAGTGCAATTTCCCTGAGAAACCTCTACATATATTAGATATACAAAGTAAGAAAGACATTTAAGTGCATCTTCATCAGTCTACTTTTTTCTGATGATTCACAGGCCCTTCCAAAAATAAAAACAGACACAATACTAATAAACACATAAAAAGGAAAGCCTCCTACAAATGATCAAATAGCATTAATAGCAAAGCTTATTAGGAAAAAAAATGTTTCTAGTATTTTTCTTAGAATTTTTTTTGTCATTTTTGACTTTCTTTCATCTATATGGCAATGATACTGTTATATCATACTGTACAGCAGGTTATTTTATGTTTTTATAATACAGTATTAGCATGATATTTCATTATATACAGGTCTGGCAGTAAATTCCGGATTTGGTACAATAGGATGCGGTATGATTGATATTACATTACATTACTCTAGTGTATTTATAAGGCAATAAAAACTCTGGAATTATTGAACATGGTAAAGAAAATTACTCCATTATTCCCCCGTTCAGAGTAGATTTCTTGAGGCTCACCAGATCACAGATTATTGTTTCCTAGAAACTTAATAAAACATTGTCACAAAAAATTCTCACGTCAGTATTCTTTGAAATCAAAATAAATGTTTGCTGTGTAGACAGGAGTGTAGCCATTTGTTTGATTGATGGTGTCAGCGATACAAAGCCATGCTGGGGCTCTGGTACAGGTACATGTAGCCGTCACAGAAGAGTCTTTTTGCCACACCATCCATTTCACGGGGTACCTGCTTAGCCAGCTCAGCTAGTGGCATATTGAGGTAGCGTGCCACCTCCGGACATGCTTTAACCTCAGGAATGTTGAAGCCATCAGTCTCACCTAAGCACAGGTTATGTAAATGACTAAAATTGGGTGTATAAGCAAATATACATACAAAAACAAATAGCCCAAATAAATGTTTTATTATGCATTTTAATGTATTAGGTTTGCCCTCACCTTTTCGGTCAGCCATGCTATCAAAAAAGATCCAGTCGGTTATTTTCGGTCCGTATTTGACAAAAGAAACATAGTGGCTAGTCTCTATGCATAGAACAGCAAACAGCTCTAGTTTCTCTCGTGGAAGAGTGTGTTCCAGACTCTGCGAGTAACTGAATCCTTCAGGGAGATGCAGGGATGATGGTTTATGAAACTGTCGGCGGGGGTGAAGGTGGACCTGAGCAGGATGTACAAGAAGATAGAAAATTTCTAACATCATTTATGATGTTTTTTTTTTTTTGTAAAATAAACAACCTCCAATGAAAGCATTTCACATTTGAATAGTAAGATCTTTGCCATTGATTACTGGACAATTTGTAAAAATACAATATTTTCCATATTCATACAAGTAAAACGAAAGGGTATAAACACACCCACCTTGGATGAACAATTATTACAGAAAACTTTTAATCCTGTATGGCTGAAAACTGAATCTGTGAAGCACTGGCTACACTCCACATGGGCTAGCTGTCCACACACCACACACTGCTGAAGACCTAAAACACAATCACAAGCAGGTAAGGTACTGATGTAATTCAATATAAACATGATGTTTAGAATTACCACGATACACCATATGGCCCAAAGTATGTGGACACTTGACTGTCACACCCATATGTTTGTAGACACCTGACTATCATACCCATAAGTATGTGGACGCCTGACTATTATACCAATAAGTATGTGGACACTTTATACAGTGAACCCTTGGATTACGAGCATAATTCGTTCCGGAAGCGGGCTTGTATTCTCATTCGTAAACCAAATTTAATTTTCCCATAAGAAATAATGGAAACTCAAATTATTCGTTCCACAGCCCAAAAAACAAACAAACATAAAAATAATTAATACAAAATATAAAGTAAAAATAAATCAAATGGACCTGCACTTCACCTCTAAAAAAAAAAGGAAAAATAAATTCCGACAGATAATTGTTTCCGTTTATGCGTGCAGCCGCTGTGTGTGTGTGTATATGTGTGTAAAGCTAAAGTAAGAGGAGACTCTTACTTACTTCTCATCTTACACAGTAAACCTCCTCACACTCACATACACAGACATTAACGGAAAGACTGTTTTGTCAGAAAAATTAGCAAGGAACATTGCTTATGACACTCGTGTGAGCACATACTAACGGAATCACTGTTGTAAAGTAAAACAAACAAACCAATAAACCTGCACTTTACTTTTGAAAATAATCGCGACAGACCAGTGTTTCTGTGTAGAGAACCGAGAGAGAGAGAGAATGAGAGAACTGGCACGATGTCAAATTATGCGCACGCAGACACATAACGACAGGCTGAGAAAAAAAATGGATCTTTACATTCTAATGAGACTTTCTTTTGCTTTACATGTGCGCACACACGTGTGTTATAAGAAACAGTACACGTGGGTTGTACACACGCGCTTACAAACAAAAAATAAAATATGTTTTACGCACACACGTGGTCACAGTGTTATAGTAAACAGTACACATGTGCACGGATGTTGATTATACAAGTAAGAGGCGCACTAAGACCCAGCAGAGGAGACGATTACCCACAATTCTGCAGCGCAAGAGAGAAAAAAATGTTTGCTTAGTTGTGATCACTTGACGCTCGACGTCAAAACAAGAAGCGCATGCCTGATACATGATACTCGTAAACCAAGACTTGCTCGTTTTTCAATTTAAAATCTTTGCTCGTCTTGCGGAACACTCGCAAACCTGCATTACTCTCAATCCAAGCTTTCACTGTATGTGAGTATGTGGACACCTGACTATTATAACCATATGTATGTGGACACCTGGCCATCATAACCATATGTATGTGTGGACACCTAAACATCATACCCATATATACTGTATATGTTGAGAACTGACCATCATACACATATATAGGTGTGGACACTGGACCATCATACTGTACCTATATGTATGTATGCCAAATGTTGCCACAATTGGAAACACCCAATTGTATAGAACTTCTTTGTATGCGGCGCAAAACCTCTTCCAGCCTGACAGTATTCCTGTGCACAAAGCAAACACTATGAAGACAAGGTTTGAAACGTAAGAACTTCGGCGTCCTGGTCAGAGCCCTGACCACAACTCCACTGAAATTCAATAAGTAAACTGGAACTGGGTCTTCTTGCATAACATCTGCTAAACAAGCATAGATCCTCTCAGCCATGCACCAAGATTTATTGGAAAGCCTTTTCAGAGCAGTGAGTGGAGGTTGTTAAAATAACAATTAAAGAACTAAACGTACAGTACAGGGGATTTTTTTCCATATGGGTGTGATGATGAGGTGTCCACATGGCCATATAGTCTATGCTCTAAAGAGATACAAATACAGACATGACTATATTGTTTTTAGAAAGATTGCCAGAAAGGTTCACAGGGCATCTGATGAAAACATCTGACATGCAACAACAAAGGCGGGCACACAAGGGAGCTTTCCAAGTGTTTATGAGCATGTAATCTGAATACAGATACAGATATAAACCTTTAGAGTGTTAAACAGTTAGAGATACAAATGATGATTGTATTTCACTCTTTATAAATAAAGACTACTATAGTGAAGATCACACAAAGCAACTACATGACTTTTAATTAACCCACCGTTGGACAGAAGAGCAGTGATATCTAGCTGCAGTGAGGGAATGATTTTGGGAAACATTTTAAACTGCTTCCCAGAGCGAGGCATTGTCAGGATCAGGCAAGAAGGCACCTGGAGTCACAGAAAAATATAAATACAAGCTTAGAACTGAGAAATACCTGCAAAAAAAGTGTGTTATTTGTATGCATGTATGTATAATTTCCTCTAGTTTTACCTTGGGATCAATTAAGTGTGTAGTTATCAGCCCCAGTATAAGCAACTCAGCCACCAGACTACACAAATGTCTTCTAACGTCTAACAGCGACAGATTATGACATTTAAAGACTGGTTTCTTAATATTTAGAGCCACTATATGACTATACTGCAGTTCACACATTTACGTCACATGACACTGATCATCTGCACTTGTCTCCAAAATCAAAATGTCCACTTTTAAGAACAGATCAAATACTACATTCATTCTCAAGCACAGGTCGATGTCTCATGACAAGCCAGTTTATAGGCTTCGCAGAACAAAGGCTGCCATTTGTAACTTAAATGCATTCAGTGGATTTATGGAGAATGTTGAAGCCAAGTTGTGAGTCAAAGAAAACAAACACAAAATATTCTGTATCAGATTTAAGCACTTCTTGTTTCATTAAAAGAAAACCGTCTTATTTCCCTAAAACTGTCCAATTGTTCATACAGTATAGGAACTTACAGATCATGTTATTAGGAACAACTGTGTTCCATCATGCATTTATCCAATCAGACAATCATGTGACTGTAGCGAAACATAAAAATCATGCAGGCCGTAGTTCAAAAGCTTCAGTAAATGTTTATATCAAATATAAGAATAAGGAAAAATGTCATTCTCAGTGAAATTAACCATGGGGTGGTAGTTGGTGCCAAATGCGCCTGACGAAAATCCCAGGCGATCAGCAGTATTTCAGCATTTGTTGATTTTAGAACAGCAGGATTTTAGCAAGTGCTAATCTCCTGGGATTTTCACACCCATCCATCTCTAGAGTCTACACAAAATGTTGCAGAAAAATAATAAACATTGAGGAAAAGTTCTGAAGATGAAAATCCCATGTTGATAATCGAGGTCAAGAAACCGTGCAGTTAAAGAGTGGAAAAAGAAAAGGTTTTTAATTTTCTGCTGCATGGTTTTGATGAGCCTTTACTCAGTGTAGCATTAAATTCTTGTTCCCGGCTGCCAGGAGTGGAAGGATTTTTGTCCCTTTTGAATTAAAAAAAAAATATATTGACTGAAGCTCTTGACATGTGCAGTATCTGCATGACTTTACGCGTTACACTGCTGTCACATGATTGGCTGATTGAATAACTGAGTGAATAATAAGATGCACTGGTTTTCCTCTAAAGTGCTCTAGGAGGATATATTTCTCCACAATTGATGGAATTTCCAGGAATTCCATCCGCCACCCGGTGAAGTAATTATCCCTATTCTTTCCTTTCTTATTCTCACTCTCTCATCCTTTATTTCTCTCATTGATTCTCTTTTTCTTCACACCTACTGTCATTTACTCTACAGTGTTTCTATTCCACTTATTTTCCTTTTTCTTTGCTTCTCATTCATTTATTTCTTTCTCTCCTCTCTCCCTGCCTTTCTTACTTCCTCTCTTTTCCTTTCTTTTTTATTTCTCAATCTATCCCCTTCTTCCTTCCCTTTCTAAGTTCATTTTTCCTTTTTCTCTGCTTCCTTTCTTTTTGTCGTTCCATCTCCCTTGTATCTCCTTCTCTCCCGTCTTTCTCCCAGTTCCTTATTATCATGACTGGTCATTGCTGTTGTTACTAGTCTAGGGGTGTGTACATGACAGTGCATTACCTGAGTGCACTTTGCAGTGGGTCTTTCATCACAAAAATCATAATTCTACAGAGGCACAGGGTCTTGTGATCAGTTTTACAATGGAAATGGAATAGGAGTGCTAAAACAACCCAAACTCAGGATTCAGTTGGCTAAAAGCTATGAGAACACCCGTACTACACATGTATTATTATTACTATTATTATTATTATTATTATTATTGTTATGTGTCACTTATGCTAGCTCTTTGGCAGCCTGGTGATGCCTGACTAATATCAGGAGTTAGCCAACAGCACCACCTACAGGGCAACAACACATTATTATTTAAATATCGAACTTAACAAATGAAACATTATGAGACATAACGCACAGACCTCTGCTAGTTTGATGCCGTTGTTGTAGAAAGAATGCTCGAGCAGCTGCTGCACTGTTGGTAAAACCAGACTGTGGTTGTAATCCATGAAGATTTGGTACAAGTAACTTGTCTGCTCCAGCTCTGTTACACCTTTAGGCTGATCACATGATTTCCTAAATGAAGACAAAGTTGAACACAATTAAATGTATAAATAGAACTTTAAATGCAAAAAAAATAAATTAATTTAAAAAATTTATAGCAGACATACAGTATGTTAATGTTAATTTATTGAGCGATAAAATGCCTAAAATTACTCTTAGAAATAAAATGCACATATACAGTACATTCCATATTTAAATAGACAGTCGTTGTACAGGGAGCTTATCTGTGTAAGTATTAAATTCTATTAAAATTTATATAAAAAAAAAACATTCCATACGGCATGTGAACTTGCTGCCCCCACTTGAAGTCATCCCTAGCACATCAGCTCATTTGATCTGGCACAGATTGATTTCTACAATAGATAGCCTTCCTGATGCAACTCTCCAGTGTTTTTTTTTGTCCAGACTGAAAGTGCATTAACTTGTACTTCATCAAGGAATTGAACTCAGTTTTCCATAAGACAAGATAAGATTTTATTACATATTACATATTATGCACAGCAATGAGTGGTATAAGTTAATTTTAACGTGCTGGAGTCAAAACTTAATCTTTATCTGATCGATTTCTCATCTGTGATTCACTCTCTGTGTATTTGGCTGATTTCGAAAGTGAGGACAATTTAGCATAAAGAAGGCGTAAGTTAATCGATCTGACAACATTTGATTCCTTCTACGGACTCTTAAACCGCCAACAACGGGTACTTCAGCTTGTCGCACATATAACATTGAAATGTTTACACATTTAACACACAGCTTTGTGTATATTACAGCTCTGCACCAGGAGGGACAGGTTGTCCTACTTACAGTTTCAGTAGTGGCTCCAGTGACAGAATGTCCTGCATGAGGAGAGTAAGAAACTCTTCTGGATCTGAGTGTAGAAAGACAAAAAAACAAAAAAGAAAACACACTTATCACACTACCTGTTCATGCAGCTATAGGTGCTTTGTATGATAAAACTGTAACTAGAATTATAGATTTGTCATCTAAAATTTGCACTCGTTATAATAAAATATTTAAAAATTCTTGTGGCTTTAGTTGCATGTTTTTACTTTTTTTCCCCTCATTCCTAAGATTTAAATAGCCCATTCTATTTGGAATTCCATCCATCCATCCATTTTATATCCTATTCTACAGAAAGTAGATGTAAAGTGCAAACCTTTCTCATCCGTGGTGTAGCTAGGACAGTGGCCTCGCTCCTTTACCTGCTTTCGAAGCTTCATTACACTCTGTGCCTGGACAAAACCCTTTCTACACACACACACACACACACACACACACACACACAAACAAACTTGAGATATGTCCAGAGAAAAATGACTTTACGCACATCAATTAGCCTAATCTGCATGTCTTTGTATTGTGGGAGTAAACCAGAGCACCCCGAGAGAAACCCACCAAGCATGAAGCAAACTCCGACCCCGAGGTGGGAACTGAACCCGGACCCTGGAGGCGTAAGGCGACAGTGCTAACCACTAAGCCACAGTGATGGATTTAAAATGTGAGGTGAATTACACTTACCTGCGTAGAGGACACACGATGTCCCTTAAAAGAGTTTTCTGAATGGGTTCATCGATACGTTTAGTCTTTTTAAACAGAAGAGAGTCCAGTACTGATGAGCAGGAAAACAAACTAGAACAGAAAGGGTTAGACAAATATTTAGCCTAGTAAAGACATGTGTAGTGCAGTTACAAGAAAATCATATCAATCAAATGAAAAACTTCACCCTGTGTAAAAAACAACGTTATAAATGCCTAATGTGCATGCTTACATTCTGGTGTACACATGTGAATGTACTGTACAATAGCATTTAGGTTGCAGAACGTTTCCAGGTGGAAACATTTAACCCTGAAAAGTTATGACTTGAAAAGATTTGAGCAAGTCCAAACCTAAAGAGAGCAGCATCCATGTAACAGGAGTTACAGTGACCCTGGACCCCCTTCATCCGGCCATTCAGAACCGCCATCACGTCCTCGGACCTCAGGGGTGGGACGGCTATATCCTCTTTATCGCGGTCTGTAAACACATCCCAAACAGAAAATTATGTAAATACGATATTATTATATGAGTTCAAGTCAAGAATTGTCAATCAAAAAAAAAGTCAATCAAATTGCAGAATAACAGATTCTCTTAGATAACAGAGAGAATAACAGATAATCCCCGGCTACACTAATGCACTTTCACTAGTGCTTGGACACTATCAAGATAGAAGGATTTCAGACTGATCAGACTGCCTGCATCTCGTCAAAACGCGGGCCTCCCAGGAACTCCTTTAATGGTCCATACATGTGGAAATAGCTAGGAGCGAGGTCAGGACTGTAAGGGGATGTGACAATAAGTTACTTATTGATTTTCAGCATTAGGTGTTCAGCACTTGCTGAACGTTCACGGGAATGACTGCCGGGATCATTATTCATTTACATATAATTTTACATTTACTGCATTTGGAAGATTCCCTTGTTTAAAGGAACTTTTTACCATTAATCTGAGCAGTCGAGAGTTTAAAGCCTTGCTCAAGGGCCCAGCAGTGGTACTGGGCTTTGAACCTTGGACTTTCTTATTAGTATAAGTCTTCTATAAATTAGTCACTTGTTCGACTTGATTAGGTCCCGGTTTGACTTGAACGCCCTTTATAAATAGTCATAAAAAGCACTGCTGTTAATGAGGAATAAATATTACGCACCAAAATGTCCGTTTACTGCAGTGTCACCCAGGAAACGATCACCAGGCTGACAAGATGAGACCTTCACGAAGAGGCCGTGCTTCGGTGGACATGTGAAATACCGAACGTCTTTGAACGTCCCGTCACTCACCCCACATGGATATTCCTGTAGACGTAGAAGTCATTATGTTTCTATTTATATAGTATTTCTATTTTTAGTACTGGCCATGGTATTTTTCCTGACTTCTATGTCATGGTAATAAATGCAAATGATTACACAGAGCACACAGACTGAAATGAGTCAAGGGGATTTCCCAAAAGGAAATCTATTTCACAAAGCTACCAGAAGAGGGCAGTATTAATGAGTACCAGTTCCAGGCCAGCCATGCTGCTAGACATGTTTGGAAGAGAACCAGTCCAACGCACTGTTCCATAGGCGGGTCCTGTAGCCAGATTAACCATCACTGTGGAACCCACTTTTATAGCCCCGTCAGCTCCTGAATCCTGAGCTGTATCTCGATTTTCAGAAATGTCCATCCTTTCTGATTTACCTGGGGGGAAAAAAGACACATACATAAAGTGTATTAGTTACATTTAGAGTTCATTCCTTTCTATACTTCAGTCTCTCTTACGTACGCGATATCAAACTCGAGGTTCCAGTTCCAGTTCCAGTAATACCAGTAATTATCAACAGATTTCGGTATATTTATGCATATAACTTGTTATTTTGCTCTGATTCGGAACGACTTTGTAGCAACTAGAGCAATTACTTAGTAGCAGAGGGTCGCTTAAGCTAACACAAGATTCAAGATTCTTCATTGTCACTATATGAAAATAGCGAATTAAGGAATTTGTGCAATTTTTTAACTAAAATTATAACTTAAACTAAAAATTTTTATACAGGCTAAATTATACAAATTATATAACTAATATTCTCCGCATTTCAGATGTGTTTTCTTGTAAACCTGCACTTGTGATTGGTTTTTGAATGTTGTTTTGGCAGGCGGCTGCTCTCTCCTCAATACTGTAGACTGTACCGACCTACTTTCACCCACGCTACGACTAACAGTTAATTAACTATTATTATCTAAATAAGAATATTGATGTGGAGTGATATTTAGAGTTAAAGGTCTCAGCGTGTTACCATCTATTATCATCACCCCTGAAATACCTCTCATCCAATCAGATTGCTCGATCAGAACTAACGGTTGTATGATACTATTGCTGCACCCATCAACAAACTTAACGCAAACTGTTTTAATTAGCAACAAATGGGTTGAATGAAATAAATAAAACCATTTTCTTTACAGAAACTCTGTAAAGAGTTCAAACTAATCACATACATTTCTGCCACTCATCTGTATTGACATCATCCTCTTTAATAACGCAATGCCAGGGAATTTTCCTCTCTCCTCCAGCATTTCCATGTTCATCTACGTCCTGCAGAGAGACAACCGTCTGTTCTGATACTTAATTAAACAGAGAGTTATTAAAAAAAATTATCCACACATTATGACAAATCATCACTGTATAAAAAATACCAGAAACATACCGTTGAGATCAAAATCATGCCGTCTTTCATAGGACTCAGGACCATCCCATGCTGACAGACACTTTTATCATCAAGGATGTAGGTTATGCGATCTCCGACAGAAAGTTTCATGGCGGGATTGTCTTGGATGCTAGGCCATGGAACTGACGGTTTGGGATGCAGTAGTCTGATTCTGGTGAAAGGGACGAAAATGCCACAGTCTTTCTGACATTTAAAGAGGGGTTTGTACCTGTAGCTTCCATCATTCTGCCCTTTGCCCTCATCTTCTCCCTGGAACGTAAATCAAATACTTCAGTGAATCTTGTTTCACTAAAGAAAAACCTAAACCAAAAGACTACAACAATTACTCACTTGCAGTTCCACTCCAAAAAATACTGCTGCAATAGGATCCAAAAGACTCGGCTCGGAGAGCGGGCCGATGTATCTAACCACGCCTTTAAGCCACTGGGTGTTTTGCTCTACTAGGACGTCTGAGCCTTCATTTATTTCCACAGCTTGATCTAAAGCCTCAGGGTGTGCCACTTCCCTTAGTCTGTCTGTACAACTTTCAATTGCCAAAAGAAATTCTGACCTTTTCCTTGTCAGGGGCTGCAGAATATCATAGGGCAAGTTATAATCTATTGTGCCCCCTATACGCATCACAGGTACAGTGTCCTTCTTTTGAGGTTTTCGAGTTGAATAATGTTTCTCTTTTATGTAGCATATATTTCCTGGTGTGACCCAGCCATATGTGGGTTTTGCAGTGATGATGAAGTAGTCATTAGTATCACGGGATGCCATTGCTACCAGAAGATGCCTGTGAACCTGAAAGAGAAAATGAAAGCGCACATTAAGTCAGGAGTTAAGGCAGGAAACTTCACACTAATATGGATCAATTAATATATAGATTTTTTAAATAAAATATGCATTTATAACATGACTTTTTATGGAATCCCCCTAATGACATTGTAGGAAAAATATTTTGCGGCCATGATTTACTCATGTGAGTATGTGATACTACAGTGCATCGGGAAAGTATTCACAGCGCATCACCTTTTCTACATTTTGTTATGTTACAGCTTTATTCCAAAATAGGTTAAATTTAGAATTCTACACAAAATACCCCATAATGACAACATGAAAAAAGTTTACTTAAGGACTTTGCTAATTAAAAAAAAAAGAAAAAAAAAGAGAAAAACATGTGTACATAAGTATTCACAGCCTTTGCTCAATACTTTGTTAATGCACCTTCTGCAGCAATTACAGCCTCAAGTCTTTTTAAATATGATGCCACAAGCTTAGCACACCTATCCTTGGCCAGTTTCGCCCATTCCTCTTTGCAGCACCTCTCAAGCTCCATCAAGTTGGATGGGAAGCGTCGGCACAGCTATTTTAAGATCTCTCCAGAGATGTTCAATCGGATTCAAATCTGGGCTCTGGCTGGGCCACTCAAGGACATTCACAAGATATACTTTGATATGTTGGCTGTGTGCTTAGGGTCGTTGTCCTGCTGAAAGGTGAACAGTTGCCTCAATCTGAGGTCAAGAGTGCTCTGGAGCATGTTTTCATCCAGGATGTCTCTGTACATTGCTGCAGTCATCTTTCCCTTTATCCTGACTAGTCTCCCAGTTCCTGCCGCTGAAAAACATCCCCACAGCATGATGCTGCCACCACCATGCTTCACTGCTGGGCTGGTGATGAGCGGTGCCTGGTTTCCTTCAAAAATGATGCCTGGCATTCACACCAAAGAGTTCAATCTCTGTCTCATCAGACCAGAGAATTTAGTTTCTCATTGTCTGAGAGTCCTTTAGGTGCCTTCTGGCAAACTCCAGGTGGGCTGCCATGTGCCTTTTACTAAGGAGTGGCTTCCGTCTGGTCACTCTACCATATAGGCCTGATTAGTGGATTGCTGCAGAGATGGTTGTCCTTCTGGAAGATTCTTCCCTCTGGAGCTCTGACAGAGTGACCATCGGGTTTTTGGTCACCTCCCTGACTAAGGGCCTTCTTCTCCGACACTCAGTTTAGATGGCCGGCCAGCTCAAGGAAGAGTCCTGGTGGTTTCAAACTTCTTCCACTTACGGATGATGGAGGCCACTGTGCTCATTGGGACCCTCAAAGCAGCAGAAATTTTTCTGTAACCTTTCCCAGATTTGTGCGTCGGAACAATCCTGTCTCTGAGGTCTACAGACAATTCAATTGAGTTTATGCTTGGTTTGTGCTGTGACATGAACTGTCAACTGTGGGACCTTATATAGACAGGTGTGTGCCTTAATTTACCACAGGTGGACTCCAATTAAGCTGCAGAAACATCTCAAGAAGGATCAGGGGAAACAGGATGCACCTGGGCTCAATTTTGAGCTTCATGGCAAAGGCTGTGAATACTTATGTACATGAGCTTTCTCAATTTTTTTATTTATTTTTAATAAATTTGCAAAAATCTAAAGTAAACTTTTTTCATGTTGTTTTTATGGGATGTTGTGTGTAGAATACTAAGGGGAAAAAATGAATTTAATCCATTTTAGAATAAGGCTGTGACATAACAAAATGTGGAAAAAGTGATGCGCTGTGAATACTTTCGGGATGCACAGTAGTATCTTGTTCCTACACTTTAGTCATGGTCACAGACTATTTTTTACTTCTTAATGTCAGTACGGTGTGGCATTCATTCATTAATTGTCTATACCACTTAATCTGTACATGGCCTGGAGCATGAGGCAGGGTACACCATGGACAGGGTGCCAAACCATCGCAGGGCACAAACCCTCTGTGTGTACATGTGGGAGTACATGCAAACTCCATGCCCATCAACCTGAGGCGGGAATCAAACCCCGACCCTGGAGGACCCTGAACTGTGATCTAAGCTCAACCCACTTCACATTCACATCATACAGTGTATAACTGAAAAAGCCCCCACAGGCTAAAGAAATGCAGATTAGGCTAACTGGCATTCCCAAATTGCCTCTAGTGTGTGTGTGTGTCCTGTGATGGATTGGCACCCTGTCCAGGATGGACCCTGCCTCATGTCCTAAGGCTCCTGAGACAGACTCCAGGCCTCCGCGACTCTGTACAGGATAAAGCGGTATAGATGATGAGCGAGTATTACATAAACACATTTTTTGCACTTAACATGAAATTGTCAAATGTCATTACAGTAAAATGTATATTTGAGTATTAAAAGTTTTTGCTTTGATTAATTTGCACAACCCATAAGCAATCCACTGGGAGATTAAATGTTAGATGTTTTTAAACTATTAAGACTTATTGTTTACTTGGTTTCACTGCATTGATCGTAAACACTTTCTCTTTGTTGAAACTCTTTTCCTATTTCCTCTTTCTGATCAGAGTGTGAAAAAGTGAAAGCAGAGCACTAAGAAATCAATCACCTGTAACGAATACATCATAAAACACACATTAAATCACTGAAAACAGGTTTATCAACAATGACCAGGTAAAAGAACAAGAAAATGAGAGAAAAACTGACCTGTTTTATTTGTTACCTAATTTACTTTCGGTTTATTCAATCCTGAGATGTCTTCAAACCTGTGTCTTTAACTCAGTCTCATGGTGTCTTCTTAACAAAAAACAGTGGCAGAAATCCAAACTCCATAAACATTTAGTTTTTTCTTTGGTTTTGTTTGTTTCCTGAGTTTCCTGTTCACTCTTGTCTCTCCAACAACAACTTTCACGAGTATGTGTCTGTCATCTGTCATTACACTTTCATTTGGCCATATAAATCCTAGATACATATATCATTTCCCCGCTCATTACATTGAGTATACATACTGTAGATCGTATAGGCGACGAAACCTGTGGGTGACGCAGTTATTTTTGAGCTTCTCATTGGCCGCGTTGTAGGCACACGTAACAGTCGCTGCTTTATGACGCAGGCGGTCTTGAGTCAAATATGGCCGAACGAGAAGCGTTGAAGAAAGAGATAGAGAAATTACAAAGTAAGACGATAATATATTTTTTTTGAAAATGTTTACAACTGTATGTCTTTTACCAAACTAAAAGGTGTTCATTTAACTAAGCGTCGCTTAAATTTGTTACGTTAGGTAGCAGTTTTCCGGCGGCAGCCGAATACATACGTGTACACTGTATATGTGCACTACGTAGGGCAGAAAGCAAATGTGTTTGCACCCTAGGTAGTGCACTAATAACTCAGAACATCGCGATTTGGGATTCACCTACAGTTGTGTTTGGTTGTTTTGAATCCTGAACGATTTTGGTTTATTGAAAATCTTTGTTTTTTCTTTGCCCAGGGTTTGTTTGTTAAGTGTATTTCTCAACTGGTTCAATTTTATATAGTGATTATATTAAATAGGGTTAATGAACTAGTTAATTTCAGTGGTTTTGGAAAGACTGTTAGATGATATTAACAGATGACTGACTCATAGTATGTCTGTGTGCACACACTATATGGGGAAAAAAGTATTTGGCCAAATCTGTTAATTATAGGATTCATCAGACTACTTATCCCCAATGGAGGGCAATCTTAAAGCTCCAAGATTATCTTAGACAATGCTATGGTTCCAACTTTGTGGCAACAGTTTGGGGAAGGCCCTTTTCTGTCCCTGACTGTCCTCAGTGTACAAAGCAAGGACTATAAAGACATGGTTTGATGATTTCGGTGTGGAAGAACATGACTGGCTTGACATCAAACCCATCGAGCACCTTTAGGAAGCTGGCACGGGCCAGGCGTTCTCATTCAAGATATCAAGATCAGTGCCTAACCTCATAAATGTTTTACACAATTTATGGGCACGAATTCCCACAGAAACACTCCAAATCCTTCTTCCAAGCAAATCTCCTATAGCTGCAAAAAGGGAGACCAACTCTGTATTAAAATGCATTTACTTGGATACGATGTCATTGCAGGTTTGGCCAAATATTTTTGTCCACATATACAAACACACACATACACACAAGAGACAAAAAGTTATCCACATTCTGGTTATATTATGAGGAGACTGTTGGCCACACTGTCTCATAAATTTTTTTGTGGTCTGAGGGTGTGCCTGGTGCAGAAAAGCATAAATAGAAGCATTTGGATATCTGCAAACAAAATTTGTACCGATACTCTAAGGAAGGTGAAAGTTTCATAAAAAGAATCACTACTGGTGATAAGACATTAATTCACCACTATAAGCCTGAGAGTAAACAGCACAGTATGGATCGGAAAGAAAAAGTTCAAAAGTGAAGCATCAGCTGGAAAATTGATGCTTACACTTTTCTTTCATTCTAAAGGGCCTGTATTGGAACATTATCAGCAAAAATGTTCAATTAACAGTACCCGTTCAGTTTATTGAACCACTGAAGCCTGATTTTCAGATTAAATGCAGAGGACTGCTGTCCAATGGCGTTGTGATCATGCATGTTGATGCACATCTGCACACTTCTGTCATGAACTATGCCAAACCCCCTTAAACCCTGTCAAAACAGTTTTTAAAATTACACAATTGTCTACGATTTATCTGTAAAGTACCTACAGCACCTTATAATTTAAATGATCAGGAGCTGGTATGATTTCCACCCATTTACAGCACCCTGCATACACCCATTTTGTAACGCTGGTTACTACAGAAACTCAACAATAAACATCTTAGCAAAAGGTTTTTTTTTGTGTGCATGGGTGGAATATTTTGTTTGATGGCTGTGATTTCTCCAGGAACTGCTACACTCTGAAAAACTTGCAATTCACAATCCACTCCACAATCCTGAAATCAGGCAGTTTAGGATTGAATTCAGGAAAGTTGGAAATGAACTTAACACTGCCCCCATTGATTGTGGTTTAAAAGCCAATTTAGGAAGGAAAGCCTTATTATTCACTCTACTGCTCTTTTGTATGGGATACAAAATACAGACCGTAAAAAAAAAAAAAATCCTGAATATTCTCAGTAAGCAAAGCGTTCAGGTTTTGTAAAAACAAACACCGTAGTTAAATCTCTAATTGCTAATTACCATATCATTAGTGCACTAGGGTGTAAAATCTTTTGTATACATACAGCAGTGTACTTATACGGGCTGGAAGTGAACATTTGGGATACAGCCTACATTAGAGATATAAATGCATCTAAATTGTCATATAATTCAAATATTTTGTCGTTACAGATCTTATTAAGGACCACAAGAGAGTTCACGGTGATGTGCCATTAATTTCATACGGGAACAGGAAAGTGGTTAAACCTGTAAGGTGTTCAGCTCCTTCATTTGCTCCTTCATTTAGTGCCTTTTCCAAAAAGCAGACTGCACTGCCTCAAGCACCATCAAACCTCACATATAATAGGACTGCAGTAACGGCTACTAAGGCGTCATCATCATCATCATCACCACCACTGACTACATCAAAAGTTAGCCTTAAAGCAGGGTCTAATTCAAAGATTCAGACAGCTTTGTCTGCTCATAAAAAATCTCAGTTTACCTGGGTGAAGAGTCAGGGGAGTAAGACCAACCAAACAAAACCCGAGATCCACCAGCTTTCATCAAGCTCTGTTTCAGCATCTATTGCTTCTCCAGTTGCGGCCACGTCCACTCAGACTTCTAGCAAGAAACTTGATGGTAAACTCAGTCGTTCCCCCAGCACCTCTGCGACTTCAAAGTACTCTTGGGTGTCATCCTCCTGTTCCTCTACAGCAGCTGCTAAATTAGTTGACCTCCCGCAGAAGCACCTCTCACCCAAAGTTCTTAAGGTGCCAGGAAAAACAGCAAAGGAGGCACTAGAAGGTAAGAAACTCACGACCTCCACTGTCTCATCAAAAAGGGCCAAAGTTAGTGGAGGTGCTACTACATCTCATGGCAGTCGCTACCGCTGGAAGGCAGCTGCAACAACCTCGGCTGCGTCCGGATCCACGTCGAGGACTTCTCGAAAGAGCTCAGTGTATCGATGGACTGCGCAAAAGGACAAGAAGGATTCAGCATCGCCAGCATCTCGAGTCCAGCACAGTACGTCCACTCCTCTGTCTACCAGTGGATTCAAGCTTAGGAGCAGAACCAAGATCATCCGCCGATCCAGCAGCAGGTGAGGGTTCAATGTGATCAATAATTTCTCTTTAGATAGTTTTTGTAACGGATTGTGTTAAGAGTAAATTTTGCAGCACATTAATTATTTGGGCTTGATTTTTTAATTTATTTATTTATTTATTTTTGTGTCATACATTTCCGGATTAAACCATTACATAGATAATTAATTAAACCTATGCTTTTTAATGCAATCCTTGGAAATATGACTGATTCACATTATTCCAGTCAAATATCTATCTCTTATTTATAATAATAAAAAAAAAACATAAACATCTCGATTTTTGCATGTATTTCCCTGCATTTTAATCATGCTGCATTCACATGTATTTTACTTCACAACAATCTCAGATCACACTCATTGGTCACACACACACACACACACACACACACACAGTGTTACACAAAGCACCATAAAACAACCAGAGATTAATACATTATTGTTCTACAACCTGATTACTTCTCTCACCTCACTTCCTATTTACGGTGTTCTGCTGTTACTCACGTGACATCATGACGTATACAAACCTAAACAAACCAGTCAGTTGAGTTGGAGCAGTATGAGTTAATTTTATGCCAAAAAAAACCCCTAAGCATAAAACACTGTGTTTTGCACTCGCACATGCTCTACTAATTTTTCCACTTAATTAAACTGTATTTGCACATTCGCTCCTGCACATGCTCAATATCACAACACTCGCTTGCTCAATACCAGCCAATCACAAGCTGGGGGGTCATTCTGACGACCTGATTCTGATTGGCTGTGTTCTCACCATTTGCACGTGCCAAAGCATTACATTTGGCCCTCCCACACTACTGTCTGAATCTGTTATGCAGAGACTCTGAGCCCGGATCGAACACAACAGAGAATTATACTAGAAGTATTTTAACATTGAGCAACAACATCTTTGACAGCATTAAATTCTGTACTATACACCGTCTACTTAATTTTAAACTACCTAACAAACTCTGAGATTTACCGTATGCTGAAGTATTGTTGTTGGATGTTTGTCCAAAAAGCATAGCTGCTATTTATTAGTTATTTTTATTTGGTAATATTCTGTTTATCCTTTCACATCACATTAATGCTTGAATAATATATATATATATATATATATATATATATATATATATATATGTATATATATATATATGTGTGTGTGTGTGTGTGTGTGTGTATATATATATATTTCACAGTATATGTTTCTGCATTGGTTATTTTTAATTCTTGAAATTTTTCCTTGTTTTTTTCCCTTTTTTTCCTTAATATATTATGACTCTTTCCTCATTATTTAAACTTAAAATTAGGATCTTATTCTCAACATAGAATTATAAAAAATATTATATAAATAAACAGAGCTGGAAGGTCATGTAGGCCAACGTGATTTTAAAAATTCTTTATTTAGCATATATATAACAATGACGAGCATTAGTGTCAAAATTGTAGTGTGTATTGTCATGATGTGAGCTTCCACTCAAAACTTGGGACACGCCTTCTACCTTTTATGATTTTTATTATTTCTTTCTAAACTGTAAAACAGTGCTGAACGCATCCAAAATAAGCAATAATCTAATTTGAATAGTTAATATTAAGATGTCTCCAATTGTTTGGGTGTGTCTTCAAAATTCTGTCACATATACTTTGTATAGTATGCAGTGAAATACAGTACAATTAAATTAAAAATAGAATTTTCTACTAAGTTATTATGAATAAGTAAAAAATATACATAAAGGTATATATATATATATATATATATATATATATATATATATATATATAGCCTAACTTTTTATTTATAATTATGCAATATTAATATAATTTATTAAAATAAAATTATTTTATCTTACTCAAAATGAAAAATTATGATCTTATTCTCGAAACTTTTACAACGTAATTTTGAAAAGCTCAGATTTTATTTTTTTTAAATGTTGGCTCTTACACTCCTAAGTAGAATGAACTTCTAAGCAAAATAGAATTATAAAAAATATTAATTTTATTATATTTATTATTATATTTATTATAAAAAAATTACAGAGCTGGAAGGTCATGTTTCCAGTATTGTTCAAGAATATAAAAGATATTTCTCAAAACAACAACAAAAAAAGGTGTTTGATTAAAACTGTATTTCATGCTGAACTCTTGGTGCAGTAGACCTCCTGACAATCTGAATAGGAGTTTCAACTTTAAGGTTACATTTAAATATAAATATACTTGGATATTTATTGAGTTACCGCTGCGGAGTGCCTGAGTATCACCTGTGTGTGGGGAAATCAGTGACCGTATTGGATACTAGATGATTGAAGACGGTCCACTTTTGTTTTTTAGAAATGTGAAATATGTTGTAAGTACTATAAATGCCATCCTTGAAACCTTGTTGTGTCTTTGTTTACAGTCCTGCTGCGGAGAAGAGCCCTAGTGTCGGCGGGGTGATGGTCAGGAGTCGGTATTCACTGTGCAGAAGGACACACAATTCGGTTAAGTCCCTCAGCGGTGTCAGACAAGGTCACTCCAGAGTGGTTCTCTCTTTGGACCGGCGTAAACTTCAGCGTCTCTCTCCATCCAGCTCCATCACTGCGCCATGGAGCGCAAAAACAGGTACGTTCACGTTAAGACGCATTTACAGTAAGCAGCAGGGGCTTACAGTGTGTGTAAATCTGGATTATGAGGATGAATGTATATTCTGGTGCATGATTACTGCCATACAATCTAGTGGTCTGCTTTACAGCTTATACTGTCAGTTTGAAAGGAAATGGTTCAGGGAAGTGAAGAGAAATGCATACAGGTTTATCTCTCAATCCCTAAATATAGATTCATTCTCATAGGAGCACTTTTACTTGATGGTTATCTGAAGTAACAGTCGTTTTTAACGTCGCAGTTTTTCAGCACGCTGCCTCTTCACACCGACACGAGGGTGTAAACGCTCCTGCTGAGAAGGCAGACAGATGTTTATTGTGCTCAACACATTAGAAAGGTTTGTGCTGGTAAACAGTACACACTTCTCTCAAACAAATAGACTGTTCCTGACACCCTCTGTGACTAATTGGCATAATGAGCAATTAGCACGAAACAGTCACTGGAAAATTAATTAACCCTGTTTGTATCCCGTATAGCTACCATAGAGACGCAAAGGCAGCGTCTGAATGTGGGATGTAAATTAGGTCATGGGATAGGGCACTGATTTAAAACGGAGAGAAGGTTCTGGAGGATAGATGGCCTTCTTGCTTCTTGTACCAGGGCATGTCCAGTAGAGGTCAGCATTTCCTTAGTAGCTGGAGTATAAACTAGAGAATCAGTGTAGTGGCTGTCAGTTTGTGTGTGTGTGTGTGTGGGATCAAGGGAGAGGGGGCGGAGGGGGTTAATGAATTGTCCACTCCGGCCATGATGGTGTACATGTGCCGATAGCGGGTAATTTGCAGCAATGGCACGCCGAATATAGCCACGCTATCAAACCCCGCCAGTGCTCTCACTCAGTAGATAAAGAGGAGCTAATGCATAATTATCCTTTTGCAAATTGGATTGTTTTAACGAACTGGAGAATATAGGCCCCACGTGATGGAAAGCAATCACTGTTTTTACAGCCCGTTCCCCCCTCTTCCTCCTCCTCCTCCTTTTTCACAGATAGCACGCGAGACGAGGCGAGTCTCGCCTCGCCGTAATCGCCTGCAGTCTGTTCGAGTGCGTTTTACACGCACAAACTCTGTTCACATCGCCATTAATGCACTTTCATCTTCCATTTACAGATATATCTCGCTCTTTCCTTTCGCTCCCTCCCTTATTTATTTTTTTTCCTCCAAATCGCAGAACTTGGTGTGAGGTGGCCGAGAGGGTGAGAGAGTATGTGAATGACTAAAGAGGCCTCAAGGAGGAGGGAGGAGTGAGGGTGGAGGGGGGGGGTAGTCATATGGGCTAGCCAGAGGGACTCTGCACAGCAGATAAGCGTGGCTAATAAAGACCAAATTGAATTACTAATGACTAGAAAGAGGGCAGTCGTGTTAAAAATGGCGACTAACCGCTTCTCGTCACTGCCACGATCACCGCTGCGTGACATCTCTTAATTTTCTCTCTGATGACTCTCTAACACACAACCCCACAACCCCCCAACCCCTTAAACCCCCCAACCCCTCGCACCTTCGTCGTCCCTGTTTATCGTGGCTGGTTGGCTATCTGGAGGGGGATTTAAAGGGGCATAAACCTAAGTGAGCAGTTAGGAGTGTAATGAATCGCAGGCGGGAGAGAAGTGCCTCGATAATCCCATAAACTGAATAAACGACAGAAGAATGTAATAGAGAGGAGATGAGCATAGGGGAGGAATGAGGGAAGAAATGAAGGGGCCTCGAGCCCAGCGACAGACGTTTGCCCTCAGTCTATTTATCAGGATAGACTCTACACACAAAAAGGAAACCATCTGGGTAAAGAGACCAGACTTTTCTAACGCTTTAACCTCCCCCCCCCAAACACACACACACACACACACACACACACACAGACAGACAGAATATGTTCCCTTATTTCTTCATGCAGTCCTTTTCTTCTGTAACACTTCTCTCTCAAGCTTCCTGTGGTATCGGATCATTTTAGCACTTTGTCATATTGTCCAAATTCCTTCTGACAGCTTTTCTACACGTATTGATTCTTTGTCAAGGCTGTGATGTTGCAGTAACTTGTGCCAACTTGGAGATGAGTATGATGAAGACAGAAGCACTGTTGATGATGGAATTAAAAATTAAGACTAACCCTTTCCATCCTTCCCCCTATTTATGTGTATTGTGCATTGGCATGTTAAATATCGATTTACGTTTTTAAAAGAAAAAATGATTTAAATTGGAGGTGTAATGATAACCTCCAAGTTCAGTTCATTTCGCAATGCCGTTTTTACGTCTCAATTTTTTATCAATTCTCAGACTTTTTTTTTTTTAAATGTTGTATTAAAAACATAAATAAATATTTAAAAAATTAAAGTAAATGTGAATTTTTCTTTCTGTAAATTGAATTAACTGGTTCCAAATATTTTAAATATATATACAAATTGTCCCTCAATTTTCTTTGAATAAGTCTCTGCGGCTTAAAAAAAAAAACGATTAACTGAAACATAACTCCATAGAAGATCTAGAGCTCCAAAGTCGGCTAAAGTGCCAGATTTCTGCGGTCTTTGTTGTTTAAAAGGGGTAGTAAAAAAGTGTTGGACCTTTTAACATATAAATTGCTGAAGTAATAAGCAGTAGCAACCATAATAATAATTATATTTTTCTTTTTTTTTTCTTTTTTTTTAAAGAGTAGCACTGCTGTCAGCCTGTTTACCTAAGATATTTTAATGATGTAATAATTATTTTAGATTTATATAATGTTAAAGTTTGGACACAAGTTTGGGTTTATTTTTGACTGTCTAGAACGATACTAGATTTTTTTTTTTCAAAACTATGACTTAACACACATGGCATTAGATAATTAAGCAACAACAACAAGTCATGTTGTTATTTTAAGATACAAAGGTCAGCTGTTTTATAATACGGTTCTTGCAGAAGCAATTCTAGAAGTACATTTGCAAAACCCATCAAGCACCATGGTGAAACTGACTTTCATGAAGACCATCCGAGGAAAACAAGACCAAAACTTACCCCTGCTGCCTCAGAAATCACCAATTAACAAACATCACCTTAGATTAGATATTCTAAGCCTTATGAAGGCTTTACGTAGCATAAGTAGCAGAGACACGTCTCAATATATATATAAATATATATATATAATATATTATATATATATATATATATATATGTATATATATATATAAAATATAAAAACCCATCCCATGCTGCTTAAGAGGTAAATTATTGTGTCAAAGAAAATGTCAGTTACTTACTATTTGAATGCAAAACCTATAAACCCACACACACACACCGAGTCAGGTCAGATTTTTATTACTTTTTTCTACTGCCGGTCGTGTTCTCTCTGTGTAAATCACGACAGTGGGCATCTGTGGCCTCACAAACACTCATCCACACACCCAGCACAGAAACAGCTCGGGCACCGCGCCTCTCGAACACACTCAGTATCTCGCAGAATCGTGTTACCCCCAGCTCGCTCCTGTTGCAGCGCAGCCGTTGATGTGCTCATTTATTCAGCAATAAATCAGCGCTGTGCTGTCTAAAAGCCTCTTTCTCACCGTCTTTTACTGCTCTCCTCCGGCTGTTAGATCACATATGCAGAGTGCACATTCACACTCATGTCCATGCATAAGCAAAAGCTTGCATACGTAGTGTGATAAGCCGCACAAAATTCTGTGTTTACCGTTAAGTTAGAATGCAGGTTAGTAGGTTTGATGCTTGCTTAAATTATTACCACTCCTGTTTATGGTATATGGGTGCTGACGAGGATTGTGTGTAATATATTTAATGTATGCAGGTTGGAAGATGTGCAGGACAGAGGTGTTTTTTTTTTTTTTTTTTTTGGGCTGAGGTTTGCTGTATCTGTATTGGATCTTCTTTTTGGACTGATATGATTATGTTTCAAGCTGCATATTTCCTTAAATCTTCTTTTTACGTAACCTTAGGGATGTTGTTGATTTATTACTTCTATATGATGAGTCAAAGATAACCATATTTTCACTAGAACACAAACATCAAAATCACAGCATGGACCTGGGCATTTATTTACAAAAAGCAGCAAGTTGTTACAGGTAACATACGCATACTCTGGGGAATTTTAGAGTTTATCAATAATTGGTAAATAAATATCGTAAAAATAAATAAGGATCCTTATAATGGGATCATTTGTGCCGTTTTTGCTCCCAGATTGGATAAATACTGTTGAATTGACATTTAAATTTCATTTACTAGTTGCATAACGCAATTAAAAATGCATTTGCAATATGTTAGAATAATCTCAGTGTGAATTTTTTTTTTTATTAAACCTGCAACTCCACAACATGGTTATACGTAGTTATACCACAGTCTTCACATAGCATCTTATTTAGTTTTTTTTATGGTAAACAATATGGATGGGAATCCCCAGTTCCCCTCCCGATACAATAATATTACAATACCTAGGTGACGATTTAATATGTATTGCGATTTAGCAAGTATCACACTTGTATAAATATCCTGTTTCAAACTTAGCAAATAATTTGCTTCTATTACGCTGGACATAGTACATTTTTATTTGTATTTTTTTAAACTCATTCTGTACATTGTGGACATTTATGGACACTTGTGGACATCGTACACCTGCACATTCATGCACATTTACGCATTTTTTTTTTTATTTCATTTTGCTCGTTGCACATAAACACATCTATCCATATTTGCACACTCCCCGGACATTTCTATTCAAATCCCACTTCATCTCCACACTAAAGTTCTCTGTATTTTTCTATATTTGTACAGAAAAAAAAAAATCTAGATTTGTACAGCTAGGTTTTTCTTATATTTTCTATTTAGTTTTATCTTTTATAGACATAGTTTTCCTTAGCTAAAGTTATTTTCTATATTATATTTCTTATTTTAATAAACATATTTAAATCTTATTTTAATAAACATATTTATTTCCTCTTAATATATATTCTTTTTTTTAAGGTCACAGGCGGTCGTTTAAACATTTCACCGCATATTGTACTGTGTACAACTGTATGTGACAAATAACATTTGAGTTTGAGTCTGTACCCTGTGAACAGTTTAGAGTGCACCACCTGTAGGGTTATTATGGAACAGCAACAATTTGGCGCCTTAAACTCAAACATTTATATTAGAAAATTATTTTTAAAAATCTATTTTAGTGTCAGTGTGGCGATACATGGATTGCCACACACAAGAATCGTGCTTTCCCCCATATCTAGTAAACAGTCAAGTGCCACAAATACTTTTTAATATTCTAATTAACTTTAATATCTTACATACATAATGTACTTATTTGTAAATCAGGCTTGACCATTTTTTTCATCCTGTTTGATGCACTCAGTGTCGAAATCATAAATTAACTGTGTAGCTCGGTGGACACGTTGCCTGAGTTCTGTCAGAAACTGGTTAAAGATGTTAAAACTTTCTGCCTCTCTCTCTCTGTCTTTAACCCTGATGTGGGTAACAAGTAGTAAGGCATGCCAGTAATATTTGTAAATTTGCTCAACCTTATAAGTTTTGAACATCTCTGGCCATGATTGATGGATTTATACAACCACTAATCATTTACACATAACGGTTTCTGCTCTTTTATACAGCTTGATTTTTCCCCCTCTTGTTCTGTGTGTTTAATATAGTATTTTAAGTGCTTTAATATAAGTAATGTGTTCAGACTAAAAATGACCTGGAGAACACACTGCGATCGTGGGACTGGCCAATGCACTGTTTTATCTCCTTATGTGGTTTGTCGGTTTGTTTATGGGAATTTTTTATTTTTTGTAAACGTATCACTGGGAAGTTTGCACCTCCTTCAATTTCTGCCACATTGTTCATGTGACTGTAGGATTCTTGCTACCGTGCCATCACTCTAATTTGGTCGTCCATGCCAACCTGGTCTAGCCTAGTGCGTCACTGAATGATCAAGCCCGCTCGAGCCATGTAATTTATATCCCGTTTACAGCAAACGCATGTTCCCGGGCCCAGATTGGCTCGATCAGAGTGAGAGAATTTGTTTGTAAGAGGAGAGTGGACTTACCCTGTCAGTGTACAGTTTCTCTCAGCTGCCACCCAAGATATCTCCATTGGAAATGCCATAACGGTACATAACCTGCTCTCTCTCTCTCTCTCTCTCTCTCTCACACACACACACAGACTCGCACACTCGCAAACTCACACACACACACACACACACACACCAGCTTGCCTTCATCCACTCTGATTTGTGCTCATTCTCTTTCACTTTCTTCTCCAGTTAGTGTCAGACAGGTGGGACGCTTCTGTCTGCCGGTCAGCCATCTAATAATATATGAGCGTCTCTGTACAGCAGATATACAGCACATGCATACAGCGAGTGTACAGATGTCGTGTGAATTATAGGAAAGCTTTTATTATTATTTTTATTATTATTTTTATTTTAAAAAATAATAAAGAAAGAAAAATTAATATTTATAATTAAAGTATAACATTGTGCTTTTGGTAATGTTGTGATTTTATACATCATGTAGCGTTACCCCTATGTTTTTATTGCCAGTCACAGAATAAAGCGATATAATAATTAATACCAGGCATTTGAATACAATTCCTAGGCAAGCAAGGAAAGGATAAAAGAAGAAAAGAGGAAAGACCAAAAGAAAAGGAAAGGAAAAGCACTCACTCACCCATGGTCTATACCGCTTTATCTTGTATTTAGGGTCATGGGGGGCCTGGAGCCAATCCCCACCCATATGAGGTGGGGTACACCTAGGTCAGGGTGCCAATCCATCACAGGGCACACACATACACACACACTACGGGTAATTTGGAAACGACAATTGGCCTAATCTGCAAGTCCTTGAACTGTGGGAGGAAACCCATCAAGCACGGGGGAAAAGTTGGAAACTCCATGCACACGGAGACGGGAATTGAACCTCGGACCTCTACACCACCATGTCACTGAAAAGGAAAGGAAAGAAACATAAATGAATAAAAAAACTGAATAAGAAAAGAAAATGTAAGAAGAATAATAAGAAAATAATAATAAGAAAAAAACAAATAAGAATAGGAAAGTAATTAAGGATTTTAAAGTAAACAGAACTGTTCATTATTTATTTATTTATTTAATTATTTATTTTTGCGCTTTCTTCTACTGTTCCCGTCCTTACATCTTTTTGTTCCTCAGGCAGTGGAGCTCTGATGACTCGGCTAATGCTTAGACCGATACCAGAGTGAGAGAAAGTGTGCTGCACGTTCAGTGCTTTATAACCTTTCCTCTGTGTACATAACACCTCTGTCTGTACTCCACTGTCTCCGAGAGCTGCACTTCTCTCATCAAGCTGTCAGCTGGCCACAATTAAAACCTCTCTTCACCACTCCTCGCGTTACACACACCCACCATTAACCACCTGCCCATCCCAGCCACTTTTACACACACTCGCGCTCACGTGCACTAATCTAGGATGGGTTTTATGTTCCGACGTTTATGTACTAAGCACCATTAAGTAGACGTCATCGACTAGAATCTTGTAAAGGCAATATGAAGGGGTTTCGGACGGTTCCTTTGTCCCATGTCGTGCTGTGAGCGTCTCGTGTGCTGCTTGTTTTTTCGTTAATTTTTGCTGAGACTGTTTAATCTCAGCAGCAGTCAGAAGAATATCATTTGCATGTTACTTGAATGGTAAGGAGTGTGTAAGCAGACGAGGTATGTGCGTGCATACATGTGGCGCACATGCATGTGCATTTGTCGGTGTCAGGTGTCCCAGCAGTTCAAGGCCAAGTGTTGAAACATGTAACCCACACTTTCCTACGCTGAAATATTACACTGCAGTAACGGTCTTTCCTTCCCTCTTTTGGAGGGTAAATATTTTCTCAGTATCTCAAGGAGTTCTGTAGTGACACAGAGCAGGGAATAAATCAGAAACTTTAAACATTAATGTGCTTGCTAATTGCTTAAAAAGTGCACACGCAGTTTGTCACCACCTAAAAGTAGAGCTATGACTGTTAAAAGTGGGAACTATTATATTTCCCTATCATGTATAAAAATGTCCACGTACTCCAGGCACATACTCTTCTTAAGGATTCTTAAAGAAATTATAGCATATTATATAATGTATAACTAATATACAACTCTAATACTATTGCAATTATTTGTTAAAGAAAAAAAGAATGATCAAGCCATACAATTAGGTAAGTCTTTATGATTTGATAGATTTGTCACACAATCTGCTTTTATGATATATTCTGGACATCATAACATTTTTTGATTACTTTTTTCCCCTTACAATTCCGAACTGACTGGAGGCTGTTGATGCATTTTTTTAAAAAGATTTTTTTCTACTAATATTTTAGTCTAAATTGTAAAGCTAAATTGTGATATTATTCTCCACACTTTAATGCTAAATATTGAAAGTTTTTTTTGTGAATGAGAAGTGCAATGTATACAAATGTAAAAAAAATTATAAAAAATTCTATACACTATATTGCCAGTATTCGCTCGCTTGCCTTCTCAGAAAATGTGAAGCTGTTATAGCTGCAAAAGGTGGGTTTAACATTGTATTAAACCATATGGATTAAGAATTAGGTGTTACTCGTTCATATGTTCATATACATGTAAAGCTATTGTTTTGAGCACTCCATCAGCAGGATTATAGAGGAACGGCAACCTTTTACCGCCTTAAATGCAAACAGATATATAATTTTTAATTAATATATGTTTGCATTTAAGGTGGTAGAAGCTTATAATCCTACTGATGGAGTGCTCAAAGCTGTTCACAATTTGGCCGGCAGCACAGCATCCTATATAATAGGATGTTAGATTTTGTGAACAAAATAAAAAAAAAACGATTGGGTATTTACAAAATTAAAATACTTGTATGATCGCAATATGAATATAATCAGCACATGGCTATCATGATGTTGTATCGGCTGCTCCCTGGTGATTTCCATCCCTAGCAAATACATTTAAGCCTTGTTAAGTTTTGTAATGTTATGCTATGTTCGGTTTTGTAATGTTAAAATTATATATCATGTTAGATCTTTTTCCATATTTAAGGTGATATAGAAATCATTAGAATTTTACAGAATGCTTTATGGTTTTAAAGTCAAACCTTTTGACCATTATTTTAAGAGAAGCAAAAATAAGACGGCTAATCATCTAAGGACCAGCACAGTGAAGTGTGGTGGTGGCAGCATGCAATGTGGATGTTTCTCTTTAGATAGAGGGAATCATAGATTTTACCAAATACCAATCTATTTGGCACAAAACCTTCAGGCTTAAACCTTCTAGCACGATAATGACCCAAAGCACCAGTGGCGGCTGCTAGCTTTTGAAACAGGGGAAGCTCATATAAGGACTTCATCATAAAATTCATTATGTTATTTGTACGTAAATTCTGGCTAGTTTCCCCTTCCACGAGCTACTTTAATTATATGAACGAACTAACTTTACTATGCTGAAACACTGAGCAAAGTCAAGAAGGCTATAATATGTTTTTTAAAATTATTTAAAGAATGATTTGTACAAACAAAAATGGTTTATATCACCAGCAAACAATACAGAGTGCAGCAGTTCATCGTAGCACTTCACCTGCAAATCCGCATGGGCAGTGGCAGACTGGCCATCTGGAGTTCCGGGAGTTTTCCCGGTGGGCCGCTGGCCAGTGTGGGCCGGCCCAGTCAGTACGCAAATATATAAAAAATGCTGAAACCATAATATTGCATCTTTTTCCTACTCATATAAATGAGTGCGTCGATTGCACAGGCGCCGCAGACAAAGAGCGTGTTGTTGCGGGAGAGAGAGGTTGATTTATGTTCAGCTTTACGGGAGTGTAGTCCAGTGCGGGAGATGCATTGTGGGTGATGCAGTCCGGTGTGTGTGTGAAGTTGAATGCAAGATGTAAGCTGGGATATAAAGCCTGAGTTTTGTTTTCTTTTCAGTACTTTTTAGTTGGATTTAAGTGCGGGAGCCACCCGAAAGTTTGTACTATAACCTGAAAATGGGATTGAACTTGAATCTCTGTAGCGCTGATGTATACTTAAGACATGCTATCAATCAAAAAAGGGGTTTCGCCCTTAAAACAGCTCCTTCAATCATCATGCAGCAGCCCAGCGTCCTGGCCATAATCGCAGCGTTTATCCAATCACCGTCTAGTTCCAAAGCACTGAAAAAAAAACGTTCAAAGCAGCTGCATTTAAGTCAATGGACGCTGGGCTTCAACATGGAAATGCACTGTGACGCTACGGGAATGTATGAGAAGAAAATCAAGTCAGCCGACCTGCTATATCTAACTGATTCTGAACGAACTCGTCTTTGAGATGAACGTTTTCTAACGCATTTTTAGTCAATAAAATGTTAATACAATAGTACATAATTTGACCATTAATTTTGTGACATTATAGGGGAAGCTGAGCTTCCCTTGCAGTCTTAAAGAAATTGCCACTGCAAAGCACAAATCCAAGTCAACAAAAGAATGGCTTTAGAAGATGACCACCATGTTGAAATGGCCCTGTCAGTTAGCTCAGGTCTAAATACCATCATAAACCTATGGAGTGACTTGAAAAGACTGTAAACATTAAATCCCCTCAAAATGTAATAGACTTGGAGCATTTGTGTACTCCCACATTCGTACATGCAGGTTAGGCTAATTGGCCTTCCCAAATTGCCCCGTAGTGTGTAAACGAGTGTGTATGTGAGTGTGTCCTGCGATGGTTTGGCTCTTCATCCAGGGTGTACCCCGCCTTGTGCTGTTAAGTCTCCTGGTATAGGCTCCAGGCCTCCCATGACAACGTACACAGGATGAAGCAGAATAGATTGAGTAAGTGAGGGTTTTCAGTGTTTATTGAAAAGATTATCTTTTACATCTGAGAATTTTTATATCTAGTTTATTTTAAAAGTAATATTTATCAATAATAACATCTGACTAAATATCACAAGTATAAACCACTGTGAGAAATAATTCACTGTTTTTATGTAGAACATTTAAAAAGATATCACTGCGCCATCAACGTAAAATGGCTATTTTAGTAACTGACTGTTTTACTGGCTAGTTGACCAGCCATGCCATGTTTTGCATATACCTGTGAGTATGTTTTGTGACTGTAATGAGACTCGGGCAAATGAAACCGAGACATCCATTCCCCCATTCCTTCCTGAATCCCCACTCATCTCCCCTTTCCCCATCTCTTGTAACCCAAGCCAGTTCTGCAGGGAGAAGTGTTGCCATAATAATGACAGCGCTCGGGCATTTTGTGGGGGAAGAGAGCTACACCAGGCATGTAAATTATGTTTAGTGTCTATATGATACACCCACAAAGACCAGTTCATGTTAAATATAGCCTGATCCTAGCTTAAACTTCGAACTTTAACCTGTCATGCCCAACATGACTGAACGCTAACTGTTTATTATACCATACATGCAATGAATGTTGACCTTACTGGCTTTAACAATTGAATTATTCACTGCATTCTGGTGGCTGCTTGGCTTGTTATGCGAGCGCAGCGGGATAGAAAAGCTGCAGAGATCTACTGATTTTATAACCATTTACTTTTTTGGATTATTATTTCTTCTTTTCAGGAAATTTGCCTTGTGCAAATCTACACTGATCGCCATGAAATTAACACCACCTGCTGATTGGATGTTATTAGCAAATCTTTTAAATCCTGTAAGTTGTGAGGAGGCGCTTTCATGAATCAGAACATCTTACAGATGCTTGATTGGATTGAAATCTGGAGAATTCAGGGGCAAAGTCAACACCATGAACTCTTTGTGGTGTTCCGCAAACCATTCCTGAACAATTTCTGCAGTATATCGGGTCTCATTATCTTGCTGCAAATGGCCACCTCCAATAGGGAATAGCTTTGCCAATAAGCAGTGTACTTGGTCAGCGACAATGTCTGTATATCTGTATAGGTCGTACATGACCAAGTCATTCCAGGACGCAAGGTTTTCCAGAATATTGCCCGAAGCATCACACTGTCTCTGCTGGCTTTCTTTCTTCCCATAGGTCGTCCTGTTTCTATCTCTTCCCCTGATTAGCTACGCATATGCACCATCCACATGATGAAAAAAAAAATCATCAGAGCAGCCCACCTTCTATTGCTTGACGTTCTAGTACTGACGCTCTCATTTCCATTTTAGATGCTTTCAGAGGTGGACAGGGGGCACCATGGGTACACTGAGTGCTCTGCTTCTACACAGCCCCATAGACAGTAAGCTGTGATGCACTGTGTGTTTGATCATAGACAGCATAACCTTTTCAGCAATTTGTCGCCGGTTCACCGGGTGTCCTTCCATGTACCACTTTTTTTGGGTACTAGCCACTGTACGCCAGGAACACCACGCAAGACCTCCTGTTTTGGAGATGCTCTGACCAGCTGTCTAGCCATGACAATTTGGCACATTTTCTTTTGCTTTCAACACATCAGCTCTGAGAACTGACTGTTCACTTGCTGCGTAATATGTCCCACCCGTTGACAGGCTCCACTGTAATGCGATAATCAGTGTTACTCACTTCATCCGTCAGTGAGTTTTAATCTTAGGGCAAATAGGAGTATGCTTATTATTATTATTTTATATATATATATAATATAATATTATATATCACTAGCAATGCCAATTTATATTGGTAAAAAATCTAATTAGTTAAAATTAACTTTATCTATATATGTGCATCAAAAAGTGCAAAAACAGTATCATATCAGTATACATACAGTGGGGTAAAAAAGTATTTAGTCAACTACCAATTGTGCAAGTTCTCCCATTTAAAAAGATGAAAGAGGCCTGTAATTATCATCATAGGTATACGTCAACTATAAGAGACAAAATAAATAAATAAAAAATCCATAAAATCACATTGTAGGATTTTTAAAGAATTTATTTGGAAATTATGGGAAAATAAGTATTTGGTCAGTAACAAAATTTCATCTCAATACTTTGTTATATACCCTTTGTTGGTGTGATTGGGATCATTGTCATGCTGAAAGACCCAGCCACGTTTTATCTTTAGTGGCCTTGCTGATGGAAGGAGATTTTCACTCAAAATCTCACGATACATGGCTCCATTCATTTTTTCCTTTACATGGATCAGTCGTCGTGGTCCCTTTGCAGAAAAACAGCCCCAAAGCATGATGTCTCCACCCTCATGCTTCACAGTAGGTTTGGTGTTCTTTGGATGCAACTCAGCATTCTTTCTCCTCCAAACACGAAGTTCTATTTTGGTTTCATCTGACCATATGACATTCTCCCAATCCTCTTCTGGATCATCCAAATGCTTTCTAGCAAACTTCAGACGGGCCTGGACATGTCCTCGCTTAAGGAGGGGGACACGTCTGGCACCGCAGGATTTGAGTCCTGGCGGCGCAGTGTGTTACTGATGATAGCCTGTGTTACTTTGGTCCCAGCTCTTTGCAGGTCATTCACTAGGTCCCCCCGTGTGGTTCTGGGATTTTTGCTCACAGTTCCCGTGATCTTTTTGACTCCACAGGGTGAGATCTTGCGTGGAGCCCCAGATCGAGGGAGATTATCAGTGGTCTTGTATGTCTTTCATTTTCTAATAATTGCTCCCGCAGTTGATTTTTTTTTTTTTTACACCAAGCTGCTTACCTACAGTATTGCAGATTCAGTCTTCCCAGCCTGGTGCAGGTCTACAATTTTTTTCCTGGTGTTCTTTGGTCTTGGCTATAGTGGAGTTTGGAGTGTGACTGCTTGATGTTGTGGACAGGTGTCTTTTATACTAAAAACAGTATTAATTAATACAGGTAACGAGTGGAGGACAGAGGTGCCTCTTAAAGAAGACGTTTCTGTGAAAGCCAGAAATCTCGCTTGTTTGTGGGTGACCAAATACTTATTTTCCACCATAATTTGCAAATAAATTCTTTAAAAATCCTACAATGTAATTTTTTGGATTTTTTTCCTTATTTTGTCTCTCATAGTTGAGGTATACCTATGATTAAAATTACAGGCCTCTCTCATCTTTTTAAATGAGAGAACTTGCGCAATTGGTGGCTGACTAAATACTTTTTTTCCCCACTATATGATCTGTATTGCATCATGAAAAAATATCTCTGTTCATCTCTGACCATCTGCAGGTTGCTAGTATTCACTCAATCTCTTATACACTTTTTTTTTTCCAATGGAATATTCATTGTCTTCCAAAATGACATTTTGTACCTCAGTTAATGACACAGTCAATGTTTTGATGCGTTATTGACAATCCTACAGACTCCTCATTCATCACGGGAAGATGATATGAAAACTTGAGCAGATGAAACGGCAGAAATAGGAACCGGGATTAGTATAATGCAGTGTAATGGCTAGCACATGTGTAGTTGTTTATTTCAACATCTTGCTTGCCATCTTGAAACCGCCAGTTACAACACCTCAGTTTCCGCAATTACGCACTTTATTGTGCCTCCTGGGGATTATGATCTTCATCTCTCTGAGGCGAATTAAGTTGTCAAGTCCACAAATATGATGCGTGACATGACTGAGTGAGGTGCTGGGACTCATTGAAATACTTGGGAATTCTAAATAACGATTGTTTTAACCATTTTTTTTTTCACTATTTTGTCATTTTTATGTTGCAAGTCAAGGTTAGTGAAATTATCACATACAGTATGGTTTTGCTTCTGTCTAGGGGAATTTTTTTTCCCAAAAAGTTTATATATATCCATCCATTGACTGTACTGATTATTTGATTCTCCATTGTAAAACAGGTTTCCAAAAAATGCGTTAATCACCTTTGAAAAGTCGATATTAAGATGTGTCCGCTACATATGCTCCGTTGAGTCTTCATAACACCTCTAATCTGTTGTTTCTCAGACTGGTAACTCTAAATGAACTTTTGCTCTTGCTTTTCTTGAAAGGTCTTCATGAGAGCCAGTTTCATCATGGTCTTTGATGGGTTTTGCAAATACACTTGACACAATACTGTTCTTACAAGAACTGTTCCAGAACAGCTGACCTTCATGTCCTAAAATAACAACTGACGATTGCTGTTGTTGTCGTTACTTAATATGGCATACCTAATGCCATATGTGTTATTTCATAGTTTTGAGGGGAAAAAAAAATCAGTCATGTACCAGAATGTAGAAATTAAAATTTAAGCTTGTGTCCAAACTTTAGACCGTTTTTTCCCCCCTTCTTCAGGTACTGATACTGGCACTTGTAACAAATATCACACAGTCCAGTCCAGTTCCTGAACGCTGAACTCCTGTTACTGTTACACCAACATTTCTTTTGTTGTTGAACATAAATATCATATAAAACGCAGGATTCTGTTAACCATACGGAGCTTTTTTCGTATCTATATCCCCTTTTTCTGTGCAGGAATGTTTTTCTAATTAACGGACTAAATGTCACACCAGAGTGCGGCTATTTTACCTCTCCACCCGTATATATATAGCCCAGTGGTCAGTGTACCTGGCCCTGAGCCCATAACGTGTGAAAGTTGACCCTCGTCTTTTCCATTTTAGTCCAAGTCGGACCAGACACTCGATCCGAGGCTATTCTGTGACCGGGAAGATCGCCAGGCGTTACCCGATTTCCTTTACACCATCCTACAGCTACATCCAGCTGCTTATGGTCACCTGCAGCATGCATCTAACTGTAGATGTGTGTGTGGTTTTTTTCCTTGGTGCAGTTTCACCCTCCTTCCCCTTCTGTCCCAAATCATGCTCAGGGGACCAGTTAAGGTTGCTCAGGCCTCTTGCGGGCTGCAGGAGATCTGGCTCTGAGCCTTTTTGCCATGATCGGCATGTGAGTCCCACTGTTTAAAGCCCCAGTGTCTGAACATATCCCATAGAAAACGTGCTCTCTCTCGCACACACACACGCACACACACACACACACACATACACACACACACACACACACACAAACACAGTCTGAGTATCTCATCCATCACCACCGTCCAACTTTAAAACCACAAGATCTGTGTGTGTGTGTGTGTGTGTGTGTGTGTGTGTGTGTGTGTGTGTGGGCCAGATTATTTAACACGTTGGCTGTAAGACTGATGGACACATGATATCTGGATGCCATGAGTGTCACAGGCGTGCGAGGAGTTTGACTTTGTCTTTCCCACAGCGATATCTGCTCAGATATGTGATCAATTTAACGCTCTCTAGGACAATCTGTCTTTATTTTATGAATCATTTGTCAATTACATTATCCTGCCACTTCAGCTATTTAATATATGCAAAGCGAAGGGTGTGAGTGCGATTCTGCGTATCGGTGTTCTTCTGTGTTTTGGTGCATCTTTCTATGTCTCGCATCCCCATCTTTCTTTCTCTCATTCTCTTTATTTGTCTTTGTCTCTGTCTTGCTTTTTCTGTGTGAAAGAGAGAGAGAGAGAGAGCTTGCATGTCTTTGCGCGTGTCTCTGTATGTGCGTATCTGTCTGTGCGTGCACGCCCATGTGTGTGTGTAGTTTTAATTACGGATGGCTGTTTATGTCCTGCTCTGTTTGGAGAGGACTTTAAGATAAGTGTTAATTCCACTCTTGGCATATTGATTAGCTGTGCTGGGTGAGTATGGTTTTATAGGCTCCCACTCAGCCTGAATAATTAATGCTTAACATATTTAATTAGTGAGATTTCCTTTAAACGGCGGAAAGAGTAATTGAGTTCTAACCACAGGGAGGGTCAAATCATCTTCCAGTGCCAGTCACATGCTCGGGCGTGCACGCGTGTTGATTCAGAGAGCTTCCTATGGTCCCAGGACGAGGTACCTCAGTAGGTGGAGTAGCCCAGCTCTCGCTGTTTTATACGCACTAACCGGGTGTCTGTTCTGAACCTGCCTCTGTCTTTATCAGGCCACACCGGCAGGCATCGAGCCCCGTTCTATTTTCGTGCCTGTATCCGTATACGTAGGTGTCCATAAAGAGACTTTCTTTCTGTCAGCTTGGTTTATTCCCCCCTTACTCTCTGGCACACGGACTGGGTCAGGAAATCCAACCAAAACAACAGCTGATCTCCTGTCTCGCATTGTATCTCGGGACATTCCAGTCATTGTTCAGTAGTCAGAGCTGTTTAACCGCCACAAGAACACAACCATGACACACGGAATTAAAACACCCTTTTTACCCCTAAACTTTTGTCATATAGATTTTTCAGTTTAATGCTCAGTAAAAAAATAATCCACTTGCTTCCCATAACGAGTACACATTAGCACTGACTGTAATGATTCCAGTTCTCTTTATAGTTACAGGTGTGCTTACTCAGTTCCCAGATCTGACAATTAGTTGTCACTGAGGCCCTGCAGAGGGAGCTCTTTACATGGATCTGACACACACACACACACACACACACACACACACACACACACGCACATACACACAGCCCTAAAGTACCCATGTAAAAGAGTCTTACAAAAGTGTGTTTTGCTGTGAAGGAGGATTGGTGTTAGTTCATATGCTCCTTCACACTCAGGTGATCTTAATCTTGTGTAACACCTAGGAGAGATTTTGGAGTGTTTTTTTTAAGTGTTTGTGGGGATCACCACCACAAATGTCTTCATCTTTTCACAGTTTTAAAGATTTGTAGTATACTTCGGTGCTTACAACCTTCGTTTACCTGTAACATTTGTGATTTTTCTTTTACTCCCTGTGACAGCTTGGTGGGGGGGAAAGCATGTTTTTTTTTCAGACCTAAGGAGACAGGATGCGATTTGATTCTGATGATGGTTGTTTCACATTGCAACAAATTATTATGGTAAATTTTATAAAATAGTGAGGAATTGATTCAGTTTTGTATTGCGAATCTTGTGTGTGGTGATTCTTGTATTGCCACACTGACTCCAAAATCTTTTTATTTTTACATTTATAATACAGATGCAGTGATCAATCATACAGTGGCTGTTTTTCAGCTTGATCAGTCATGACTGTTGATATAACCGATTCACACCAGCTTCCGAGTGGCGCAACAGAAATGCATTTTAATCTCATTACATTCTTAAAAATTGTCTGCGTAAAAACTTTCCAATTGGCCTGTTTTTCCAAACTCTAGGAGTGAATAAGTCTTAAAATCCATTCATTACATACGCTTGTATAGTCTCAAAACACAGTGACCGCATATTAGATAAAAATCCAATGCATTAGACGTCCTGTGTGTCTCAACATGGTCATGTTGAGTTTTGAAACTTTGGAGGCATTTGAGATGATAAAAACGATACCACTTCTTTATAATCCTACAGTAGACCTTCAAACTATTCACACATTTTTAGCCCGTGTGGTACGAGTCAATTATGTGCTACGTTTGTTTAGAAATAATAATTATGGTGGATGACATAATTGATGCATGCTGCTCAGTAAAAAGTGTAGCTTTAACATTTTACTAAAATTTTTATAAAAATGTTTTTTTTTAAGTCTTATATTTTTAAGTTAGTTTGTATTGTTTGATTGATGCCCTTGGTTTTTAAGTGAGAAACCAATTTAATATAGAATGGCCTACATTTAATTACTCATGTTTAATGTTGAACGAAGCTAAGGTGTGAGACTTTTGAGTTATGACTTAATATTTTTTTTAAAGATTCATGGTATTTAAATTGTAACAAAATCTGGGGGAAAAATATATCAAATCATGATACAGTGCTTATAAAACAGTAGTACTTACCGAATCGCTGTACAAATCTAATCGGCACCTTGGTTTATTGATATAATCGTATCAGCGGTCACTAGTGATTTCCAACCTTAGTGAACTTTGACATTTAGTTTAATAAAACTAAGGAGCTGTTGTTAAACTGTTGTCTTATAACACTTTTGCCGTTCTGATTTTTCTCATTTCTTTGTGCACATCTGGACAGAAAATGGCCTTCATGTCCGCCAACGTGCGCTAGAGAACGCAAACCAAGGATAAATGTCATCTTTCCCTGGCACTCATCCTCTCCTCATGCCTTACCTGTCTCTGTGGGAGAGATTAGGCCATCCTCTCAGTTACTCTGCCCCATGCTTCAGGGCTGTCAGCCACCAGTTGTCCTCTTCCCTCTGCCAGTTTGACATTAGTGTGCCAAGCTGGGTTCCCATGTCCCCTCTGTAAAAACCAATTTGGGGAAGCCCATGCTATAAAACTGGCACAACATAAGATGGATTAAATCTATTCTTTGTTAATAAGAGAATTACAACTACAAGTACAACTTGTTATTCTTTAATAAATTGATCCTGCTAAGTGATGTAAACATATAAGTGGAATACAAAATTTCCTGCTTTTTTAGTAAAATAAACAATTTTAGCATTGAAAGAATGATGCTTTTCTATAACATAACTCATTATGTTTTATTATAATTAATCATATCTTTTTTTTATTGATAAGTGTTAGAAGCAAATTAACAGATAATTTTAAGATATATTTTTATAAAATCATCATTTGCAGATGTCCTGCCTGTGCATACACAAGAAAATGATCTTGATTTGTAAGAAACTTCCAGTTTTTCACCGTGCCCCCAAACAAATGCAGTAGATGAGGACAAGGGATAGTGAGGAGAGAGAGAGAGAGCAGTATTGATCAGAGCCAGTTCATTTTCTGCCGTCCCTGGAGAGTTGGTCTGTAGGAAATAGCTAGTTTGTCTCCTGTCACAGTGACTTCTGAACGCTAGTGGAAAAGCCTCAGGAAGCTGTGAACAGGCTCTGCTTAGGGAACTACTTCAGCATCTGACCAACACACAGGGTTGTATCGGGGAGTGGTGTATTCCATCTGGCCTTATTTTACTTTACAAGCAACTATACAGTTAAAAAGCAAGATACAAGTCAAACAGAATGTATTCGATTGTTTGTCGTAAACATAAAGTACATAATTTTGGGAAGACACTGAAACCTGTTAAAATGCTGGGGAAGTTTACAATCACTCCAATTCACTCACCGACGAGAAGAATAAATTTAGCTATTCTATAATATGTATACAGTAGAATTCAAAAGTCCATGAGCCAGATTTTATTAATTTATTTATTTAATCAGTCAGTGCAGGAAATTGGATCTTAGGCCACATTTAGTGAGCTATAGCTGTTCCTTGTCTCAATTTCACTGTAAGTTTATATATAAATATAGGGGGTGGTGTTCAAGTTAAACCAGGATTTTTGATTGTGCAGTAAAAACAGAGGACAGTTAGGAGGGTAACAACTGCCTTAATTTCTCTAAATAATCCCCTGCTACATTATTGCACTTAACTCCTGCATTTCACTTGTGCTTGACACCATTAAGGTCGAAAGTTTTTTCAGTACACTGGAGCCATGGGCAGACTGCCTGCTTCACGTCTAATACTTCTTTAAAATGTTTCCACCATTTAAATGTTTTACTGTAGCTAACGCTCTTATCACCATACTGTGTTTAAGGTCTTCTATAAATGCCAATTGTTTTTACACGTTCATTTACCAATGGAGTTCTTCAAAATCCTGGTTTGACCTGAACACCGCTCAGCTATATAAATAAAGGAGAGGTTTTGTCTGTAGTTTGGTCAGAAGTCACTGTTTTAATGATATCTTTGTTTCATATATTGGAGAAACGTAAACCAGTCTCAGAAAAAATTGTGTGTATGTCTCTCTGTGTGTCTGTATATCTGTATGTCTGTCCAGCCAATTCTGTTTCAGCATCACGCAAAACTGGCTGACAGAAGTGAGTAAAACTTTGCCAGTCCTTTTGACATTTGCCTGAAGTTAAATGTGCGCCATAAATTAAATCAAACTGTAGAATAAAAGGGACATTATGAGCAGTTTTGTGCCAGGTTACCTCACAGCAGTCTTTATTTTTTCGAACGAATACATCACTTTTGTCCTCGAAGTGGGAACCGCTATAAGTGTCACTCAACGAGCCAATCAGTGCAATATTTTACCATAAATACACAAAATATGCAGAAGAAATGATCGTAATCCCTTACAAAGTGCCCAAATTCTGACCAAGCACGTTTATTATTCCTTGCGGAAGTTTAAAATCAGTTTGTCTCATATGTTCAGAAACTGTGGTTCTAATTAATGCAGAGAACGGCACTATGAGATAAAACACAGGTCGCTAGAGCAAACGTATCCACTGCAGTCCGAAGTGAGCACGTGTAAAATATTCAAACTGAGAGTGTAAGCCACTCAAATCAAAATGTTGAGTTAAAGTGATCTTATGAACAGTCATGTGCGGGGTTTAATAATCTACTTTAAACAGGAAACAACTTTAAAAGAAGTGCAACTTGGTGTAAACAAGGTGCTTCAACCTGAAATAATAATATCGCTGATTTCATTAAAGCTGAACAGCTTATTTTTCACTTTAATGTTTTAAGTATTTCTAAAACATTTTACCTGCCAATGACCTTTGGACCCATAAAAATTGTGTCACTGTCAAAATATTTATCATTCTGAAATGAATCAAACAAGATGTGATTGCGAATTAAAGCTAAAAGTGTACATTTCAATGTTTTTAAAGATATTTCATGTTTTAGGTATATTGGATGGCAATGTGTGGCCTGTTTTCCTAGGTATTTTATGATCAATTAAGGAAATAAAAAGCTCTGGCATTGGTTCCAGATTGCATTTGGTAGCTTTTCATGGGCACTTTGAATTTGCGGTGCAAATTCAAGAGAAGTCGATGCGAGTATCTGCAGTAGGGCATACACTCAGAGTACTTTATTCAGAGCTCAGTTGCTTTTGGGAGGCGGTAATAAATGCCCCTCAGACTATTTTTGGGGTTGGACATTCTCCCCATCCTTAAGGGTACTCGTCTTATCCGTATCCTCTTTCATGGCATTCTCCACTTAACGAGTTTGTTGATATTAATGACCAACCTGAGGTGACAACTATCAGGTTACGCTATCGAGCTGCTGTCACTAATGTGACACAGTCTGTACCACTTTCTCCCTAATCCACTCCTTGTATTCTTTGTAGCTGTACGTCTTTTTTAAGAAGGAAAGCATTTATGATTAGACCTGTTATATTTGTTTTCTAATCAAGAGGTTGACAGATATTTTGCTGGATATTGGACTTGACTCTTGTCTTGTCCTGTTATTTTTAAAAATAGTTTTTTTTTGAGCAGCCATTTTATACTGTAGCAAATATAGATTAATTGCTATATTTTTGTCGTCAGTAGGCATGCATGGATAAAAATGTATTTTTAATGTGTTAACTGCCATGCAGTATATAATTACATGCACAAATTAGTTTTTTTTTTTTTTTTAAGTTTTAGTCTTTGCTTTCTTGATTAGCAAATTTTATTTCTTATCCTTCTCAAGTTTGGATTTAAGCAAATAAAAGTCTCAGGGAATAAAATATCCTAATGCCCTTAAATTTAACCTAGTGACATTGAGGGCAGCTGTTCCAGTGTTGAGGTGCCCGGTCCCGTGCCCAACATAAGCAGATGCCCGTTCATACTCATTGCTCAAAGGGACCAATTAGACGTTACACTGTTAAACTGTTGGCATTAAGAGCTGTCTGAATAAAGGAGTCATGAGGTAATGCATGTAAGTAGAGAGGGCCAGCAAAGTTTTCTCTGTCTTAAGAACACTTGTGTCACTTCTTCAAAAGCTCAGGTTAAGCAAATGATCATAACATTACACCTGGCACTTGGCAAACCCAGGCTTTCCCCTTTGAGATGAGCGCTCTATACCATTCACCTCCAAGCCCAGCCCTATAATTCATATGCAGTCAGTCAAGGACTTTGGTTTGCTTGGGTTGACTTTTAGGATAGACATAATGTAAACTTTCTATATAACAGGCTGCAGGAATGCAAGGACATGCAAAGCTGTTAAAGATTTGTATCTACTAAAAATGCAGCAGCAAATTCCAGTGACCTTGCATGTCTCTGATCTAGATTTTGTAATGGCTTTAAATCCATAAATGGGCTTTTCACGATTTATGTTTATATTCCAACTTTCAGAAGTGTTAAGTACATGACTAGCTAAATTTAAAAACTGTTATGTTTTCCGAACTGGAAAAAAGGTTTATTTGATATACAGTATGCTCAGGATTTACTTTGGCAACGATTCCCAAAATACTTCAGACAAAAATCGTTGTTAAAAAGTAGAACATAGAACACCATGTTTCACCCAGTCAAGATGACTTTTCACAACATTTGGGAATCTTTGTGCTCTTTAAGTACAGGGTTAACTCAAACACACTGAGCAGTGTATTGGGAACACCTGTACACCTATTCAATCATCCACTTATCTAATCAGCCGATTATGTGGCAGCAGTGCAAAGCATACAGTTAAAGCATGCAGATACACGCCAGTAGTAATGTAATATGGTAGTAATATGGTAATAATAGTGGTTCTGTTCACATCAGCCATCAGAATGCTGAATAATTAATGTATTCTCACATTGTGTCTTTGACCATGACATGATGATTGTTGTCAGGTGGGCTGGTTTAAGTATTTCTATAAGTGCTGATCTCCTGGGATTTTCACACACAGCAGTTTTTACAGTCAGTTTTACTAGAATGCTGCAATTTATTAAAAGGAAAAAAAGTGAGTGGCTGATTTGTGGTTGGAGACACCTGAGAGATGAGAGAGGTCAATGGAGAACAGCCAGACTGGTTTAAATGTACAGAAAAGTAAGTCAGAAAAGTAAGTCATAACCACTTTGTACAATTGTGGTGTTCAACTCTATGTCCAACGTAAAGGTAAATTGGTATCATGAACATAAGTAGTTCAGTGATCGACAGTGACTTCAAGGTGAGTCACCAGGCCTAATCCAGAAGAGTACCACTGCAATGTGGTGTAATGAAGGATTTACAGCATGAAAGTTCAGAAACTGCATGATGCAATTATTTCAACATGGGCCAGAACCTCAAAGAAGTGATTGCAACACCTTGTGGAGTCCATGCCATAAAGGATTGAGGATGTTTTGTACAAAAAGGAAGGCCCTACCCAGTATTAGTATAACATGTATAGTATCGTAGGTACAGTGCTTGCCAACAGTGTTGAGAAAAAAGTGAATAATTTTTTTTATGATATTCTCAAATGGTTAAAATAATGACTACGCACACACGCACTTCAACAGTTGTTATATACTGTATGCCCTTGTGCCAATGCATAGTATTATGTTTCCTCAAAAGATGCCAATAATCATACCGTCGTTGATGCTATTATGTGATCGTCAGAAAAGAGGTGTATATTTTTTAATTTTAAGGCAATTCCAAATGTATATACTGTATGTAGATCTTTGTACAGAAATTTGCCAAAGAAGCATGAGAGTTCCTTAATTTTAGCTTTTTTCGTGCAGAGGTGGAGACACACCGGCTTAGGAAAGTAAAGGTCCTACAACATATTTATTTGTTCTATTCGTTAACTAAACCAGCCGATTCTAATTAGCACAACTCTTCAGAACTAATGAGTGACATCCCCTGCTTTGGAGAACTCTAGGAGAACTAAAATACATTAAATATGTTGTCTAAATACTTTTGGCCACTATTGTATATCGATAGTATATAGATATGATGTTAGTGCTGTGTGAGTGGATATTGAAATCTCAATTATTTAGCATTTTTAAATATCTTTTAATATTAAATTAGCTTATATTTAATTAATCCAAAGTAAAGTTCTGAATTAACATTATTTAAAAATGTACATTTACTAATGGGAAGGCCATAGTAATCATGGTAGTGGTAGCATTTAGGTGTTGAGATGCATTTTATCAACAGGAATTAGGAAACTGAATAAAAGATATCAGGATCGAGCTGCACGAGTCAGATGTTTCCCAAAGGCTCGCAGATATAGTTCTACCACGTATTGACCCAGGTGCTTAAATTCCTTCTTTTCTGTTTAATTTTGTCACAATAATACTTAATGTACACCTAAAGTATAAATTTTAGACGTTACCCATTAGGCCAATTTTTTTTTCATTTCCAGATTAATTTCTGAAAAATATAGTAAGGGTTGTGTAAAGCACAGGTACAGTAATGTAAAAGTTTTGAGCCACCCCTCATTTTTCCATAATTTACCCCCAAAGAGCCAGACTTTCTTGTATTTTTAATGTAGTCTTGAAAAATAGTTCTCCAGGCTTCTTGAAGGGCTTATTGTCCCTTATTTTCACTCCAGTCCCTGTACACAGAATCAATAAAATGTTTTTTGTTTGTTAAGCCATACAGTGACGTATAAATCATTCCAGCATAAAAAAACCCCCATCTGAATTAGGGCATAAATGAACCAGTGAGAAACAGAATGCTAATGCTATGCAGTATGCTAAGTGGTTGGAACAGACAAGAGGGGAAATGAGATTGCTGTTGTGGTTGTTACATAAACGGACGGTTTTGGGGGCACTTTACTCTACAATAAGATACTGAACCCAGTTGGTTGTTGATTTAATAAAAGAAATAATAAAAAAAAAACTGTACAGTTCCCACAGACTGTACTATTTTTCCCTATAATAGCTGAACCACTGTAGCAAAAAATATTCTTTTACCAGCTGTCATGCACTGCCAGCTTAGGCCTAGCTCATAAACACATGAAGTGACGACACACACAGATGATATATAGTTGTGTGCAACCAGAAACGTGTTGGTAGTAGACTCCTAGGTGCCCTTTATGTCAGACAGGTGGTTGACAGATGAAGAGTGTTGGATATGCGAGATGGATAAGTGGATTAGCATGAACAACTCCGTGTTCCAGGTACCTTAGTGTACTTTGCCATTTCTTACAGTGGCGTAACAAGTGAGCAGAATCAGGGTGTTAATGGACACGGCGTACACCCAGCATGTCTTGATTACTCCAAATGATCTGAAATCTGTAGACGAATAAGTGGGTCATGGGTAAGATTGCTCTTAGTGGTTCTAACCACAGCTAGGTCAGTTTATGTCGATTCAGTGACGGTTGGATGATGATAATGGTGATTGACACGGTCTAGAGGGAGCTGTTTTACATTGCATAACTTACTCCATATCCACCAGTGTACAAGTGACTCACTTCTGGGACTCTTGCTGCACTCCTCCATCTCTCATCCCTCCTTGGATCTCAGTCCTTCAGCAGTCCTGCAATCTATCTATCATCATCTATAATCCACTGGAGTCTCTTGCTCCTTCTGTGGCAGCTTCGTTTTTTTTAAGCATCTCTCAAGGTTACTCTAGGAACAAATTTGGACCTTTATCTTTTGAATTGCTTTTACCGACCACAAAAATACACACTGCACCTCATTATATTTGGCTACCCTCTCTGAATTTCCACACTATCCTATATGGATGAATGTGTTTTAAAATGGGGTGTTATTTCTCAAAGAACAATATACAGCATGCACTAACAATATTCTGGAAGGGATGTTAAACATTTTTGGAAGGAGCCTCCAATATCAGTGATATTATCAGCGTGCTTTTCTCTACAGGAAAGTGTCCAGAAGATTGGACTTTTTACTTTCAAGTTTTTTTATAATATTACGAACAGCTTTGTTTCTTCAATATAAATGTTATGGAAGCAAAAGGAGGCTGGTGAATAAGTGACTGTTTACAGTTGCTATGATATAATTGATACCAAGATCAGCAACATGCATTCAAGTCAAACCGGGGCTTTTGTGCAGAATAACAGAATACAATTATGAGAATTGAAAACTCCTTTTATTTCTCTATAATCCCCTGCTACACTAATGCACTTACCCAGCATCTTACTTGTGCTTGGATACCATCAAGGTAGAAAGTTTTCTCAGTATACCAGAGGCAGTCCGATCATGGCTCTGGTGTACTGATAAATTTGTCTACCCTGATAATATCCACGCACTAGTAACATTTTACATTATGGCATTTGGCAAATGCCCGTATCCAGAGCAACTTATACATCTGAGCAGTTGAGGGTTCAGGGCCTTGCTCAAGGATGGTTGTGGGGTTTGAACCTGGGACCTTCCGAACCAATGTCTTGACCACTGAGCTACCCCCTAGTAAAACACTGTTTTACTCTTGTAACAGTGTACAGTTATTCGGCATAATCAAAAGTCCCGGTTTGGCTCGAACCCCACCCTTATGAATTTTCACATAGATATTCCACAGCATTTAATGCATCACTGCAGGAAGTAGCCTCATAGAATAATCAAATAAACATGACCCAACTTCTTATGATGATTTTTACCTAACAGCTCATTCCTTGTGTAATAACAAGCCAATGGAATAGATAAAGAAGTCCGCATTTAAAAAGCATTTTTAAAGTCCAAGGTATTAGTTAATTGTGTTACTTTTAATACGATTCATCTGATTTCTAGCATACTGTACTTTTCCCGAGTATGTAGCCCTGCTTATTTTGGCTGAAACTGCCTGGCACAGTCATCGTACACCTTGGTATGCAGATGTTCTTTCTGTGCTACAGCATTTGGTGTTGAGAATGCTGCTCAGACAGCTGCCCCATAACCCAAGCCCTGGCATCATTTTTAGAATATGAATCGAATGTTGCCGTATAGTGTGAAGGGTTAAAAAATACTTGGGTAACTGACACTTACAGAGCCAACACAAACTTCACAAGGTGTCTCACGGCTTGCTGTGAGCAAGTCGTGTCGTTGTTTTGCTTGGACGTTTCCGACCCTGCGTTCGTAATGTTATTTCGACCCATGCCAGGCGTTGCTGGTTTTAGCAGAGCGAATGCTTAATCGCAGTGCTGTTACCCCAGTGGGAATCAGAAGATGAGCCCCAGGGGGATTGTAGCGGTAGTAGGGGGTCTCTTGCTGTCAATAATAAGATTAATGATGTGACAGATATGCCAGAGTAAAGAATGGGCATGCAGTTAGCTGGAATTAGTTGTCAAATTTGCAGAGGGGATCCGAAAATGGCCGATGTGACAAATTTAATAATCCCTAAGTGGATGCTTTTTCTATAGGGTGGCACTACCACTGTATGTCAGAGCAGAGATGGAAGTGAGGGAGGGTTTCGACAGGACTGCAGTGTTGTTAAACTCTGAAATATGATTGGTTCTGACTAAATGATGATTAAATATATAATATACAGTCATTTTTATTTCATATACATACAGTATATTTCATTTTTTATTTTACTTTTTTTTTTTTTTACGCAATAAAGGTATTAGGCAAATATACACAGCCAAACAACAACATATAACTTTCACTGTGCCATGATTTATTTTACAAAAACAAAAGAAAAAGGGGAAAGAACATGTGGGCAATACTAAGAGGGTTCCAGGGTTAAGTAAGGGATTCATTTTTTTTTTTTTTTTTTGCAGCCAGGTGCTGCTACTCATCTGACCTTAATAAATTAATCATCAGCAGGTGTGCCTAACTCTATAAAAAGTCTGGAGCATTCAGGTGTGTGTTAAAACAATGCCAAGAGGAAATGGTCTTAGAGACTAAATTGTTGCTTGCACGTCATCCTGGAAAGAGTTATAAAAACATTTCCAGCCAATTTTAAATTCATCGCTCTACAGTGAGGGAGATTATTCACTTTTTCAAGTGGAAAGCATGTTCATGTTCCAGCACATTTTCCCTAAGGTCAGCCTGTGCACAGCTCAAAGCGCACGTTAAACGTTATTTACTGTATCTTTTTTTTTTTTTTTTTACTGTAAAATAAAAGAATCAAGGTTTTGGAATTGCCTAGTTGAAGTCCAGACCTCAACCCAATTGCAATGCTGTGGCGGGAGCTGTGCCTTAATGAAGCAATGCTGGAAAGAAGAATGGGCCAAAACAATGTAAGAGACTGATAGTCATACAGGAATGATTACTTCCTGTTAAACGTCCTGTTCCTGTACGTTATTGCTGCTAAAGGTGGATCTACAAGCTATTGAATCATGGGGGACACTACTTATTGCACATCTTTATTTAATTATTTACTTATTTTCCTTTTTGGCATCTTTTATTTTTATTTTTTCCTTTTTCATGGGTAGCTCAGTGGTTAAGGCTACGGAAGACTGCGAAGACTATGGTTCGCAATGTCCCAGGTTGAACTCCCACGACCACCAAGTTGTCCTTGTTTGGCCCTTAAGCAAAGGGCCCTTAACCCTCAACTGCTCAGATGTATAATAAGATAAAATTGTAAGTCCCTCTGGATAAGGGTGTCTGCCTAATGCCTAAATGTAAAGAGAGTTATATGTTGTTGTTTATGTTGTATTTGCCTATTACGAAGACCAGCTGCAATCAGATGATTTCTTTGTTGTTACACAAAACCACATCAATCAAAAGACGGGGTACTAACTTTTGAAAATAACTGTGTGTGAGCGTGAGATTTATGTTTGATTTGTATTGCAATTCTGTTAGCGTCACAATTTTATAAATATCTCGATTCGATATCTTTTTTCTTTTTTCTTTTTTAGTTCTCTTACAATTCTGAAAAAACAAAACAAATATGTCCAGATTTATGACTTTTTCTCTGTTTTACTTAAAGTCTAATTATGAGTACTTAAAAGGTAATTGATTGTCTGGGTAATTAATTAGTTACTTTATCATTTTCAACAGTTTTAAAATGCAGGTTAAAATATGTGAATCAGCAAACAAGTAAACCTATAACAATGAACAAAAACTCATTTAGTTGTTCAATATTCAGTGTAGTCTGGCGACGATAAACATTTTTACTGTTCTTAGTATATGTTTATGTAAATCTACATTTATTTGTTCATTTGCAATAATTTACAGTGAAGTTGATTTTGAGGTGGAGGGAGAGGTTTTCCTTATATTTTGCTAAAATGTTGATTGCCTATGAGTGTTGGACGCCTTTTTTTTTTTAGTACATGCACTGTCCTAACATTTTTATTGCCATTTTACTAGTATTTTTTTTCTATAAGATTTATGCAATGCTTATGAACAAATCCTAAAAATCCAGTGTAGCCTCCTTTTCAAATAGAGTTGCTGCTTTTATGTGTCATACTTTCTTACAGCAAGAGATTACCCAGAAAAATAACATGAGAACCTGTCAGAAAAGTGTGTCTGAGAGAGAGAGACAGAGAGGGATAGATAAAGGTGGGAGTGCACAGCGCTGGTTGGAGCCGATGTAAGCTAAGTAAATAATCGGCAGTGCGTTTCAGCTCAGACTCGGCGCTGGCTTGTCAGCGGGCGATGAATGAGTCCCCTGGCCTGATTGTAAAGCCCAGCAGGTTGTGTTGGTTGAGTGAGTCTGTACCGAGTGGGGTCTCAATCTTCCCCTTAATAGGCCACTGACAGATCCCTGCCACACACAGGCACACACACACACACACAAGCGGACACACACATAAATAAAAAGGTCTTGACAGGAAGCAGTGCCTTAGTTTTGGCACGTCCTGCTCAACGTGGTAGCGATGTTCTGCAGCACTGTCATTAAACAGTAGGTAAGGTAGAACAGTGTTGTGAATAACTCCATAAGGGGTTCGGTGTGTAAGGAACGAGCTCAATGACAAGTAAAATTCGTCATCCCCAGGGACGCCCAAATAGCTCTGACTGCAATACAGATGGGTGCTGGGTGAAAAAGTGACTTCAAGCCAACTAAGTAATCCTACAAGCTCACATGTTCACACATACAGTACATTCCAGCTTCTGGTTGCATCTATCCCCATGCCTACACACACTCTCTCTTTCTCTCTCACACACACCACACACACACCACATACACATATTTGCCTTACGGTCCAGTTGTGCACTGCCCAGCTGAAACTATAAATCATACACTGTGCAGCACATATAAAGCAGATTGTCCTTGTATGACTCATGGACACACACACAAACACACACACACACAGATAAATGTTTGTAAATAACATCTTTTGCTAGTTCCAGAATCCTGTGTGGCTTCTGGTATTTTTGAATATTTGTACAGTCATTTGTCATTGATAATGCAACAAATGACTGTACAAATATTCAAAAATACCAGAAGTGTATATATATATGTGTGTGTGTGTGTGTGTGTGTGTGTGTATGTGTATGTATATATATATATATATATATATATATATATATATATATATATATATATATAGAGAGAGAGAGAGAGAGAGAGAGAGAGTATATTATCAGTTAAGCTTCTAGTATACAAGAAAAGATAAAGTTAAACTATTCATAAACATTTATTATCGGCCATGTATTGAACACACAGCTGGCTGGGATGCTTGCATAGGGTCTAAAATGTGCGCATCATGTACATCAGTCACGTCGAAAATGGGTGCAGGCAGTGGCATAAACAGAAATAAATTGAGTAGGATGAAGGTATGCAAAATAAACTTATTGTTTAATTTTATGGTTTGGCTAAATTGGTAATTGTGTTATGCTTGTGCATTTGAGATGGATGGAGGATAGTAATAGTGGTAATCAAACAAAATGTATATATGTAAACCTGCCACGATACGTTAGTAAAAATTACAGTTTTGGAAATCCTGATCCATTTTTCTTAAAGTAAACTCTAATAATTTTTCAGTGGTTTGAAGTGTCATTACAAAATACATTTATTTAAAAGTATATATTTTTCAATTGTTTCAGTGTTGTTTTGCAAAGATTTTACCAGCATAGATTTCGTAACATGGTGTTAGTCTATTAAATTATTGTTATGGTGAGGTGTTCGTGAGGTTTGCAGGTGCGTGTGCAGAGTTTGCGGGTACGTGTGCAGGGTTTAGGAAGTTGCAATTTCGCCAAGCATCCGTCAAAGAAATATTAAAATGACTGACTTGGGTTAAGAACTGTCCAAGGCAGTACTAAATCCTGGAAAGATAGTGCTAAACTGTCACCTAGGCAGAAACAAATTGCCCCACACCCCAAAAAAAAAAAAAAAAAAAATCCTGATTTTTTTTACTTATTTTTTTTTTAAATATCCAGATTTTACACAGAATGGTGCAAGTGAAAAACATCCAGTTAGTGTCAGTTGTGCAGGAAGAAACACGTTATTTATTAGATTACTCTGTACTGGTGTAAGAGATGTTTCCCTGCACATATTGGGTTTCATAAATATCAATTGTTTGAAGGCCACAGCCTTTTTTACTGGTGTTGCATGTTTGTTCCCCTTTAATGGCCACAATTTACCCATCTTATAACGGCAATCATGTTGACATGGACCAAGTTTTTAAAGGAATGTTTGTCGAATCCCTGCTACAAAGATTTAAGACTGTTCTCGGCGCAAAAAGGCATCCTACCCAGTTTTAGTATGGCTGGTGAGTATATATTATATAACAAGTTCTCTACAGTAACTATATAACTTGGTGACATTTGAAAGCGTTGGGGCATAGGGATGGCTGTGTAGTATCGTGTTGGTCTGGTGTGCAATGTATGCCGCTCCAACGCTGCTCAGGTTTTCTGTTTGGGGCTCGAGTCACCCATACTTAGAAATCCTATAAGCTAATGAAATTATACTCTAGTAAATTCAATCCCTAAATCTTTGTAGGCAGATACTATCTCTGAGAAGTCCCACTGCTGAAAGGAATATGAAAGTAAATCTGTCTTCTTAGAAATAATAATTTCTGGCAGGACAGGGTCAGAGGTTTGAGGAGTGACTGAACACTGCCAGGGCATCGCTGCCAGGGCAAAGGATAAACGTTTCTTCAGGAGCCATTGGATCATATGCGAATAAAACAGATGTGAAAGATAAATTTGGCATTATGGTGTAATCCGATCATGCTGTGGCCTAGGTCTGTTACAAATGATCGCTGTTAACACAGGAAGGACATGGCCTCTCATGTGGTGTTGAACACAATTTGTAAACACCTCAATAAGGCAAGGCATGACGGGCAACTAGCAGTAGCTGAGGTGTAAAGGGATTCCTGTTAACGTGCTGGAGTAGTAAAGCTAGGAACTAAAAAACTGAATATTAGCCTATAAAACATGATTGAATTCCAGGGCTGCTGCGAACCACAGGGTAGTGTTTGGTTTATGCCAAGGAACTGAAGTGGCTGCAGACAAGCCCTTAAAAGCTAGCAATGCTGGGTAATCATCAGTAGTAAGAATACTCAAGCCAGTTAGTCACTGATGTCAGATCAGGACAGGATCCTGAAGCTCTGAGACTGGACATGCACGCACAGATTGCACGTCTACATGATTCTTCTTACTTGACTGCCAAAAGGTCTTACTGTAAGCACAAGGTCAGACTAATTTATCTTTAGTAAGTCATAAAGCATGCCTTGCCTATAATATCATTATATCATGATGTGTGTCATGCAGTTATCTCTTCCATAAAATTAATTAATGATTATAAATATAAATGGTATTCATCACCTTCACCACATCACTGTTAAATTGTTGAATACGATTAGTAAGACATTGTTGATAAATATTCTATTACAGTAGCACTGACGGTACCTCCGGTTGTGGTTTCTAAAGTTTACATTTCTACAGGAAATGCACTTCATGCAGGGCATGCATGATAAAAAAAATGTTTTATAAAACTAATCATTGACATGAGGAAGTTGATTTATTTTTGTCACTAAGTTTTCTTACACAGTTTCTTGAAAACATGAAATGCCGAATGTTTTGTCTTTTGAGCTTCTGAGACAGAGCTCAAAGGCTGTGAGAGATAAAAAAAAAAAAAAGTTGTTACATTTAGATTTAGGCATTAAGCAGATGCTCTTATCCAGAGCGACTTACAAAAGTGCTTAAGTTTCCGTCATTGGGTAGATCCTTACACAGGGTTCCTAGGTCACTAACTAAGTACCATCAGTCAAGCACTGTTGGGAAGGGTTTTTTGTGGGAAAAGGGAAAGGAGAGATTAACCTAAGTACTGAAAAAACAGATATGTTTTAAGTCGTTGTTTAAAGATTGCCTAAGACTGAGCTTTTAGGACATCTAGAAGAAGTTCATTCTACCATCTAGGTGCCAGAACAGAAAAGAGTCTAGGTGCAAGTCTTCCTCGAACTTTGAAAGATGGTGGGACCAGCTGAGCAGTGCTGGAGGATTGGAGGGAACGTGGTGTGGTACGTGCTGTGATGAGAGCTGAGAGGTATCTGGGCGCTGGGCCGTTTTTAGCTTTGTAGGCAAACATCAGGGTTTTGAATTTGATGCGGGCAGCTACAGGAAGCCAGTGCAGTGAGCGGAGAAGTGTAGCAGAACTTGGGGCGGTTGAAAACAAGACATGCATTCTGGATCTGCCGCAGAGAACAAATGGAGGACAGAGGCAGACTTGCCAGGAATGAGTTGTCTTGTAATAACAAGGGGCTGGACAAGCAACTGAGTAGCCTGTAAAAAAAGAAATGGGCGAATTCTTCTGATGATGTTATGAAGACATTGACAAGAGCGAGTAAGGTTGGCAATGTGTGGTGAAAATGAGTTGATTGTCCAGAGGTACCCCAAGATTGGCTAAAGTGGCTGAAGTAGTGATCTAATTGTAGATCACAAGGAGATTGGAGGATAAATCACCAGGGATAAACAGCAGTTCGGTTTTAATTAGATTGAGCTTCAACTGATGACCCATCATTTAGAATGAAATGTCCGCCAGACATCCGGGTGAAAGTATCTTCAGTATGCTATAGCCATGATCGGACCTGTCTGCTTCATATCTGAAACTCTGGCCTCCCAAAAACTCCTTTGTCCGAAACATGTGGAACTGGTTTAGGGTGAGGTCAGGACTGTACAGAGTCTGTGGCAATATCTTGCGGCCGAATTCCTGTAATGTGCAAGTGGTGATTGTGTGTACAGTTCCCTCAGACAAATGCGTCTCTTCCACAAGTTGTGACAAATCGCTACCTCAAGTGGAATCATAATTTATGGACATACAGCCTTCTTTAAAATCTTTGCACCATTCAGATGTTGTACTGCGACTAATAGTCTCATCACTGTACTGTGCTTGGAAATGTCTTCTGTAAATGTCAATCGCCTTTTTTCCGCCTTCATTCACAATACATTTCATCAAGTTCCGGTTTGACTGGAATGCCCCTTTTTTATATTAGAAATTCCCCGCAATTAACCAGATTAGCTTTTCATAAATGTACAGCTTGAGTAAGAGTTTGAGAATGTGTAATTAAAAATGATGGTCGTGAGAATGCCTGCCAGGATTGGGAAGTTGACCTATCACAAAGAAAAGTTCTTCCCTTGCTTTACTATAGTTTTATATAGAGAGATTTTACAGACAGACATATTTGGCTGTAGTCAGTAACTGAGAGGTCTTTTAAGAGCTTTACTGGTTATTTTATTCATGTATCTATCAGTTGACATGGGTGGAGATTGCACGTGTTGATTTATATTTGTGTGCATATTGGTAAATCAATCAGGTTTCTTGTCCTCCTCACGTGTTCCTCTGTTTCACCTCAACTTTTTCTCAATTCCTCAATTTCTCTGCTCACTCATTAGAGAGACAAAGTGTTGTCTGAGGCACTAAGAAAAATGGTAAGCAAAAGTGTTTGTGTGTATGTGAGTGTGAGTACATGTGCAAAAGCGCAAGAGGAAAAAAGTGTTTTTGTTACTTTGAAACATTTTAGTCCGTGCTGTAATAGGGCATGGTGTGTTTATTACATGGCAGTTTCTTAGCCAAGCTGCTTAACCCGATGATGACGGGCCTTGCTTATAAACCAGGCATCACCTCATTATGGCGTAGTAAAAGCTTTCGGGGCAGGTGAAATACTATTAAAAGTGTTGAATAGCTTTTACAGAATTTTTTAAGTTCCGTAAGTAATTCCATTCTCCCGCTGACTTGTCTAACATGCTAAATGGTACCTGGTAGGAATTAATCTTTGGGGTTTTTAGCATTGGTGTGAAAAGGCAGTGTGCAGGAGCCGCCATGCAGAGTCCATCTTTTACTCAGCCCGCATGCATGCATGTCACCTCTGCCCAGCCACCCATAAAGCAGCATGATGGATAAATGAAGGGATAAAGAAATAAATAAAAGCCACACTTATTCTCTCCCTCCGCTTTCTTCTTCCGTCTCCTCTCTGATGGATAGGTGAAAAGATATAATGAATGAGACTTAAAGAGAACGCAGAGGAGAGAATGGGGGCGGGGGTTGCGAGGGAGACGGAGGAAATGATTTATTAGGCTGATAAAAATTCAGCCTTTGTTATTCCTTCATTTTTACATGTGCAGCTTATTAAGGAGCGCACCTGCCAGTGAAGGGAGTTTGTCAGTGGGAATGTTTGAGTCTGCAGTGTATGACTAGGCTGGCGTACTTAATTTTATGGACTTGGAGGCACTGACTGTCTTGATCTCTGCTTGTTACTATTAAAACGGTTGGCCATATTTGATCTCGGGTACTCTTCCAGTAAAGTAAATGTTTGCGGTTGCCTGGGAAATCCCTTTAGATTTTGCACTATGTATAGCTCTGAAAACAACAGACTTTGCTAACCTGAAATATTTCTCATGCATGTGTACCAGAAGTGATGTTTAAGTTCAAGGAAGTCCAAGTTTCCCCTTTTCTTTTTTTTCTTTTTTTTAACACCCAAAAGTGAAAGGAAGAAAATCAGACTCTAAGATTTATTTTTTTTGTTCCACTGAAGGACACTCCACTCAGCACTACAGCTATTTTACCATTTGCAGGAAAATAAATCTAACTGTTGACAAATGTTGAAGAATTAAAAAGGTCTAGAATGGGAAATTTGTTTGTACTTTGACTAACAGCATCATCTGCCTTATTTTATATTTCCTCACCAGAGGTAAACTTAACTTGGCCTATAAACACAAGTCTCGCCGTCATTCCTCTTCATCATCTTTCCTCCTCAAATTTCTGTTTGGTAGGCAAATAATTCATTAATCTGAATAAATTAAAACTTTTTTTATGAAGTCATTTAAACATTTTTAGCTAGTAAGGTTTTAAACATCTTCAGGCAGTGACTGTTTTTTCCCACTGCAAGAAAAGCATAAAATGTAGCCTAAATAAAAAACTTTGGTAAAATATATTGATCAGCCAAAACCACTAACATTATGTAGGTCCCCAAAACAGTGGTGTCCCATCAAGGTATTGGCTCTCTAGGTGTTCTGTGGTATTTGGCACCAGGATGTTACGTCCTGTAACGTGCAAAGTGGGGTGCCCATGGATCAACCTTTTGTCCAGCACATCCTCTATGAGCTGATGCTCAGTCAGATTGAGATCTTGGGAGTTTAAATTCGGCCTTTTTTCATTAAATATACACTACTGCACAGTGAAATTCCATATTCTTTACATATCCCAGCTTCTTGTTAGTAATCCAGCTTTCAGGGTTGCACAGGGCCACTATGTACACTTTGACCAGTCTGCAGCTACACTGTGTGTTATGAGACTTTTTTTAAAAAAAATTTATCAGAGCTTGCATTAAGTTCAGCATCACTTGCTACAGTAGTTCTTCTGTGGAACTAAAAAAAAAACAGGCTAGCCTTCGCTTCCCAAAAGCATCAATTAGCCTTATTTGGCCATGACGCCAGTTGTCCTTCCATGGACCATTTATTTATTTATTTATTTATTTATTTATTTGTCCTTCCATGGACCATTTTTTTTTTTTTTTTTTTTTTGGTAGGTACAAGCCCTTGCATTGCAGGAACACCCTACAAGACATGCTGTTTTGGAGATGATTTGACCACGTTGTCTATCCAACACAATCTGACCATTATATAATGTATTAATACATGGAGTTTGCTTTATATCCCCGTAATTGGTGGGTTTCTTTCGGGTACCTCCGTTTTCCTCCCACAGTCCGAAGACATGCAGGTTAGGTTGATTGGTGTTCCCAAAGTGTCTGAATGAGCATGTCCTACCATAGTTGTTAAATTTCCTAGATGGATGATGGATGGTCACGCTTTTTGTATCAATTTTCCTTTATAATCTTTATATCGTATGATTTTTAATGCTTATGTGGTGGTGATGGTGTGTTCATAATATTTATTATTTAAAAAAATTATTATAAGCTGACTAGAAACAACTGTTACTGAAATTATGTACTAACAATGCTTATATAATGTAAACAGTGTTATATGCTTAAATTTTTCTGTCCTTAAATATTTATTAAAATGAAAAAAAAGTTTTTTTTATTATGACAGATATTTTCATCAGTATAATTAAGCATTTAAATAGAGCGTTATTTATAGTAGAACATTACTGTAGAACACTACATACTCCACATTCTGTGATGATGATGTCATACTGCTCAGTTTGGTGTTAAACAGGAGTTGTGAGTAAATATCTTACCTGTGGTCTTTTCTTTCCTTTCCAGGCCCATTCTCTGTGTCATTACGGTATCAGGCATCTCCAAGGGTAATTAAAACCCGCTACAAGATTGACACCCGTCGCGCACACCTCCAGCCCCACAGCGCCGCCCTCTCCTACAGAGTCAAGAAAGTCCAGTCAGCTAGGTAAGGTGTACGATAAAAATAAAAAAAAATAACACCACACATTTCAGTTTCTTTGTTTTGAACTTGAATCAGATTTGGGGTGCTGTATACAGACATGCTTATTGTTCTCCTTCCTCTTTCTGTTCAATCACACCAGCACTACTAACCCATTACTGTTTTCTACAGAATTATATATAATGACTTTTTTATTCTGCCATAAAAAATAAATGGTGTGTGTGTGTGTGTGTGTGCTTCAGCCCACATGTAATCTTAGTCCACCATAACCAATTATAGGCCTGATTAAAGCCCCCCCTGTTGACACACTGCATTTTTAACATATTGTATGAAAGGGTATAATAAAACATTAACTAACTGGCTGGCCATAATAACACTACGAGATATAAGCAGCTCATCACCACTAATATTATGACAGGATAAAGGTGCTGCTCGCCATGATAATCTATTACTCAGACCATTAACGTGTTGCTATGATACAATTCATGTCTGTGTGTAAATATATGACTCTATTTATTTATTTATTTATTTATTTATTTAAAATAAAAGCTTTTAATGGTTGCCGTCTGCTCAGGATGAGTTTGTGACATTATTTATTTTATTCATGATTCATATTGAGCTAGTGTCAGTGAATTCCCTGTTTTTCACTTTAGGTGTAGAGTGAAACATCTGTATTTTTTTTTTTTTTTTTAAAGAATGAACACCAGTTAGATGATGTATGGTTTGACATGCAATTTGAAACAAATAATTTAAAATTCTTAACTTTTAAAATTATTCACATGCTGAAGTTTTTGTTATTTAAGAAGTTTGTTTAGCATTATTTGAAAGGAGTCTCCAGTATTATTCTCCAGTATAAGTGCTCTAAAACAGTCAAGACGTAAAGCTGTAAATGAATTTTTTTTTGAAGAAGAAGCATTTTTAGGACGGAGAACTTTGAGGTTTTTAGTATCATGACAAGTTATACTGTTTGTTTATTATTAGCTTAAATTTATTAAAGGAAATTTGCCAATCTTACTGTAGAGGAATAATAGATTAAACCCCTACCCTTTAATATTTTAATAAAAGTGTAAATATTCATTAGTGTTATGGATTTATAGGTGGATTTAATTTTTATTTTTTTATTTTATTTTTTTATAAAGGTTCTGTTCTCACTCATGTTAAAGCCGGGGTAAAGCAGGCATTTCCTCAGCTGTCTCGCTGTCTCTCTCTGTTTTTCTCTGTTTGTCTCTCTTTCTTTCTCTCTCACACACACACACACACACACACACACACACACACACACACACTCTAAATACACACACAAATATTCAGTACAACTATCGAAGCAAAAAACATCTATACGTTTTACATTTTTGAACAAAACAAACATTTTTTTAAACATCTGTATAGAATAATGTTTTATGTGAAGCACCTGCCTCCAATTCAGTGAGTGAGCCGTTACTATAAAAACAATAACACGTTATGCATTAATATTAACCTAGCGTCCTTATTACAGCTGGAACTACTCGTACTTTCCGAGCCACGCTTCTTGCCAATCAGATTCATACATTTAATCCCACTGTGATTTATTTCTTCCTTTAACAGTGTGTGTATTGTGTTGTATTTCTTACTTAATTCGAGTTGAGTACTTTAAAGTGTGTTGGACCTAAATGTTGAGATTTGAAAATGGGAAATAATGAGATTTGAGGGATTCTGAGGGTAATGAAATGGAGGAATTGATCACATTCGAGTGCATTTTGATTGTAATGGGTTTAATAGTGCTGAGTACATGAAGCTGATGCGTATACTCTGGCTCCAAAGTGCTGGAATGAGCTTCCTACTCCACTCTGAACTACTGCCTTCCTCTTCCAACAATATCTACAATAAACCGGCCATGAATTTGCTTTTTTTTTTTTTTTTTTTGGATGCAGACTGGATAAATCTAGCATTTACAACAAACCACTATTACATTTTAGTCTTTTAGGTTTATGGACCTTTAAATTGTTTCTGCTTATTGCCTTTGATAGGAATATCTGCGTAATGGTAAATAGTGATCTTTACCAGAATGTTCTAGCTGGCACACCACCACCACCGAGGACTGAAATACACCAATTGGAACATAACCCGAGTCTGACACTGGTGACTATGGGAAATCACATTTGCTTAATGGCATGAATGAATCACTCTTCCACATGGGTGTAAATATTTTACACCCAGTGTTATCTACAGAGAAAAGATGATCTCCACAGTAAATTATTCACCCCCCTCTCGGACGCACCCATGTAGAAAAGAGAAGCTGTATGTCATGTCTTACAGCTTAAGAGCACTGCTCACATTTAAATGTAACGCCTATGATTTCCTTTCTTTTTTTTTTTTTTTTGCTTTTTCTTTTTTCATGACTACCAAGTCCCTTTTTTTGTTCATGTACAGCTATTTTTCTTTAGACAGTTTGGCGAGTCTATGCTTAACCGGATATCAGATATTGCATGCTAGAATGTAATATTGTTAGAAATGTGTTAGAGTATACATGTAAAAAAACAGCTGGTTTTTAAGAAAATGTTGACAGGTTAGACAGAAGCACTTCATGAGTTATTACCACAGACGAGCTTTGCAGAAAGAAATTAAACACTTGGACAAGTGTAACTTAACGTATCATAAAAATGTATCAGCAGTTGTTAGCTATAATCTGAGGTTGCCTTTTGTGCTTCATGGCCAAGCAGAGCACAAGACTGATACTACAGTATTCCAGGATGACAGCTGTAGGGTGCACAGGGCCAGATCCGTGTAGGATTTGTTTAATGAACGTGATGGTACACTGAGACACTTTGACTTGACCCTGAAAAACTCACTAAACCTCAATCCACAACAAACTTGTAGAGTTAGTTGGACCAGCAGAAAAGCCTTTACAAACCCAGTCTCAAGAGACTGGTGCTATTACCCGAAAAGATCAGTGTGATCATTAAAGTGAATGGAGGCTTTACAAAATAATAATATAGGAAAGGGACATCTTTTGTAATGTAATATTTTGTTTACAATACTGTGCAAAAGTCTTACATTTCCTCATTTCATCATAATTCAACATAAATTTAATGTAATCCTGAGGAATAGACTTTTTTGGCTCTTATATTCTGTCCAGTTTCTGTACCTGACCAGTTTCAGAGGAATGTTTTTTGACTTATTAATTATGCAGCTTAAAGCCTTATCTGGTGAGAAACAGGTGCAGATGTTGACAGATGATTAGGTAATTAGTAAACCGGTGATGCTGAATGCTGAGTGGTTGGAATGGACGAGGAGGGAAAGGAGGTTGCTGCAACGGTAGTTACAGAAGCAACCAATTTTTTAATTGTAACCCTAGGCACTTTTTAGCCTGTCTCAATAGAACTTTTTATCCCTATATCTTCAATTATTTAATTACAGTTAATATGAGAAATGAGGGGTGGTCAAGACTTTTGCACAGTACTGGTTATCTGCACTAAAAAAGAGATAAGGTGTTTATTTAAACACTCATAAACAAAGCCAAAATGCCTGTTGTTGGGCCCGTCAGTAAACAAATTTTTTATGGATGTTTTGCAAATTTCTTCAGTCAGCTTTTTCATTCTCTGGGCATAAGTTTTAAGAGCTAAGTAAGGCAAGTTCAGCGGTGAGCGGATAACTGCTAACAGCGTACCTAGCCTTCTTTTGTGTGAATTCATTCTTCTTTTGTTAATACATTAGTAAAGCGGAACCTCAGCTTGTGAATTTTATTCGTTCTGAAGGCAAGTACATAATGCAAATTTGCATTGCGATATGAACTTTCACCATAATAAAAAATGAAAATGCAGGTAATCCTTTCCAGCCACACAAAAATATATTACACTGATTTTACAAAAACATCACGTAGCTTGTGAACTGACTGGCAAAAAAAAAAAAAAAGATTAAAAGTTTTAAACTTGTTTTGCTTGGGCTTTCCACTGAGGCAAACAAATGCTTCATATGACAGACAACTTTTTCTAAAGGAGGGCATTCGTATGCCAAGGTTCTGATGTATATCTTTAATTTTAACCTATTAAGCAATAATGTTTAAAAGTTTAAACATTACTGATACGGAGCTAACTTTGCTTATTTTTGACCCACTTCAGCTCTCAGTTGTGTTTTTTAATATAATTTTATTTTTATATCGTTAAACACTAAGTATGTCTTTGTAAATTAACTCAGTTAAATCTACATACAATTGATAGTTTGCTACAGAGAAACCTTATTTTTTTCCCTAGTATGATCAAATGTGATTGGGAAAAGTTTAAAAATAGGTGGGAAATCCCTAAAAAGTAAATTAACAAAATGGATAAAAAAGGGCTTGGTTTTGTTTTCCCATGGACTCCAGCTTTCAGAAAATGCACTTCTGGGTGTTTTGGGGCAGTTCATTTCAAGGATTATGGGTTGTGTAACAATCTGTACTGAATATATTTCCTGTAGTTGAAGTGGTAAAGGCAGAATCAGGAAATTATTATTTTTTTGGCCATTGTACTAGTGCAAGTAATTGCTGATGAATGGCAGCAAAGTATGATTCAAACTGCACTTCCATTTAACAGCCATACGTAGATTATAAATTATATTTCCAGCTTTTTTTCTATGGTTGACCTGTTTAAAATAGAATAAATCTGTGTAATGAGTGTTAAAATAATAAATATATTCATTATATGACAATTTAAAGCCATAACAGTTCTTAAAATACAGTGGATGATGTGGATGCAGACTGATTACACACTCTAAGGCTCCCGTCACACTGCGATGAAGACCATGAAGTTCCCACGGCGTCCTAAAAATATCAAAGATTGCAGCGAAAACAGAGTCAAAATGGAAAAATTTGCATTTATTAAGTTCATAATACTTCCAAAGCACGTCTGTGTCATTTCACAATGTGTCTATTATGTTGTCACTAATTTCATATCATGCACATAACCATGTGTCCAATGAAATCAAACAGAGTGATTACAACATCCGATGAGATCGCACCACGCTCTTGCTCATTTATCTTTGATTATGGTGCACTTTTGCCATGACATTGTTTAACAAACATCACAATCTTAATCTTTTATCTATAGTTGCCTATGATCCTAAGGCATTAATAATAATCTTGATTATCATTGATCATCTTTTCTACAAACATGGGATATGTTTCTTAAAGAAATGAGAAGTACATCAGTTAGAGTACATCAAAGATGACTCTTTTTTTTTTTTTTTTTTTTTTTTTTGAGCCAGACGGTACACATACAGGTTTTGGGTAAAGTTGTGGTTTTCGAAACCGAGAACCCAAAACATGTGTCCAGCAATAGATCAGTTCTTATTGTGTAATTCTGGTTTTCCTCAGTTTAAGGATGCTGTGTCTTAGTTTTAGGTTTTTTAGGTAGATTTTGACCGGGGTGCTGAAACACCATTTTTAGTTTCTACCCATATACTGTACTGTATAAGTGGACAATCCCTCCATGACATCACTCAAGTTTTCTGAAGAGCGGTTTTGAACCACAAATGTGGGAGCGCTGGTTGTCGCAGTTTTGTCAAGAACCCCGGGCAAATGGGTGAAACAAATGGAGGCTTACTTTCAGTTGAAATATCCCTACTTCACCTCAGTTACCACAAGCCTGCTAGATTATCTTAAGCTTAACTAAAATACTAAGGTGGCTAACATTAATTCATATGCTCACAATACTTTACATTTAATTGAACTTCATCGTTCATGTCGTCCTGTGTCAACTCGTAGATATTTTTGTAGTAAGGTAATCTAGAATGATTCCAGTTAGCTGGTTTGCTAACGTGATGCATAACACAGTTATCTGTTTAACTAGCTGTCACTTGAATTGGCCAGCCCAGTAATTATGCATAATTGTTCAGCTTCATATGATCCAAACTGATGAGTTACATAAAAATGTACCCTCAGACAATTGTCAGAAATGGGAAACCTAGCTAGCTATGGAGCCCAAAACTGTTTGTTTATTTGCTAATTTATTGTACCAGGTTGCAAGCATGGTTATTTTGGTTGTAAAATTTGGCATTTTAACAGCATTTCATTGGCTCTATGTGTATATAGTGTACAATAATAAAATTGAATCTAATCTAATCTAATGAGGGTCTGTGAGGATCGTCTCACTTTTGGACTTCCTAGTGGACAGTTGAGGAACTGCATGTTTTTGCAGTTTTGATTTGAGCTGGATTTAAGTTCAAATCAAATGCATTTGGCTTTTGAATAAAAGTTCATTGTTTTTTTTTTTTTTCTTTTTTCCCCCTTTCCCGATTCTTGGCGCATACTTTGCTTCATTTGTTTAATTCAGATTTTGTGAGACAGTGTGCTTGTTTCTGAGTTGAGCATTGAGCTCTGGTGACTTATCACTCTTCATTTAGCTGCCTGCAATAAATATTGATTCATCAAGGGATTTTCAATTTGAACCGCTGTGACGCTGCGTGAAATATTACAAGAGAGGGAAATGAGCAGGAGAGGGAGAAGAGAAATGTATGGAGATGCTCCGTGCTTAAAGGAAGCGTGTTCTTTCTTTGAGCACCGACACACATCATCAGTACAGCTATAGTCCCCATGATGCAGTGCGATAGAACTTGTTTTTTTCCATGTCTTGCGTGTTTCTATATTTAGCTAATTAGCTCAGAGGGGTATTTTACCGCTCTCTCCTGTTGAGACACACACAAACAGGGACAGTGTTGTCCCCGGCCCTAAACGCAGTGACCCGGTGTGTGTTAGGGAGAGTGGGAGTGTGCAGTCAGCAGTGAACGCTGCACAAGTGATTGAGTGTTTAGGGTGGCTGCGTGGGGGAGGAATGGCCCTCGTAAATCCTGACCACCACCAGAAAATAGATATAATCTCAACATTAACTACATTAATAGTAGCAGGAGTTGAATTAAGAAAGCCGTAAAGTATGGACGCAGAGGCATAAATTACACAAGCGTACCCACACACACTCGCACAGAGCCCTTTTCCCCTCGCACTCTCTTCTCACTTCTTTTCTCCTCCTCTGGTGCTCACATCTTGTTTTTTTTGCAATTTAATCTCTGTCTCTTTGTGTTAATTCGCAACTCATTCTCTCTTTCTGACTATTTTGTAGATCAATTTTCGGGCAAGTAGCAAGTGTTTTCCAATCTGTTGGAAATTATATCCAATAACATCCAGATTTTTTTTTTTTAAGAATCACATTTACACTCTGAGCATGTTGTGTTGTGATGTCCATGTGTTAACCATGCATACTTTACACAGTCATGACAGAGTTTAACACCTAAAGATGCACTAGCTTTTTAAGAGCGATCTTTAAACTTGCATACACACACAAACACACACACACACACGTATAGAGTGTGGGTGGATTGGTTGGTGTGGCCTTTATCACGTTTAGTGCTCTAGTATTGATCAGTACAGGATGTGGGAGAGAGTCGGTAATAAACCCACCACTGCACTTTTCTATCTTCCAGTTCTCTTCATCACCTCTGCATCTCTCTCATCTGGCTATCTGAGGAGAACAATGATGAACACTTATGTATACAATGAATAGTAGGATGGGACAAATGTGCTGTAAAATACATTGGGCTCTGTAAAATGTCCAATTTTAAGCGATTTAACCACTTTAAAATATAGAAATTTCATAGATTAAATCTATTTTCAAAATATAAAATACTAGAAATGTATTAAAATCCTGTGAGTACATGCTCAATGTAGAAATGAATAAACGCCTGCTACTTCAGGAAGAAAAAAAAAGTTATACTGTTCAAGACAGTTTTATTCATGTTAAATTAAATTAAATTATGTAAGTTAAATTAAACAAATCTGAGCAAAAGTTGTACTGTGACAGTTTGCAAAGTTCTCAAAGACACAATTTAAAAATTGGTTGTTTATGTAACAACCTCAGCAGCCTCCTCATTTCCCCTCTCGTCTGTTCCAACTACTCAGCATTTAATCACCTGATCATTTGTCGTCATCTGCACCCTTTCTCACTGGTTCATGCCTTTAGATGACTTTTATGCTTGAGCGATTCATACGTCAGACAAAACAAAGACAAATGTTTACCAAAAGCGAAAGCCAAAACAATGCCTGCAGAACTATTCCTTAAGACTACAATTAAAAAGACAAGAAAGTTTGGCTCTTTGCACGCAAAATATGACGAAACAAAGTCTTTTGCACAATAATGTATATCTGATATCCTTTGTATTGTGGAGTGCAAAGTTTTGTGTATCCTTTGGGCTAAAACGATGGTGCCAGGGACATAAGGTTTATAGCGGGAAGGTATCTTGGTGTACTGTATTAGCATTCACAGATGTTCTTCTGTTATCACAATAAATAAAAACTGTGTATAATCTAAGGGATAAGTTTGAAACGGAGATCTCCATCATCTGATGGGTTTTAGATCCTCAGCACATGCGACAAGCACAAAAACATGTGTATTAGACAGTTAATTTCTCTGAATGAGAGAAACAAAAGAGCGAGTATCGTGGGTCCATTTCAACCCTATTATCTCTGTTAATTTCATTCTGTGCCAGTTCTCTAACCGTACTGCCCTCCTGTTCCTGTCTTTATTACGACTAATTTCCAATGTGTTCACCTGGCTCTTCTCAGGGAATATTGCTCCTTTAAATTGCTCTTTTGCACACTGATTCCGCTTGATTCCTCCATTGACTAGTTTGCTTAAAGCAAAGAAGCATGGAAACAATAGAAATGAGCTAAATGAAGCTACCTATTTCAAGGGTAACTGTTTTTTTTTTTCCCTGCCTTTCCTCAGGATGAGCTTACTAATGCTTTCTCTGCAAACAAATAGGTCAGACAAGCATTATTGTGAATGCCCCGTGCGGCTTTCGAATTCTTCGCCGTCACCAAAACAAAAGTCACATCGTTAATCACCCTGCCGGAGTGCTGATTCGCCCTCTCCTTCATCTGTGCTCGTCCTACGGTCGAAAAGCTCCACAGCACACACCCTCGCATGGACGCTCGTGTTAACCAACAACAACCAAAAAAAAAAAGCACCATGCTCCCAAACACAATTACACGAGTGTATTCTATTTTGCCATGCATGTTGATTTTGTCTCTTGTACACCTTTTTTTTTAGCCCAAAAAGTGCAGGGCTTGTCAATACTGTATAAATACACTGTTTTTGTTTTTTTTACATACACTACAGTACATTGAGCCTTAATATGGAGCTGGGGAGCTTAAATATAATAATAATGAAAGAAAAAAAAAAAGCAAATGACATGATGGATTGTCTTTTTGGCAGACACAGGTGTAAACCATTCAGTCTTGCTGATTGTTTGCTTATTGTGCCCCTTAAATGTGCCAGGTAGCAGCAGAAAGGAAGATTTGTGTCTACTGGGAGTGATAGTGTGCTATAATAGGTCTTATTTTGACAGTGTGATTTAAAAGAACAAATGCACTTATGTATTTTAGTTAGTTCAGTAAAAATGAAATAATGCACTTGCGTAGCAATATATTAGCAAATCATATCTGTGCAAAGTATGCACCACTTCTACTTTGCATGTTTTTTTTTGTTTTGTTTTTTTTTGTTCCCCTTCCCAAAAAAGGGCAGCTTTCAAAGTCAGTAGTACACACCTGCATCGTATCCGTCCCTCTTTCTGTGTCCTGAGTGTTTGATGGCCAGCGGTAAAACCTCTCCGGAGGTCATCAGGAAAGGTCACCCAAAGGTCATCAGGAACAAGGTCATTTTGGCTCTGAATCAGCTCCAAATCTAGAGTTATGTTAACATGTTTTTCCATTACAATGGTTTTCAGATCCCAATCGGAACATTGCGTAATAGTGTCATGTGCCTCGTGTTGTTGGGGGACGTTCGCGAGTCCCCTGTGAACTTTTACTTTCCTGATGATCATATGACTGCTTCAGGGTGGGCAGCTGAAGCTGAATCAGAGCTCCCACACATTGGATCTGTTGTGATCTGTTTTAGGCGGATGAGTTATTATGCGTTATGAGTCAAGGCCATGTGATAACGGTAAAAGCTGGTCTAGTGAGTTTGCACTAGAAAGGACACCTACTTGACTGAATTCTGTAGTGTCATTTACCTGGGAGCCGAGTCACGTCAACTGGTCTTATTTCTTGTCCAAGTAGCTTCTTCAGTCTGATAACCTCAGGTGGGAAGACTGAGAATCTTCACACACGCATAGTTTCAATTAATTAGAAAATAAGTAAAAGATCCCTAATCCTTATTTTCCTAAAACATCTATTCTGAATAGTGATTGATTCAATTAAATTCCAACAGTGGACCTTTTTTTTTCTTTCTCACAAAACAGCTTTGCAGAAATAAAAATTCTGAATATAAATTGAAAAATTTATATGTTTATAGCTTATCAGTTATTAACTATATCAGTTTGTTTCTCATCAGCAAGGCAGAGCTTATGGTGATAAAGGAAAAACTTGACAGGGAGAAACCAAACTCAAATGCGACTCCATTGTTATCTGGGTTCTGCTTCCTGCATTGCATTGGTACCCCGAATAGTGCCCCGAGTACCCTGGGATAGGCTCCAGGCATACTGCAATCCTGTACAGGATATGTGGTGTAAAGAATAAGTGACAGATGAGATTTTTTTTTTTTTGTATAATCGAAAATGTGTTTCAGTTAACATCAAGTCCATTTTGTTGAGGTTGCTGTTACTGTACCCGTTCACTGACAGATTCATGTAGACAATATGATCATTTTATATACATTACCTAAAACTTTTTAAACTTTTTCTATAATTGTTTTTATTCTGCAAAGCTGCTTTGTGACGGTGACCATTGTCCTATATGAATATATGAATAAAAATTACTTTAATTAAGTTTACTTAACTTGAGTTTTAGTCCAGAGACTTTTCAAGCAATTCCAGTCACCAGCCGTCACAAAATAGGTTCAGTTTCAGTTCAGAAAAAAAAAAGAATCCGATTAATTCTAGAGCTCTTACTCTCTAGCATTTGCCCTCTATTGGGGCTGCATCACGGCGCCAGGGTTTCCAGTTCACTATCAAGCTTTTTTTCTTTTTTTCTTTTGGCTAAAATCATTAAATCAAATATAAAATAAGAGAGCTGGGGGATATTTCGTTGGACAGAATTTTTTTTAATACGCACATTAATTATTTACAATTAATATTTATTACAGTTTGCTGTCAAGATTGTGATCGATATGCTTTTATTAAAACACTTACACATATGCTTCATGTGAGGAGTACTGTTCACTAAAGGAAGGTGAAAAGGCGTGCATGCCAATGGTATAACTGAAAAGAAATATTAAGAACATTTAATGTAGGCATTTTGTAAAAATGTCCCCCAACTTCTGTTCCTATTTGTGAATCACCCACCAGTCTTCAGCAATGTTGGTACCACAAGGCGCATATATAATAATTTATCAACATTTCATTGCACCATGGCCTTTTTAAAAAAAATTTATTTACTTTTTTTTCTTTTTTTTTCTCTATGGGTCAAGGTTTGTTCGCATGCGAACTGTCAAGTCAGAGTCTCTCTGCTGCAGCTATTATGGTGATACCTACAGTAGAGCAGCTAGAATAGTGGTCACTTTCTACTTTTTCACTTATGTCCCAATGGCTTAGTATTTCTCCCCTGTTCTGTCACTCCTCTTTGTTTCTTCGGTCTCTCCCTCCCTTTTTTTCTTTCTTTCCCGTGTTCATGCTCCCCCTTCGGCTCCTTCTCGCTCACACACACACACACACAGGGAGTTTGTTCCTGTAAAAGGTTAACTGCTGTCCATGTTCCATGTCCATGTCATGGCTGCATTAGTCTGCGTTACGGCTCTTTGCCTTGAGGTTGTCCTGTTAAAGCCTCTGTGAGGCCAGCGACACTTCTCCTATTATCCATCATTATGGATCCCACGGCTACAGTCACTTAGCTAGAAAGAACCTGTCTAAGTTATGAGCCGTGTCGGATGTGTTATCTTCCAGACGAAGGCAAGCAGAAACAGTGCACTACACGCAGCTCACTGTGTCTGTGGCTGTATGTTTTTACTCGGTCTATGAGTGTATTTATTTTCTATTCCATTTTCTTTGCTATATCAGGGACGTGTGTGTGGGAATGTGTGTGTGTGTGTGTGAGAGAGCACAGTTTGTGGGTAGATTGGGTTTGACCATGGCAATAGATTGTGGAGGAAAGGCTCCTGTATTGGGTGCAGATTGATGTTAGATGTAATTTACTGTTGGGTGTTTAAATGGGTTCAGAACATGTGGGGCAAAGTTCATGTCTCCTAATACGGAGTAGATTAGCTTTCATACCTGCTCCTCTCTTACTTTTTTTCTTTTTTATTCCCTCCCTGCTCTTGCACATGCTCTAACACTTCGCCCCCGTCCCTATGCATACAAGCAGTAAACGGGCTATTGATCCTGTAAGCAAGTTAAGTGAAATTATTTCTGCTTTTTTGTTGTTTAAGGAATATTATGTATACTTTTTTTTGGACAACACTTCCAGTTGGAAGACTTTGCTCTTTATGAACACACCTTTGCACACACCAGTGTGTGTAGTGCAGCAGGAGGTGTGGTTTGAAAAAAAAGCATCGATTTTAAAAGACAAATAGACTGGTGTGTTTTTTTTTTGTTGTTTTTTTTGTTTCCTGCATAACAGAAGGGGTGGAAAAGGTATAAAATTTAATCCAAACACCTCGTGATAGCTCCACCCCTTCCGATATCTATTACAACTTTTGACTGATATGTCAAAAAAAAATTTTAGTTATGATTTAAATAGATTGTTAGATTTAGTAGCACAGATTTCCTTTTTTCCAAACTATATTTGAGTCATATCTACTAAACTCCCATGTGTGTAAACTCCACTTAGACGGAATCTCTGTAGATATGTGACGGATGTTGGAGGATGACATGACATGTCATGAGAGGTCATGTTTAGATAAATGTATAGCTATGCAGTTAGACCGTAATGTAATCACAGTGTGTAGGAGTGTGTGAGAGAACAGCGAGGAAGCAGGAAAGGTAGAATGAAAGTGTGCACGTGCGCGAGCGTTTGCAGGGCAATCTCCCCGCTCTGGCCTCCTGCCCTGGCAATTATCTCAATGATTTCCTTCTCTTTTCAATTCTCTCCATTTCCACCCTGCCGTCCCTTCCATTAGAGGAGCAATTTACCAGAGTGGTGTGACACGGGAACCGGGGAGGTGGGTGTGAGAGCGAGAGGCAGAGCATAAGGAAGGGGTGGGAGACGGGAGGAAGGAGGCGAAGAGGGAGTTACTAGTGAGGCGATGCAAAAGACAAGCTTTTCTGATTGTTGCTGTTTTTAAATGTATGCCAAGTGTTAATCACTGACCCTAGCCACACTTACCTCTTTTATTACTTCTCTTATTCACGTTTCTTTCAGAGTTCTGCTGAAGTCTCGCCTCCGTGCACCCTCAGACAGGCAGTGGAGAGGGCGGGGCATGCGGTGGATTGGCGGGGCGCTCTACAGCGTTTCGGCCAATAAGCTTTCCCGCACACATACTCTTAGCACACTATCCAACAGACCAGGTAAAAGCATCCTACAGATGGTATGTGTACGTGTGTGTGTGTGTTCAGAGAAAGCGACAGCAATCCTAGTGTGTGTGATTCTCAAATAGTAAATCTGTCATCAGTCAATAGTCCAAGTCTGTGTGTACAGGAAGGGGGGAGGAAAATATACAGAGCACTCGAGATTAAAGCATTTAACCCGGTTCAGAAAAAAAAAAAACATCATCTGCGTCATTCCCAAACCTAGCACATGCTTCTTATATTCTACTTAGCTCCTTCTCAATATCTCTGTTTCTTTATCACTACTTTATGTTGAAATAAACTATCTTGCATCATAAACGTTGCACTCGCAGTAAAACTACTGCCTTTCAGCAGGTAAAGGAGTCAGAGACAGGTGGTTTTTGATGTTTTTTTTTTTTAAGTAGTCTATTTTTGAAATCTAACAAATTATTTTATTTTTTGTAATATTACAATTCAATTCAATTTTATTTATATAGCGCTTTTAACAATGGTCATTGTCTCAAAGCAGCTTCACAAAAAAAATTAAAGAAATTTTTCTTTTTTTTTAGAAAAGAAAAGAAAATATTTGGAAGTGTGTATGTGTGAGAGAAATGTGTCTAGATAACACTATGTATTATATGTATTATAGTTTTAAATTACAATACTTTATAAATTTAATTATGAAACTAAATGCTTTGTGTTTGACTTAATGACTTATATTGAGGCACTTCACCTAGATTGATCAAAAAGAGAAGAAAAGAAATCTCATTCCATAGAGATTTTGAGATTTCAAATGAGGGGATGTATGTTGTTGTTTTTTAGTAAAATGCAGTAAAATTCTCATACACGGCGAGGGTTTGTTGGAAGTGCCTGGATTTATTTATTACTGAAAAGCAGAAAGCACGAGACTTTTTGGGCGCCATCACTTCAATCGCTGGCATATATTTTGGGGATTAAAAAACATAAAAAATTTAAGGGGTCCAGACAAACATAAATCTTCGGGACCAGTTTTAGCTAAAATTCAACCATTTTTATAGCATAACCAGGTGAACTCGTGTAGCCATGCTGATTTAAACTGGAGCTGTTGGTAACTGAAACTAAGCTCCACTTTTCCAGCATTATCTGATGATTATGACTGGAAACTGGACTGAAGTCCAGCTGGAATGACTGAAAACTTTTACTGGTCTACTTCGTCTCTGTGTGGTGACATTTGATGTAAAGGAGGCAGGGTTTGGGTGTGCAGTGAGTGAGGAAAAAATCAGAGATTTTTTTTTATTTGATCATTTAGATTTCTAGTCATATGTCAGTGAGTCTTGATTGACATTAGCTAACTTTGACTAGCTACTCAGCTTAGCCACATCACTGCATTATGTAGTTAGCACAGCACTGGGTGAGTTTCACAAGCCGGCGACATTGCTAAAAGGACAAAAGTAAATACTTAACATTAATAAATTTACTACTTATTGAAAAATACCCCCAAAATTACAGTAAATGTTAAAATAATCTCTTATCTTGTTGTGTAATTCAATTTCCCAACTGCTTGTTTGCTGGTCATCCAACTACATTCCCTGTGGACCAAGCTTGAGCGTACAGGAGCATACATGATGGTATTAATAGTAGTCGTTTGTTTGCATTTGCTCTAGTTATTGAACACAGCCCTTATGTACTTTGACGTGTGCTTCTGTACCCCCGTGCTTGGCAGGAAAATTACATTGGATCACAGGATTAAGAATCATTGCCTTGACAAGATGTGTCCCTTGCTTGTGTCACAATTGAGTTAATAAATTAATAGGGGATTCATGTAATTGTTTTACTATTACTGTTATTAATTACTATAATTAAATGCTATTATTAATTATGTTACTATATATTCCCTGTTCTTAAATGTAAAAAGTTGCTGACGATCGTATAAGATGCTTACTCTATTTTAAAGAGGATAATGAGGATGTGAGGTTTCCAAGCTATGCTGTTTTGTAACCAGTAAATGTTTTTAATTATCAACTAAATAAAGAATTAAAAAATAAGTAAGTAAACCCCATGCATAACAATTGATGGTCTTCTTTTTTTCCTCATTGTTTTCCCCAAAATACAGGAAAATTGTTCAATCCTCAAGAAGTCGCCTTAAGCAGTAATGCATGTAGGACCTTCAACACGCGTCATGTGGCCAGGTTAGTTCGGAAAGTGAAAGTGCCTTAATTTGCTAGAAGTCTATCTGGTCTCCACCTGCCTAAAGATGTAAACTAATATGTCATAAAATTATTGTTGATTCAGAGCAATGCAATCATTTTTGGTCAGTCTTGTGTGTATCTGCTTTGTTCGTTCGTCCCACACTGACGTGTTCAAGAGCTTCGATGGGTGAGCTCAGATTAAATGCGTTTGTGTTTGTTCTCTCAGTCGGGCGGTGCAGAAGAGTCTGGCCATTATTCGCCAGGCACAACAGAAGAAACAGCAAGCAAAAAATTACTGCATGTACTACAACCGCTTCGGCAAGTGTAACCGCGGCACGGCGTGTCCCTACATACACGACCCAGACAAAATTGCTGTTTGCACCAGGTACTTTGACCCAACTGCTGACTCGCATTCAATTTTTATACTGCACATGCATTTGTACTCAGATTTTAACATTACTCGCTATGTATCATGTATTGTTTGTTGAAAATCCATGGGTTATTATGTATTATTTTATATTTTAAAATACATAAATATATATGGTGGTGTAGTGGTCAGCATTGTTGCCTTGCACCTCCAAGGTCCGGGTTCGATACCCAGCCAGGCTCGATTCCCGTCTCAGGTAGGTTTTCTCCAGGTACTCCGGTTTCCTCCTACAGTGCAAAGACATGTAGGTTATGCAGATTGGCGTTCTCAAATTGCCCGTAATGTGTCAACTGAGCGTGTAAGTGTGTGTATGTATGTGTGTGAGCCCTACGATGGATTGCCACCCTGTGCAGGGTGTACCCCCACCTCGTGCCCTAAGCCTCCTGGGATAGGCTCCAGGTCCCCGCGACCCTGAATACAGGATAAAGCGGTATAGAAGACGAGTGAGTGAGTGATAAATATATATTTTATGTTAACCAAAATTTACGCAAATGTACATGGACATTTATTTCTTTCTCCAATGTTCTTGTTGCCATAATTTCATGATGCCATGAAATCAGTTACAGGTTTCCTCCTTGGATGTTTAACAATAAAAAGCAGCCCTAGCCCCCCATTTCAAAATGTAAAAACTATAAATACATCAATGATTCTTCATAACCATGATTACTATTGCATAGATTACTATAGTTACTGTAAAAACATTATCACACAAAAGCATTAGTATAAACATGTTATTTGCCTTTCAGCTGTGACTACTGTCAGAACTGCTGCTATAGACGCTTAATCAACACCTTTTGAGCGATCAGATTTGGGAAGGCAACAGCACTGTGGTATAAATGCCACAAATCAGATTTAAACTTTAGTATCGATCTGCAGTGTAACATATACATCATATTAATACCCATTATAGACTTTACAGTATTGTAAATGCTATTTTTAGGCCCTGTGTAATAGCTGGACTATAAGTGATTACTGCTGTATTGGTCTACAGGTTTCTTAGGGGCACGTGTAAACAGACAGATGGGACATGTCCATTTTCTCACAAAGTCTCCAAAGAAAAGGTGGGTCATTATTGGCTATGTTACCGATACTTTAACCAGTACCTGCAATTTTTTCTTCTGTGCTTCAGTAAAAAAAAAAAAATTATCTTTATTTGGGGCCGATTGTATAGTGTGTGCAAAACTATACATACTGTACAACGAACACTAGGGATTGAGCTTCTAAAACCAGGATCTATGTGTCACAGAATTGATTAAAAGACTTTAAGTATGCACTTACGTATGCAAGTATTTGCTGCAGTGAGCAGCGCAAGTTTACAGGGAAAGGTTGTGAGTGAACTGAGCGGCTGGAGTCAAGTTAAGGTCAGTACATGTTCGCCTGTCAGAGGTGTTAATTTAAGGTTCTTATGGCAGATTACAAATTCGGATCGTGGATTATTATGGTGTATTATGATATTTTTGAACGATTGGCCCCTCAGATTCCTATGTCACATATTTGGCAACTGATGGCTTTGGATACAAGAGAGGAGGGATCAGTATTGAGTGAAGTATGTGACTTCAGAGCATCATGTTAATCAAAATGTCCCAGAGATGACCTACGAGTTCTTATTTTTTTGTGCACAAACAAGCACACATGTGGGTACAAATTCCAACTCCACCATGATCTTGTGCGTCTTATTCTTATTTTTCTGTTTTTATAGTTATCACTATGAAAATGTGAAAATATTACATTGTTAAAACATGCCAGTACTCTGTATTATGACAGCATACAGAAATATAAAAGTTTTGATGAAGTGGATCCACTTTTCTGGTTTTGAGCAAAGAAACAACCAACATAAACAATGAGGGTGAATTCTGGGAGCATAATCACGTCAGCTTGTGTCAGCAAGTAAAAGTAATGTTATGATGATGTGTACTAGCTTGCAACGCATCTCTGCTTGCTAACTGAGATTAGCAGCGCATCATCTCTCATCTTTCAACATCTCATTTGTTTGCCAGTCACTTCTAGACCTGTGTTGTGTGACAATAGTGACATAAGTAAGAGTGAGAAACTATTTATTTCATTTGATAAACTCATTCGGACAACTTGTGCAGTGTTACTCTAGATTTAACAACTTTTAAGATCCCTTTAGAAACTTGATAAACTAGCAACAGTTTGTTTCTATGACCGCCTGTGAAGGTCCAGTTTTACTCACCGGATGTAGGAAAGCCCCTCTCAGCTTCTACACCATCAGTAAGTGAGGGAGAGGAGCAGCGTGTTTAGCTGGCAGCACTGCCACTGGCAGAGACATGAATGACCCGCGCACACCAGACATCCCTATAACCAATTATAAATCCCTGTTTGGTTGGGAACTTTTTTTGTTTAATTGGAATGTTTTTTGCGTTTTATTTATTTATTTATTTTACCCCCACATCAATTAAACATAATAAAATAAAAATACAAATTTATAAATCAATAAATCATAACTCAAATTAATTACCTATGCATTATATCAGTAATTTAAATAAAAAAGGTAAAGTAAAAATCTTCCAGCTTTTCTATTTAGTACATGTACATTTTATGTCACAGATAACTCTATATGCTTTCAGCCCCATATAGGAAGAAATGATTGGTGTTGGTTCCTGTTATTACACCTTCATGCCACAACACCTTTTCTGTCTGTAGCTAGTTGCTATGCATATATAGTGTGGGAGATGTATATAGAGTAACTACTCAGGGTTCGATTCCCAGCCAGTGCCTAAACCCCAGCCACTGGATGCAGTGCTGGTCCCGAGCCCCGGTAAAATGGGACGGTTGTGTCATGAAGAGCATTTGGCGTAAAATCTGTGCCAAGCTTGTATGTGCGGACCAAGTGTCCGCTGTGTGGACCCCTTGCCGGAAGCAGCTTAAAGAACAACAACGCCAACTCAACATAGTCTCCATATCAAGCTATTGCAGTATGCTCCATTGTTGAACCCAACTCTTGAATCCTGTTTTAAAAATCCCTTTGTCACATTTGATGGTCTCCAACTGTGTGGTTTGTCTTCAGTGCGGGTTTCCTCTATTTTAAACTTCTCTCATCCATCTGTTGCACTTTGCTTTTGTCAGTGATGTCCATCTCCAGGGGATTTTCAAAGAGGATTCAAGTGTTGGGTACAACGGTGGTGCATATGCATCTCTAGTGGAGACTATGTTGAGTAGTACCTTTGTATAGAGGAAGAGCTACCCTGCCAACATAGCACTTTCAACCACCTACATCATTTAATAAAAATATTATGCCTACTTTTGCTTTCAGTACAGCACAAGTGTGTGGAAGAGAAATACTTTATAATCCCACTATCCAGTAGCACCCAAAAAATTTTTATTTTTTAAAGTCAAAACATTTTTGAGTTGAATTTTGAGTCAAATCTTCCTCCTAAATCAGTGGTTTTTAACCCTGGCCCTGGATATTGTAGTGTTTGTAGTGTTCCAGGGCGCCGTAAAGGGATTTAACCCTGAGGTCGAAATTGAACCGAACTTGCTATGTGTTTGGGATTTCAGAGAGAGATGAATGACTGCATAAATACAGTACGATGTTCTCTTGAGATTTGGACGATGATTGAACAAGACAGTATTTAGTGGATGCTATTACTGAATTGTTTAAACTAGTAATGTATATGATTGTGTTATTATTTAATAGTTTATATTTTGGCAGTTCGATTATTTATTATTAATATTTTTTAACCTTAATGATCATAGTAATAGTTTGTTAATCTTTTTCTCTTTCACCTGATTTGTGAAGAATAAATTAAAGGGATTTAAGATTACATTTTCCAGCCTTCCCATGCAGCTCCCTTTAAATAAAAATATTGTAATGACATGCATCGTAAATCCAAACCAAACTAAATAGAAAAAAAGCATGAGTTGTGCCCTGATTTTGACTATGTTGGAGGTGAAAGCGTCTTTAAGTTTAGTCCATTGGGGTGATTTGTTTGGAAGATCTACTTCATCTTTCTGTAGAGTTTTAATTTTTAGAGTTTTTAGTTTTCTGATTGCATGTCACCCTTAAATTTCATTTCAAATGGGGATAAATTATTACATTTTAATATGGACATCAGCGGACATACTATACCGCTGTCTTTGTTCATCAAGAATATTGTTTTAAAAAAAAACACATGTAGTCGTTATTAGTTGTTTACTTGTTAGTCTTGTGTTCTATTCCAAGCTAAATAGATTCACATTACTTGACCATGTGTGCGCATAGCTAAAGACCAAGCACATGACGTGTTTATCTCTGAGAAGAAGTGTTCCTAAGGGAGAAGAGAGCCGGTTTACATATATGAGAGCAATGTTTGCATTCTGGCTTATGGCATAATCTAAAGATTTCCCCTAAGACTTCCTTCGCTTGGTGACGGGTGGACACCTGTCTCACTTGTTGTTTGTCTGGCAGAAAATAGCTGTCCCTTCGAGAGTCTTCACTTTCCTTAGGAATCCACAAACACACTCCCTCACAAACACTTGTTGAGACTCTCGCTCATGTTGCATCCAGTGGCCTCGCTCACTCTCATTCACTCTCACACCCACTGCACCTGTGACGGTCGTCATCCTCCCTTTCGCTAAGCGTCATGAGGCCAGCTGCCAGCTTGACTTAAAGGAGCAATGTCACCTCCCCCATCTGCCGGTCGTAACCCCTCTCACTACCCCTCGTCTCCCCCTTCCTCTGTTCTCTAGCTGAATTTATCCCTGCTCCTTATTTCACATGTATATCCAAAGGAGCGCGGCTTTGATTTCGGGCCTGAAACCGAAACCAGTTGAGTACATTTCTCACCCCTCCCACCAATCAGCACTTGATCGCATCCGAAACCGGACCCCTCGTTCTCCCCACCCCTCTTGACCGCCGACGAAGATGTGGAGTGACCATTCCTGTGCTCTGCACATAAACACGTCATGCAAGCACTACAAGCCCCTGCTTGGGTAAATATTTCTGTAGCAGTTAATTAGACAGAAATGATATGACCCTCATTGAGATGAGATTCCACATAAAGGGGTTCAGATTACCCTCGCTGTCCTCTCGCCACCCCGCTAGTCCTGCATCTATTTCAAGCTTGGAAAAAGCTCGATTACACGTTTTTACATTCTGATTATTCATACATGCAGATAATATTCACAAACTCAACGTCTGCAAACGAAATTCATTAATGTGCCAATGACACGTGCATATTTACTGCGTCTGCATTAGGAGCGTGAATATGAAACACGTTTTAACAAGTAATTTATACATAGTTATTGCAGCTAATAGAAATATATAGACAAATGGTTATTATATTTATTTTTTAAAAGGTATGAATGAGACACGTTTGCTGCTTTGCTTACTTTCCTGTGAGCCTCTTGCCTGGCATTCTTTCCTTCAGACACACTCGACAGCTTATTAAATAAGCTATTCAATCTTTTTAAGCTTAGTAATAAGCTATTAAATATATTTCTCAGTCCTGTTAATCATTTGCTATCTCCGTCTGTCTGTCTCTTTCTCTCTCTCTCTCTCTAGATGCCTGTGTGTTCGTACTACTTAAAAGGAATTTGCAACAACAGTAACTGCCCATACAGCCACGTTTACGTGTCTCGCAAAGCTGCCGTGTGTCAAGATTTCATCAGAGGCTACTGTCCTCAGGGAGAGAAGGTAACACACTCACTCAGCACTGCAGCATGTCCAACTCTCAACACACACCCCTAATAAAGCACTTCTCCTGGCATGCATGCATCTTATAGGTTACTGGCTTAAATGGTGCCCATGATGACAGCACTGAAAGATCATCAGGCTGTAGTATGTTGTACACTCAGACAGTGTGATTCCTACCAACAATTACTTAGATATTCGATTACTCTATTAATTTTTTGGTACCAAAATTATTTACTTAAACTTCCAGTTTCAATCAAATGAAACAAATGTTTTTAAAAAACTTTCAGCAGTGACATTTTTAATGATAACCTTAGTAGTACTGTGTACTATAAAGCTAACAATAAATAAATTCTCAGAAAAATATCTAACATGACAGGATTTTTTTCTCTATTCTTACTCACTCACTCACTCACTAACCGTCAATACCACTTAATCCTGTATATAGGGTCGCGGGGGGCCTGAAGCCTTTCCCAGGAAACTTAGGGCCCAAGTTAGGTTTTTTGTTTCCATCTGAAAACTGATCTGTCTTGTACTATACATTTTCTTTACAGCAATGCATATATTCTTCATATATATATGGACCCCACCTTGTCCAGTCTGTAATCTGGAAGCATTGTGGAGAACTCTTTCATTAAAAAGAAAATATTGCAGCTTTAAAAGTGGAGTATATTTACAGTACAAACCTTGTCGGTGAACTGTGAGCGAAAAAAAAAAAAAATCATTCTTTAATCCTAATCAAGGTAAAATGTTCAATTAATTGTGATATTGATTTGAGGTCACATCATCTAGCACTAGTGTACAACTCTCCAGCCTTTATTTAAACAGGGTTTATTTTTTTATAACAGTACAACCCAAAGTTGCTAGTGTTATTCTTTACATAATATTTTATTGTTTTTTTTTATGTAAAATTTATGTATCTGCATAGGTTAAGAGTTTTTATTGCAGATTTGTCTTTATTAGTTTTATATAGTCTTATATAGTCTTGAGTCTTCAAATTAATTAATAAATTACATTCATTTTAAACATGAATTTGTTTCTGTTCGCTCAACATTGTATCATTTTATTTCGAAACTGTACCATGCAATGGCTTTGCGGTGTGTTTGGTGTTTCATGTTGTGTCTGAGCAATTCCAAGCTGTTTTGTCCTAACATCGTTTTCTCATTTTGTTTTGCTCCTATACTCACCTTTTTTTTTTCTTGTGTCTTTGTTCATTTCATTTTCTTTCTTTTCTCCCTCTTTTATAGAATTTGTTCATCTCTTCTTTTTCTCCGTCATAACAAATGCATTGTCCCACTGTCAGGGCTCATTTAAATATTTGGGGTGAAATGCGAATATATAAAGAGAGAGATATTAATATTTATTCTATTAGCCGAAGTGCTTAGGTCTGTAATTTTGCGCCGTCCCAAAAGCACTGTCTCAGATATGATGGATAGCACGCTGTAATTATGGACGTGAAAAAGTGCTGATGACGGCAGTACAGGCGAGAGGCCAGCGATGGATATGCCAGCGGAGCAAGGGTTAAAGCACGCTCTCATCCTCTCCAATTCTCTCCCCCTCTTTTTTCTTCATCTCTCTCTTCTACTGCCTCGCCTTCACTGTCTGTCTCTCGTTTTTCTGATACTCTCCCCCTTTGGCTGTACATCTCCGTCACTTTTACTTTCTGTTTCTTTTGCCTCATCTCACAATTACTGCATCTGTTTCTTTTTCTCTTTTTTTTCTCTTTTGAGGTGTTTTCATAGCTTATATTGCACAGTCTCTCTCTTTCTCTCTTTGTCTCTCGCTCTGTAATGTAAAATTGTAAAATGTGCTGACTCGTTCTGCTTTGTGGCCAGTAGAAAGCTCTTCTAATAGGCCCCAGAGACTTTCCAGCCTACCTTAAATCAAGTGGAAAATTGTTAACTTGGGCTGGTATAAAGATGTTCCATCCACTTCTCCTTTTTTTTTCATGCATCTCTTTTCCTCCTTTTCACTGCTTTTATGTAAATTAAAATGTATGGGAGAGCTGGGATGGCCCAGGCACAGGCTTTCATGTGTTTGCTTTGCTGAAAGAGGCAGCAATCGCATCACAGTTAATGAACCTTCTCTTAGTGTCCACCTAACAACAACCTTATTCTTTCTTATTACTTTAGTAGATCTAAGCATCTCTGAACGCCTGCTGTCACATATTGTACACACACCGGTGACACTGTATAGAGCAAAGAGTTCGAAGTAGGGGCAGCCTGTGGTAGATGATATTATTATTATTATTATTATTATATTATTATTGTTGTTGTTGTTATGTTTGAACCAGTCAGAGGTTTTACTGTGGCTTAAAAGTCTCAGTACAATAATGTGTACGTCCATCAGTTTTAATAATTAATAATTAATATTTAATTTCATTATTGACCAGCCACCGTAGCAAAAAACCTGATGGTAGTTTTTGTCACGAGGTAAATTACAGGTTTATTATACTCTTGCTATAAACTTTTCCCATTAAACAGTGAATTCCCCTAATTGTAAAATGTTGTCGTATCTATAGTCACTTGACTTGGATGGTGATTACAAAAATGTGTAGTAGTTGACACGGTGCAGCTTTGCGAGGCATTAAAGAAATATTCAGTTAATGTTATTCAGTTAATGTCTCCTTGCAACCCCTACAAAGGTAAGGCTGTCCCTTTAAGTTTCTTCGTAAAAGTCTTCTGTAAAAGTCTTCAGGGAAGGTCTTTGTGGTTTCTCGGTAGCAACACAAGCTGCACTCCTGTCAACCTCCAGAGATACCAATAAAGACATGCTCGAGATGGAACGACTCTTTATACCTGCTATAACGCAAGTGATAACAGGAACTAACTTGTTTCACAGATGTCCCATAATGTTAAAACTGGCTATAAATAGATAAAAGTATGACGTGTTATTTTTTAGTGGTGTACGGGTTAACACTTTAGGATGTGCAGTCATTGGAAAATAGTCAACTTCAGGGTGTTGGAAGTAACTCCTTTTCCTGCTGGGCCGCATTACAACACCTTAGAGTTTGTTGCTCTCCTAAAACAGTATACCTTGTTGTATTTGAATACTCCCTGTAAACAAAATAATATTTAAATTGTAATAATTCCTAACTATAATCATTATGTATTTATAGAACGAACTATAAGAGCAACTATAGTCATGTAGTTATAAAAGTTATATACTAGTTATTCAAAGCCTAATTCTAAGCCTGATTATATGTTATAACTTATATAACATATATCCTAAGCCTAGATATAACTGAAATTTCTATAAAATTGAAAAAAAAAATGCTGTTTAAATAACAATATTTTACGTCATACCTAATTGACCTAATTAGTTCTAATTTTAAATGTTTTCTCTTGTTTCCTTCTATACGCGTGTCGAACTCTCAAGAGTCTCACCCTTTTGTAAAGCTATAGCTGAGTTTTTCATTTGTTTAGTAAAGTAGTTATAGACAGAGAATACAGTTTTGGTAAAATGAGTTCAACATCAGTCAAACTAAAAGCGAATGGGCAGTCAAATAAAGAGGAGGGGAAAAAAACAGAGTACCTGAATGTTCCACTGAGATGGGGTGAAATTGCAATCGACTGAGCACAAGTGGAGAGGGATTTAGCAAATTGGAGCAATTAGCCACGAGCATGGTGAGTGATGATGTTGTCTATAGGATGATGTAGAGGGTATTAGGGCCAAGACTCACAGGCTGCGATAATCTCGTCCCGCGAGACACTGTGTGTGTGTGTGTGTGTGTGTGTGTGTGTGTGTGTGTGTGTGTGTGTGATGGGCATGCTTTTCTTAAGAAAGTAGAACTTTATACTCTGCATCAAGGTTTGATGTTGGTCTGCTATGATATAGTTTCTGCATGTCCAGAATGCATCATTTGCGGCATGAAAACAGACTTTTTTTTTTTTTTTTTTCTGATATGCAGTTATTGATCATATAGATCTCCAATCTATGTGAGAAGAAGAAAAAAAGATCAACTGCTGCTGATATAGTTCCCAGACAATTTCTTAATTATCGTTTACACGCAATGCTTTAAAGACGTGCATAATCGTGTTTCAATTAAAACGAATATCCCAGGGTGAAATAAATGCATTTTGCTTACTGTGTGTTGTAGAAAAGAAAAAAAAAACAATATTGAAATCCTATCAAAACATTTCCTTTCATTGTTTTTTTTAGAATTCCTACAGTGACAGGTGATGGGATGGCTTTGTACCTCAGTTTAATTTCAAAGCCTTGTGTACGTGGATTCTACCGTGACATGAGCACTCATAATGCTTTGCTTTCATTATTCTGCTTGTGAAATAGCCTGCTTGTGGCCTAGTAAATCTCAGCACTGTTGTCTGACTGGACACATGCTGTCTGAGGTGTGTGTGCATGTGTGTGTGTGCGGCTGTGGAGATCTCAGTATGCACTCAGAGCAACTACGGGGTGATGGAGAGTCCACCCTGTTCCCGGAAACACGATCCTGTAGCCTCTTCTCCCCCTTCTCACACACGCACACACACACACACACAGACTCTATTTCAAGAGCAACCTGCTCCTCATACATTCTCCATCTTCTCACATACACACGTCTTGCGCCCCTCGCCCCATATTGGGTATAATTAGCTTTTCTGACAGGTGGAAGAGATCAGATCTCCTGAAGAATGAAGCTACCAATTTACACCCATATTACACAGGCACACAGACGCTCTCACCTACTCTCACTCACTGGATCTTTCACACACTTTTTCTCAAGTGCACGCATCCACCACACACACACAAAAATCCTTCTGCTTTAACATGGAGAGCACAAACACCAACCATGCAGAACCCTTTCCTCTTGGGAAAAAAACAAACTATTATGACAACGTTAGCACAATTATAGGATGTCATTTTCTCCACAGTGTAAGAAGAAACACACACTCGTGTGTCCAGACTTCTCTCGAACTGGTGTGTGTCCCCAAGGGACTAAGTGTAAACTGCAGCACAGGCAGAGGACGAAGCGTGCCGGGTCCAGCCTGAGCTCTGGCTCGTGTAAAAAGGCCCGCAGCCATGAATTGACAAAAAGGTTTGTGTAAGAGACAGAATAAAATGTAAAAAAACTAAAATGTTTTGTCCTTTGGAAAGCCCACAGTCTTAGAAATTATAATATTCAGTCTGTTTATTAGGGTCACTTTTACGCATACAATATCGTAGTTCACATAGACTCAGAGGTGCGTCTAATTGTCTGATATTGCTTTTTCCTCCCTTTAAGTCCCACGCCAGAACCAGTGCGCACTCTGTCAGACGAGGACATGCCTAAGACCGGCCTTGCGAAACTGCCCTCCTTTATCTCTCTTTCTAGTTCCCCAGAGACCCCAGAGATGGGTGTGAGCCCCTCATGCCCCCCTGGAGCTGGGACAGAAGGCACAGGTGAGCCCTGACCCCGTACACAGCGGGGGGCCTGGAACACACGCACACAAACACACACACGCACACACAAAGACAAACAGTTTAGCAGCTTTCCCACTTGTCTTTTAAAGCAAATGCAGAATCTTGTACTATGATGTAGAAGGTAGTATTATAAAATAAAGCTGGTTTTCGTTTTAGAGAATGTTTCGGGCACATCACAGCTCCAGGGTGTGGGGTTTTCTCTGTGTGGAGATCCTGTGTGGGGTTTCGTCTGTGTGGAGATTCACATGTTCTCCCTGTCTCCATATGCATTTCCTCTGGGTTCTCCGGTTTCATCCTAATGTTAGTAGGATTGTCTATGCAAAATTGTACTTCGGTGACTGAGAGTGTGTAAGTGTGTGTGCATGATGCCCTGAAAGAACCTGAAATCTCAGCCGAAGTGTACTCATCCCTCGTCTCCAGTGTTTCTGGGATAGGTTTCAAATCTACACCATCCCTGACCAGGATGAAGTGCATATTGAAGATTGTCTATCTATCTATCTATCTATCTATCTATCTATCTATCTATCTATCTATCTATCTGTCTGTCTTTCTGTCTGTCTGTCTGTCTGTCTGTCTGCCTGTCTGTCTGCCTGTCTGTCTATCTGCCTATCCGTCTATCAGTCTGCCTGTCTATGTATGTATGTCTGTCTGCCTACCTCTCTGTCTATTTACCCATCTGTTTATTTACCTGTCTGTCTGTCTGTGTATCTACCCATCTGTGTGTCTGTTTATCAATCTGTTTGTCACCCTGTCTGTCTGGCTGCCTGTCTATCTATTTATCCATCTGTATATCTGTCTATCTGCCTGCCTGTCTGACTGCATGTATGCATGTTTCTGTCTGTGTCTATCTATATGTCTGTCCAACTTTGTATCTGTCTTTCTATTTATCTATTTATCTATCTGTCTGTCTGTCTATGTATCTATCTATTTGTCTGTCTGTCTGTCTGTCTATCTGTCTGCCTATCTATCAATCGATCTATCTGCATGTCTGTCTCTTTATGTATCCACGTATGTCTGTCTTTCTATCTATATATCTGTCCATCCATCCATCCATCCATCCATGGAATAATAATCGGCTAGACTCAAAAGCTGCTCTTTGATGATCTACTTATATTTCTGCTAGAATATAGATCCTGATATGCCGGCTTGGTTAAAGACACTCGTAATCATTCGATATACTTATTCAGTGTCTATAGATTTTACCATCCAGTTAGCTGTTCAGTGTGTCTTAATGTACAAGCAAGACACTCAATGTCTTAGAAAAGTGTCTTGTGATGTTGAAATTGTAATCAATTACTTAATATTGTCAGAACAACCAGACCATAATAGGCATACTCCAGGAAGCGGGTAATAAATCACTGGTTATTAGAGTAGATTAAAAGGAAGGTTTAATACTTAAAAGGGATTAGTAACATCTTTAGAAAGCGTGTGGAGATGGAGTGTAATGCTTATACCAGGGATAATTTTTAAAGCTGGACTATAGATGGGTAGAGTGAGCTACAGTCCTCAGAAGGGGGCAGTAATATTTTAGGGTGGTGAGGGGTGACTAGTGCTTATTAAAGGGGGTAATAATATTTAAAGATAGGGTGGAGAGGGTGTGTAATACATAGGGAAGAGGGTAATAATATTTAGGTTTGAGCACAGGCACAGCTGAACACGGTGATGACAGTCTGACTGATTGAGGTTGGGTGCAGGGGGGCATGTGCTCACACACACACATACACACACACACACATACACATACACACACACACATACACATACACACACACACACATGAATGCTACTTTAACAAACTATCAAATTATCCTAAATTCAAATTTACGCTTTTGAATTTTAGGCTACATAGATATTATACATACATATAATTCTTGGCCACTTTAATAGGAACACCTGTATTCCTATTAAAGTGTATGTTTCTTTTATGTATTTCTATTAAAGTGTAATTTTTTTTTATTTATTTATTTTTTACCAGTTATCCAATCAGCCAGTCATATGGCAACAATCTTGCAGTTACAGGTCGAGCAAAGGAAATGTTCATGCCGGGTAGATTGATTTAAGTATTTCAGAAATTGCTGATCTCCTGGGATTTTCAAACCCAACAGTCTCTAGAGTTTACACTAGTGGTGTAAGAAAAAACATCCTGTGAGCAGCAGTTCTGCTGGCAGAAACTCTCTCGTTCTCTCCCCCTCCTCCTCTCTCTCTCTCTCTCTCTCACGCACACAAACACACTGTGACACACGTGAACATATACTCAGCATGTTCTGCTTTATGTAGCTTCATGTTTTAGTGAAAGCTGCTGCCTTTCCTGCTACAAACATACTAAGAAGAGACGAGAGGCACCGGGGTTATTTCAATCCATGTATGTAAGGTTATATGTAGACCGACAGACAGATAGACAGGCACACACACACACACACACACACACAAGCATGCATTCATGTTCTCTTACCCCAGGCAATACTGATTTATGTGTTCATGTTGTACTGGAAAAAGTAACATAACGATATTTGATGTCAGGTCAGACTCGAGTGGCCTTGATTGGCACCAGTAGCCTCTCTGCCCTCACGGATGCCTTAACAATCAACAGCCACTTTAACATTCTGCAATCCGTATAGTCATGGAGAAACGGCTAAGTGACTGATGAAATAGCCTGTGACAACTCGTGCACCTGCACACAGCATGAGAGCGAGCATTTAAGTGATACTAATGAGGACACACCTCACCTCTGGTGCTCCATTAAAGATGGTATAAAGTCAGAGCAGTGTCGTATTTCACAAATAAATGTCACACCATTCATAAATGTATTTGTACATACTGTATAAATGACTCTTCACAAATATCTTTTTTAGTACACGCAGAATTATTTCTTATTATTTATTATTTATTATTTATTTTTGGAAGGGTGAACTTGTGCAGCCTAAGTTTCTTTTCATGTAATATCTGAATCTAACCACATCAGGGAAGTCTCAAAAAAATTCACACACAAATGCAGGGATGTTTACAAAAGTCAAGCAGGTCGTAAATGCAGGTTCATCCTTCCGTAAATAAATGTTACTATAACCAATATTTCTGTGTGCAGGGAAATATCCATTTGTGGAGAGTCATTTATATGTGAATCACATTACATTTACTTGTGAAACTAATCTGACTCCATAGACACAAACTCACCTGCATCTTGGATCAATTAGCTCAGACCAGAGACCAGAAGTATAACAGCTTCTCTCTCTCTCTCTCTCTCTCCCTTGCCCTCCCTTCCTCTACATTGTCATTTTTTGTCTTATAGGATGAAACAAAAGAGACCTTTATTAGTGAGCACTGTAATGTAATTTTTATTGGAACTTTTTTTTTTTTTTTACTGTATTCTTTATTTTATACCTTTATTAATCCCTTATTTATAACACAATACTACAAAAATAATTTTGGCTTTTTTTTTTTTTACTTTATATAAAAATGAATAGATTTCCAAAACGTAGCACAAAAATAGAGTATTTCTTTCTGTTTGTTTTTTCCCCTTCCCTCATTCATGTTCATATCAGCAGTGCCGCATTTAACCCAGGTCTAATCTAAGGTTCCACATCATAGTCAAAATGAACGCAGAGGAAAATATCAGCTACACAGTTACACCCTTGGGAGGAATACAGCATAGATTTAATATCCTCTTACTGTATTTGTACTTTTTCCATTTTCTGTTTTTCTCTGCTGTAGGAAAGAAGCTGCAGATCAAGCCTTGCTTCAAAAACTAAACGTGAAGCTGAAACCCCTCTGCGGTCCCGTCAACACCCAGCTCACAGTTTAAGCACACAAAATGCTCTCGCTTGATTGCAGCAAGTTTATGTCTGACAGATGATATCAGAAAATGCTTCCAAATTATGACTTGCTGTAGATTTTACAAAGGTTTAATTATCTGTGTAATTTAAAGTAGAACAGAGCAGAGATAAGCTTGGTGTTGGTAAGTGATGAATGCTGAGCGGTTTGACTCCTAGCATGTTTGAATCCTGAGAGTGTCATCATCACCAGGTTAGTTTTTGTGTTTTATCATTTTTTTATTATTATTATTATTATATATTTAGCATACAAGGTGCCTTTTTCTGAGGTAGTGCATCTCAGGGACTTTTTTGTGCATGTGTCACTTTTAAAAACATTACAATTCCAGCCATTTGTATTAGAGAAAATGTATTTTATTGCATACTATTTAAGTTTGCGGTTTTATTTGTACTTTAGAACAAAAACTTTAAAAATTTTCAATTATTAAAGATGTTGATTGTGGCTCATGTGTTTTGACTTATTTTTGAATTTAAAATAGTTAAAATCTGAGCGATAAGATGGAAATATTAAATTATAGAGCAAAGACGAGTGGAAATTTTTCTTGTCATGTGATTTGCAAGTTGAGTGATAAAGAGGTAGGGACGATGACTGGATGATGTCTAGTGCAATCCTTTGCTCTCTGTCAAAGCTCGTGATATCCAGACTATTAATACTGTGTTTAACCACAACCTCACGCTCGATGATCTACGAGCACCGGTCGCTGCGAGAAAGCTGGTTAACCGCACAGGCAGCGACAGGGGGCATTAATACACACGGCAAGGGCCTCGCTTCAGAGCATGACACACTCGCGTGCCCTGACAGGCCCGCCGGCGTGTTAACGAGATAAAGGCTGTCTGCCTGATGTACTGTACACACACACACATACACACACACACACACACACACACACACACATACAAGCTGACAGAGAAATGGAGCAAAAGAGCGTGCTGAAGTTCTCCCTATTTCTCTGCACTTATAAGCTGTCACACTTCAAATGGTGTACAGATCGTCATTGTACAACATGCATGTCCAAACGTTTTTTTTTTTGTATAAATCTTAAACATCTTAATTTCTCCCTTTTTTATTCATTGTAAGTTCACTTTGCAATGCCCTTTATTTTTAAGTATTTTTCTTTGCTCAGAGACTTCATCATATGTTAAACTGATGTTCAAATCCAACAATTAAATTTAACTCACACTTCATGTCTAAAATGAATTCTACATTGTGTTCTGAATTCCCTCGTTGCACAAATTTGATCTATTTAAATAAATTTCTATATTTAATTTAATTCAAAGACAAAAGTTGTTGATCAGTCCTAATTAGTGTATTTTTAAAAAAAGACCTAAAGATTTGAATGCAGGGGGGGAAAAACACTGAGCAGTCACCACTCATTATTAACAGAGAAGGAAAGCATATCCTCCAAACAGGACAGAGATATGGAGCAATCCATCTTTCTCTCCCTCCCTTCCTCTCTCGTTCCCTGGCTCTGACGGTGAGGATGTAAGTGCCTGAGACAGATGTCTGCTGCCGCTTGTCTCAAAGCTCAACATGAGCTGCTGAGCTCGGCATACTCTAATTAAGATCAATATTTCAATTTTTAGTAAAAGAGCATGGGAAAGAGGAGGAGAACAAAGTGGGGGAGGAGGGGAAAGAAACACATTTCCCTTTTTCCCTTGAAAAATCTGACTCAAATTGGAGGGGAAAAAAGGGAAGGAATAAAAGGTCAAATGTAATTTTTCTTTACCTCGATAGATTTCAGAGACATAAAAAAGACAAACTTATTACAACTCAGCAAAGAATCTACCCCATCAATAAAGATCATGCTTCCACTGCAAGTAGTTATTCATTAGTCTTGCACCACTCCATTATTTCTCCTTCCTTGCTCTTACCTTTCATTCTTCATCTGGTTCAGGTTCTTGTTTTGATATTAAACTGTTTGTTTGACGGATTCATTCTGATCGCTACTTTCTGGTGTGTTTTTTCCCCTTCTTTATCTACCCATTTTCCTAAAAACTTTGCACAACTTTCACTCCTTTCATCCGTCTTGCAACAAGCACAGCTGGTGTTCTAGACTCACTTTTATTGACTTCAAATTAAGTGGATGTGTAAACCACATGACATTGAATCTTTTTGACCGTCACAAATGCCTGCTTTCCAAACCTGCCTTTGTTAGTCATAACCCCACATCTCTGGCTTAAACAGGCGAAAATCTATTTCACAATAGCCTCATCATCTTTCTCTCTTTGCATCACATTTCTCCTACACTTTGGACGTGCTGATGTCCATTTTGCTTAAATCTGGAGAACTGCACCAGCAGCTAACTCCCAATATGTAAAGGCACAATGAAAGCCCTGACTTCAAAATTTATGTCTCAAGCTCTCGGACACATCTACGCCCACCCCGACTCCACTCGCTGAATAGACGACGCTGGATCTTCTTAAAGGTAGCCTCTTTAAAGCAGACTGCTTAGCTTGGACTTTAAGGTCCACTCATGCTTATTTGATAAAACCCTCTGTAAGGACTTAGTGCACCTCAAATACTTCGATATGATTTGTCTCTTCATCTCACATATTTCCCCCACTTTTTCTTCCTCCGTAGGCAAATATGAGTCTTGAGAGCATCTGTATTTCACTATTGAGCTTAGGCAGGAAATCTTACTCTACCACATCACATTAAAAACACCATAGCCTCGAGCAGGCAGCTGTCAGGAATACTAGTCCATCGTAGTTTACGTGTGGCTCACATCAGGTACCCTGTACCCTGTTTTGTGCCCTGAGTTTTCTGAAGCAGGCTCCAACCCCAACCCCCCCTGCCCCTACATGGGATAAGTGGGTATATAGTTAACAAGAGGATATATATATACATATGTATGTATATATATTTATATATATATATATATATATATATATATATATATATATATATAAATTTCCCTTGACTGCTGCTTGACTAGATTCATATAGCGCAGTATATGGGTCTCCAAACTTTAATATTATCAAATCTACACATATTTACTTGTGTAAATCAGAAGAGCATGAACATAGAAAGTTCTACTTTCTACAATTCTGCTCACTAGGGACTGAATAATTAGGTCATGGATCTGATCTGTTGTATTTGAAGCAAAGAATTTCTGAAGTTGTGCAGCCTAATGGATTCCCAGTTAGATGAAACAATGGACTAGTTTATTTAACTTAGGAAGTGTAGGGAAACACTTATATTCTAGGGTTATATAATCCACTAGCTAAAGTACCCGTTGTTGAGTTTGTAGAAATAGTTAAAAGGTTAAAGCTAAACATAAGCTGATCAACTTTAATGTTTAATGTAATTAGTGAAATTATTATTTCAGGTTAATTTTAACACATAACACTGAGGTCATAGTTATGCCTCACATTACTGCCTTTTATTAGTGCCATGGTTTTGGAACATATAAGACAAACTGGTTTTAAACTTCCTGCAGGAAGAATAGACATACATCGAGCTGTGCACTCATCTTTAATGTTTTAGTTCTCATTGTCTCATCACCTTTTTTTGGTTTTAGCCATGCTGTGTCTCACTGGAGTTTCAGTTTTAAGAGGGTGCTTTACAGTCATTTCTGACTTTAGCATACTCTGTTAATACACAGTAAACTATCATGTTGATTGTCTCGGTTAAGTGACACATATAGTCACACCCACACTATATGTGTCACAAGAAAAAAAGTGCTAAATTATTTTAAAAACAGAAAAATGCGCTAGATTCTATGATATAATCTGGCACATAACTTCACTTCTACTCAACATTTAGATTTCATTCATGGTGCAGGTTTAACTTTAGCCAAATTCTTAACTACTGCCAAAAAGTTTTAAAGTCTAAACATAAAAATTTGGACAGAAATACAGACTTAAAGAAAAAGTTTTTATTTTGGATCCTGCAATAAATTAAACATAAAGACATTATTGAAAGAGTGAGTTTTGACCAATGTACAAACAAAAACTTTATTTATATAGATTAAAAGTGATTTCCTTATGCATACTAGTGCCATCTCTTCTTTATTGCACTGAACTTTGCAATTGTTTTTTTTAACTTTCTCCACTGTGATCAAAACATTTATCTCTTCCAGATTAAGACATATGAGTCATTGGAGATGGGATGTCTTGAGCTGGACTTAATTATTTGTCCAACCGTGCAGATGAGTCCATGTGCAATTAGAGGTTAATTGCATAAAAGCTTGAGTGCTTTAGTGGGAACTCAATCATAATTAACTCATAGTTGCTTTTGCCTTTCCTTCGAGTGGAAATTAGGGTTTATTTTATTGTCATTTATAAGCAACATTAGTTCATCAAGGTGAAATGCTCAAAAGTGAAAAGATCCCTAGTGGAGAATAGGAGAAAATTCATAATGGACTTCTGAAATAGTGTACTTTTAAAGCTCAAGCCAGGATTGTTGTGGTGGCAGGTCCAGAATATAAAGAAAGTCCGATTTAATTCTTGATGCAAAATGATCACAAAGTGACATGAGTGTATTAGTGTCATAGTTGCCTTAATTCCTAAAACAAATCATATTTGATCAAAAACCCAATATTAACAGTTTAAATAAAGAATAAGCAGGCATAATCCAGTAATTTGTCACTGATTAAATATAGCATGGGATAACAATCGGGGTAGGAAACACTAGCCTTTTCCAATAGTTGTGCCACTCTGTCCCACCCCTGGGCAACTCCACAATTTCTGTTAAGAGCAGTTTTCCCTTAGATAATTTTTTTCATGTTTATTTATATCCCAGGCTTTGTAAAGAACTGCAATTAGCCACCTCTCAGACAGTTATAGTTTGCAATCATGACATCCTCAACTTTTAACACTGCAGACTAAATAAACTTCCCAGGTTCAAGGTCTGCCTCCTTATATTACTGTTTTTCTTATGGTCATTTTTTTTCTCTCATCCTGTTTAATGTTGCTGTATTAAGTAAGATTTGTAATTAAATAGTTGACTCCATTTATATTGTACTAGTCAGCAAGTGTAAAATAAATTCAATAAAATAATCAATTGTTATTTCAGGTATGACCCATGCTGATAAAACTCATGCAGGATTCTATGTGCTTTATTAAGTTGTAGGCTATAACTTAATAATTAGTGCCTTGATGTTTTTAGTGGATAAAGTAGACTGTAATAATGTAACCTTATAGCTCTTTTAACTTTCAGTAGCTATACATTCCTTACTGACATAACTGCAGTACATGAGTTCCTGTTAGTTTCCAATTAGGTTATTATTTTATTGTTCAAAGTACATATTCTGATTATTAATTTAGAAATTTGTTTCAACTATGCAGGCCTTGTATACAGTCGTAACTTCAGGCATTTTTATATTACTTTTCTTATTTTTCATGTCAGATACCAGTTCATGTTACGGTGGTATGGTGGCTTAGTGGTCAGCCCTGTCGCCTTTCACTTTCAGGGTCTGGGTTTAATTCTCCTCTCGAGTTTTTGGGCAGATAATTCCCAAATTGCCCATAGTGTGTGAATGAGCGTGCGAGTGTGTGAATAAGCATGCAAGTGGGTGGGTGTGTGTGTGTGTCTGCACTGCAATGTATTGGCACCTCATCCAGGGTGTACCCTGCCTCATGCCCTAAGTCCCCTGGAATGGGCTACCGGGCCCCCTCCACGACCCTGAATACAGAACAAAGCAGTATAGACAGTGAGTAAGTGGGATAACAGTTCATGGTCAATGTGTTAGTTTCAGCATTTTAACTCAGATTTTTTTATTTATTTTTAAAAAGTATTTTTTTTATTACAGTATCAAATATTTTAAAAATGTTTAGAAACAATGTAACAATCTATATTTGCACTGATTTATATTTTAGAGAATGTTCTATCTTGCACTTTGAAAAAACATGAATAATATATGTATTATTATTATAATAATCATTATAGGTAATTAAATGCATTACAGTTCATAATTTTGTGCATCAATCATAAATTTCACTGTTTGAGAGTAATACCTACTTAGACTTTATGATAGGACATTTATTATTATTATTATTATTATTATTATTATTATTTTAATGGCTTGCCTTAGACACACTGTCAGCACATGGCCGCTTTTCATGTTTCTCCAACTATGCCTCTTTCCTTGAGCTCTGCTTTACACTAATTCTCACGTGTCGCTAGGGGGCGTGCTGTAGGCAGAGGCTCATACGGGACTATGCAAAGGAAGCTGGCGCTGCGTCTTTACATTGGTTCCCGTGTGTTACGCGGACGGGAGGGGTCTCACCATCTGTCCGTATAAATAAACTCATGCGCTGCTTTCTCTCTGTACACTTCAGTGACACGGTGTGAAATCGGTGAGACATACAGAACGAAAGCGCTAGAGCAAAACAGTAAGCTGATTACAGGGATCTACAATTTCATATATATATATAAATATATATATATATCATCAACAACAACAACAACAAGAACAGATTATATCACAGCTATCCCGACGGAGGAGAAGGCACTCGGGAAGCTCGGGATATCCGCAGACATACTTGTGTCCTCTTTCTTTCGGCTGTCCCGTCGCTGGAACTTACTGTGATTTATTTCTTTTTATGTGAGTGTTTTTCTTGCTTTGTTGAATTCCCTAATCTAATCATTCCACTTAACTGGACTGATTAAACTGGCTGATGGTCCCCTCAACTTTGAGTCAGGAAACTTTCAGCTCCTTGTCCCAGTGCAGAACGTCTGGAGAGAACCGCTGGAGATAAGAGAACGCGCGTAAAGACTTAAACTTGAGCAAACCTACGTCTTTGCATTTTCTCCAATTTACACTCCATCTGAAGTAGAGGACCAGGACAAGACAGACTGAAGTGGCTGAAGTGTCGAGTTCCTGTTCGTGCATTTGACCCGAGTGAAGTTGTCAGCAAGAGGAGCGCAGAGGCGACCTGGCAGGTGTACGAGTGAGTTTACACGTGTAGTGCGCATCTAGGCCTGCTGCTGCTATAAATAGAAGTCGTTCTACTCACTAAAAATCAGAGAAACAGCAGCTGTAGATCTGTGCGTAAATTGTGCGCAAAACGCTCCACCCTACCTGCGCCGTATTCACAGGACAGGACAGGACAGGACAGGGCCTCTCACTCGCACTTGCTTTGGCTCTCAGGCTGCACGCGTCCTCGCATGGACTGACATGGCCACGGACCTCGCCATGAGCGCTGACCTACCCAACAGTCCCCTGGCCATCGAGTACGTCAATGACTTCGACCTCATGAAGTTTGAGGTGAAAAAGGAGCCTCCTGAGGTCGATCGTTACTGTCACCGCCTACCCCCGGGCTCTCTCTCCTCCACGCCGATCAGCACGCCGTGCTCCTCTGTGCCTTCCTCGCCAAGTTTTTGCGCACCGAGTCCCGGCGCACAGCCCGTCCAGAACCTTGGGGTGAACAACAACAACAACAACAACACCAGCAGCAACAGCAGCAGCAATGGTGGAAATAACAGCAGCAACGGCACTCAAGGCCCCTCGGGGAAGCCACAGCTGGAGGACTTCTACTGGATCCCTAACTATCAGCATCACATCAGCCCCGAGGCGTTGAACCTGACCCCTGAGGATGCGGTCGAGGCGCTTATCGGAAACGCGCACCACCATCATCACCACCATCACCACCAGCCCTACGACACGTTCCGCGGGCAGCAGTACGTCGGCGAGGACCTGACGACCTCCTCGAACGGCTACCACCACGCGGCACACGCCCACCACCCACACCACCACCATCACGGCCATCACACGCACGCGCGCCTGGAAGACCGCTTCTCGGACGAGCAGCTGGTCAGCATGACGGTGCGCGAGTTGAACCGGCAGCTGCGCGGTTTCAGCAAGGAAGAGGTGATCCGTCTGAAGCAGAAACGGCGCACCTTGAAGAACCGCGGCTACGCGCAGTCGTGCCGCTACAAGCGCGTGCAGCAGCGGCACATGCTCGAGACGGAGAAGTGCACGCTGCAGACCCAGGTGGAGCAGCTCAAGCAGGACGTCGCGCGCCTCGCCAAGGAGAGGGACATGTACAAAGAGAAGTACGAGAAGCTCGCAGGCCGGACCTTCAACGGCGGGAGCAGCAACACCACGCGGGACCCGTCAGGCGGCAATCACGGCAAAGCCTCTTCGGCGGATTTCTTCATGTGAGAACTGTTTCAGGTTTTGTTTTGTTTTGTTTTATCCCACACAAACAGATATATTTTTTTTTACTTTCATTTGTATCTGAGTGTGAACTTTTTTTTTTTTTTAGACTGCAGTTCCTGCACAGCAAAATCCCCGATGCTGAATTAACACCTGAAACATGTTTTAGTAAAAGTTCTGTGCAAAATAAAAGGGCACTAACGTGTCCTTTTCCGTAATTGTTACTCTCAATGGTGCGCATTTTCTAACTTCAGTGTGCGTCTTTAACCTAGAAAAGTTCATTTTAAACACTATTTACGGTCCAATGATGTACCTTAAATCATCAAGGTACAAACTCAACATGTCTAGGTAGAAGATAAGCTACACATTGGGTACGTGGAGTGCATTTGTTCACACTTTACACTGAGGATTTTGCTGTGTGCTTTTCAGAAGGAAAAAAAAAAAGCCAAGGACTCGCATTATTAAACATAAGCACCATATTTCCAGTAACGCACACGCTATACTCTGCGTGCAATGTGCGCGCACTGACTGCTCGCCTGCAACTCTATAAGTCTTAATGGTAATGTGTCTCTAAAGAAGACATGACCTCACCTCTGACCTAAATGTGGCCAGACATAAAACAACGTGCTTTCTGACTCGGTGTATTAGCATAAAGCGTTTTAATAACTACTTTAAAAAAGTCTTACATGGTCATGCAACCAGCGGTGTATTGGGTTTCTTAGACTTTTGGAACAGTCTTAAAGGATCCGACAAAACGTGCGAGACTAACGTGTGAGACTAAAATGTTATTTATTTGTTTGTTTGTATTGATCGGACTAAAAGGGAATTTTCAACCCAACGAATGAATGAAAAAAAACGGAAAAAAGCAATACATTCTCGGACCTCTTTGACATGTAGTTGTAACTCATGAACATGAGAAGGAAGCATTGCAGCCTGCATCCACCCTCCAACCCTGCATGCGGGACATGTATGGTCATTAAATCTCCAAGCCCTTTGTATCTTTCCCACACACCTGGATGAAAAAAAAGAAGAAAAAAAAGCATGGCCCTTAATCAGCCCTGTATCTTCCTCTTTCTCCATCTTATCTTTCTTCTAATTCTGTCCTGAACGGTGTAGTGTAACGTCGTTAGACTTTTAGTAAGGAATTGGAACACAATCCGCCAAACTACAAGAGTCCAGGAAGGGTTTACATCACTGAAATGCGTCTCATCCTAATTTTCTTCCTTCATTTCTTTCTTCTTCTTTTTAATTTTAATGTTCAACGTAACAAAATAGTGCCACATTATGCCTAAATGAACTGAGCCAGATTTTGCTTATTTATTCTCACAAAATGTAAATATGTAGAAATCAGTTAGTGTATTCATTTTATTTTTTCCCTTTTTTTTGCTTGTTTATTTACAAAAAAAGAAAAGAAAACGTCTTAACTGCGATGTTTGTATGTAAAAGCATGCAAATGATCAACGATATTCTTTCTATCGAACATGTACAATATATAAAAAGAGATACAGTGCCTACTGCACTGGAACAGAAGGAATTGGGAAAACATTTCTCTTATTTAAGGTGACATAAAATACATGGAGTTCAGTCGCTGCTACATCCTATATATATTCAAATAAATTTGAATTCGCATTTATTTATTTGTGCTTCAAATTAAATCCAATCAAATAGGCAAAAAATTTGGATTAATTATAGATGGGTCAATTTATAACCCGAATTTAGCCATGCTTGAACAGTTTTTTTTTTTTAAAGCAAGTTATGGAGAAAAATAAATTTCAACCCATGACAAAACTATGATGCTTTCTTTTGATAGTTTGACAGAATATATCCCTGACAAGTTATCTGCTCATAGGCAGAATTATAGCATAGTTCACAAAATTATATAATCTAAACAAGATGTGATCATTATTTAAGATGAGTTCAGAATTTTTCAGAAAAATGTGCAATATTAATAAATCACCCCACTATACCTAAAACTCCAAATTGTGTCTTAGTAGCCTACATGCAAAATCCAGTACTACAATTAAGCACTTAAGAGTTATACAAAGAGCCATTAGGATTTTTTTTATTTTTTACTTTTCTCCAGTGGTGTCTGAGTCTAAGATCCTCCTCCTGGATACGAGGTTTTTCTGTGGGAATGTCACCAGGAACTGCTTTAGTCCGTATACAGTGTGAGCGCAGTCTCTCTGTACATTTTACCTTCATATGGAGCTCATGGAGGCTTGAGATGACCTTAGCTCAGAGATGGGCTGTATGTGTATAAAACTGTATATACATGATTTCTATATATTTATTCTAGAAACATCTAATGTCCTCTATACGTGTCAATACGTCCAATCTGAAATGTTTCTGAATAGAATGTTGTTCAGAATCTTGTTTTCATAAAGTTTAATAAAAAGTTGTGTCAAACGCGTTTTTTTCTTTTTTCTTTTTCCTGCCACCTAATGAACTGATTATATTCATTCTAAATTATTTTCCGGGTCTTAGAGACAAATACGCTGTCATTTACACAAATATATAAAAAAAAAGAAATTACCATTTAACAGTAATGTTGTTATTAATAAAAATAACAATTGCATTACAAGTTAACATTAAACAAAAACGTATATTTTCTCGTCGTAATGTTTATCAACAAGAGAACAATGTAACATTGTAACATTATAGCAGATTATAACGTGGCTAGGCTTTTTGTTTTATGTTTGTTTTTTTGTAAAATCGGATAATTTCTCTTTTCATGTTTTATTGCGTGTGCGCACAAGAAAACAAGTAATTATTTTGTTACAATATATTACCTTTAAAAAGTTATAGTAGATGTCGGGTATAATTATGAACCAAGACGATGATAGGTTAATAAACGAATAATAATGTTAAAGTAATAATGTTGTTAATAATTATGAAAATAATAATAATAATAATAATAATAATAATAATAATAATAATAGTAGTAGTAGTGGTAGTAGAAGTGCTGCTGTTGCAAATTCAAACCATAACAAACCTCTCTCTCTCTCTCTCTCTCTCTCTCTCGTTTTTTACAATCGCAACAAAAAAAAAAAAATCCCGTATAAATCCAAACGCGCACCAAAGGTCTGATCGTTTTACACATATTGATGAAGATAAACCTATATATTTTAGCTGATCAATTGACAGGGACTTGTCCCAAACCCCACACCAGCGCCCTTGAGAGCAGGTCAGAGCACCACAGGTGGGAAGTGCACTCACTATACGCGCGCTTGGCTCCAGACGCTGTGATTTATCGCTCTGTTCGGAAATTGATCTATCTGATCATATCTACACTCTCATTTATCTCTCGAGAGCGAGTTTTTCACCACCTGGTAATCTGTGCCATCTCTCATTTATCGAAATAATGGAAATAACCTGGTTCGGAGGATCCAAACAGAGAAATAAACCCGGAGTAAAACTAAATATGACGCATGACGAATGTATTAATATCGTCTTCTGTTAAATTAAATAAAACGTTTAAATAAAATCACATCTCATTCCTCCACAATACATATACTGTATTTCTAAAACATAAAGCTATTTTATTTTGTTTCAATTTCCCTTTTACAAATTTGTCTTTACAGAATTAAATGCTTTATCAGAAAGACTCTGTGTTTGGCACAAACCTGGCTAATGAGCAATTTAAACACTTTCCAAATTCAGTCTAATTATCCCACTGAAATCCTCCCCATTTACTGCAGAGCCTACTTAGTGCTCTAGTGTAAACAAAAAAAAAGCCATATAATATGCCATTTGTTTCTTAATTTTTTTAATGTTTATTCTTTAAATTCTTTTTTTTTTGCAATTATTTTTAACATGTTCAATCTGAAACTGAATACCAAACTCAATGCTGTGTATTTATTCTCATCTAGTTCTATCAGCTACATCCTATACTTAGCTTGAACTCTTATCCATCACTGCTTCTGCAGAAACATATACGCACTTGCAGAAATAGTGAGAGATGGTCTGGGTTACAGTGCAAACTGATATTGGTTAATATTTAAATAAATGTAAACCCAGAACCCCTGTTTACAGTACTGTTTCATTTTAAGAGTTTTATAGACTATGAGGAATAAGGTGAAAGAAAAGGGTGACTGCGAATGAGCCGGAGTAAAGGAATGTTTGAGAGGCTGCACAACCTCCTTTGACCTCCTATGCACTTTAATAAGAGTTCATACTTCGTCTCAGGCTGCAGAGACTCATGGCTTTTTTGCAGTTTATTAACCCGCCCATGAGTGACATTTAGCTTTCAGTGATTATCTAAATACAAATGTAATCGGAATGTATTCTGTATAGCCAAAAGTATACGGACACCTGATGGTCAGGTTCATGTGTGTTTGTTAAACAACTCATCCTGTTTGCTGTTTTAATAACTTCCGCTCTTCCCGGAAGGTTTTCCACTAGATCTTAGAGTAAGGCTGTGGGGATTTTAGTTCTTTTATCTACAAAGAGCATTACTGAGTTCAGGCAGTGGTGATGTGTGAGACTTCCTGGGGTGCGGCCGGCATTCCAGTCAATCTTAAAAGTGTTCAGTGAGGTTGAGGTCAAGGCTCTTTGCAGGACATTCGATTTATTCCTCTCCATCCTTAATCATGTCTACATGGAGCTCACTTTAGGCACAGGGCCATTGTCTTTCTTGAAGAAGTTTGGGTTTTTTAGTTTTTAGAAAATTTTTATGCTACAGCATACAAAGACATCCTGTACAATGTGGTGACAGTTTGAAAAAGGAGCTCTCATGGGTGTATTGGTCAGTTCTCCACAAACTGTTGGTCAGATAATATATTTTTGGAAATCAAAAACTTAATTATAATTTCGGTAAAATAATTGTTTACACCTTCAGAAAAACAGGGAGTAATAACTTTAGATGAGTTTAGGAAATATTTAAAAATATATATTTTCACAGCTGCATTGAAAAAAATATGCAACTATGTGGGTCTAAAAGGCTGAAAGGCTGCTTCAGGTTATCAATATATATATATATATATATATATATATATATATATATATAATTTTTCATTGTTGCTCATGCAGGCCAGGCTGTATTTCTGAGCCTGCTGGGCCTGAATAGATACTTACGTCTCTTAGTATACAATCAGAGCTGATGCTCAGCCTCAGCATGGCTTTTCTCCATCTTACTGCTTGTGCTGAGTCAGAGGGCCTGAGTGTGTGTGTGTGTGTCACATGATCACTTCAACCTCATACAGAATCAGGCTGAGGAGCACACACACAATTCAAGTGTGTCTGTTTATGTATTTATACAGTATATACCTAAATGTAATTTCTATATAATGCTGTTATTTTGTGCATAATTATTATATACAGTATTGTGCACAAACATAAAAACTGCACATAGACCATGATGCACATTAGTAGTTCTTTACATATATTAATGTCACATTTTCTCAGTGTACTGTATATGCAATGTGATCTTCAATGGTAGTGAGCACTTGGAAAGAAGAACAAGACAAAAGGAAGACAGACGAGTGGAAATTGAGAGAGGCAGAGGAAGAGCTTTTGTGTTCTCTGGCGTCTCGGCTGCACTGCCGATGAGATTCCCCTGTAGTCAGCGTCTCTACGGGTTCGGTTTACGGGAGAGGCAGACAACACACCCACACGACCACAACGGACAACGCGTTCACACATTCACTGGCTGCACAGCGAGTGTGTGCGGCTTATGTACACTTACTTAGGCTGTGTACAGAGCCAGATATGAACAGGGTAGGCTTGAACTTAAAATCACTAGCAGATAACATTGAATACTTCTTATTTTATTTTATTTTTAACCTTTGTTTAGGAGTTCAAGCTGACAGAGGCCTGTTGTTTCCTAGCACGGGGCAAGAGTTGGCCTCTAATTAGATCAAATTATCAAAATTAATTGATCTGTTTGTGAAAAATCATGACAAGCACCATTATAACAGTAGTAGTTCAGCCAAAAACTGATCCTTGATTAGGGAAATAGTATATAAGCCTACATTGATTTGATAATAGATGTATGTGTTTGAATCTACCTAAGGTCATGAGCAATGTGAGGGATTCTGTGATTGGGATGCTTCTTGTGTCTACTTAATAATTAAAAATAGGTGTGTAAACTAAAGTTAAATGTTGTAGGTTAAATGTTCATGACAACTCTCTGTGCATGTTGCAGCTGTTTAACCTAAGAAATTAACAACTTTAAAACATGTTGTTGTTTTTTTTGTTTTTTTTTAAGGAGTTATCCATTAAAGGTTATGAAAAATGGACAGGCCTTTTCTTTTTAGTCTTACATCGTTCATATGTTAAACAGAAAATTGCATCATTTAAAAGTTCAAGAACATCATGAGAAGAAGAAAAGTGTATTTTCCTGTTGTTTTTTAAATTAATTATTTTTAATTTCAATGACATTGTGATTGTGACAAAGTCACAAAGTATAACCCTTCTTATCCAAGCTCTAGACTGAATGTAATTTAATATATAAAGCAAAATAAATGTTTAAAATATTTGAATAGTTTAGTGATTCGTTAGGTGACTGCAAAGTTGGGGGAAAATATATATAAAGACGTTCAACTTATATTAAGATTTATTGTTGCTAACTGGACTCCCTATCACAGAACTCCCCTGGCTGGTATGACGTATTTGGAAGCTGTAAAAAAAAAAAAAAAAAAAAAACCTCACTAACCCAGTGCTTAACCCTAACATTAATCTCTGTAACATTTCACATAAACGGAGTTGTATAAATTACGATACATTTGCAAGTCCGAGGTCATGGTAATTCAATTCTCATTTTGTCAGCCCTGACCACTAGATCAATTATGAACACTTAAAAAAAAATGACATTAAGCATAATAATTATTCCCCTTAATTAAGCATCAATTAGTGAGTGGACTCTAAGCGATGCGTGTCATTATTTTACACCAAAAGATCTTTTTTTTTTTGCACTCGTATACAGTAGCTCTCCCATGTTGGGAAATAACAGAGTGCTGTGGCAGCTGAACCCCTAAACAAATCGACAGCTTGATAAATCGCCTATGAAGCTCTATTAACGCTCAGGAGGTATTAATAATTATTTAGTCCGCTTTCAGGATTGAGTGAGTGACCTACAGGGCAAACACAGCGTGCACTCTCCGTACGGCGGCGAAGTCATTACCGTGTAACGTCTCCTACCCCCAACACACACACACACACACACGTATGCTTTCTCTCAACCAGAGGAGACTCCGCACAGCCCCGATGCGTTGAAGGGAAGAAGGAGGGGAAAAAAAAGCAATTTCCCGGTTTTGCGCGGCAGAACCCGAGCTCTCGCGCTGCGCAGCCGGCTGTCACAAACACACGCGCGCGCTGACACGCTCCATGCTGAATAGACAAAGCGAAAACATGCTATCACAGGGGAAAAATGTGCAACCCTAGCAAATTTTGGGGGGAGGTGCGTGTGTGTGGGGACGTTTTAGTTTATTGTTTGAGCGCAACCTAAAATCAACAAATAAATAAACAAACAGACGAACTAAACGGTGGCCTAAATGTTGGAATCTGAGCTGATTAGAAGCACCGAGAGGCAGAGCGGGAAAGAGACCCGAATCCTCACACGGGCCACCAATTAGTGTGTGAAAAGGCCTTCTGTCAGTCATCTACCTCCTCAACAGCAGAACGTCGCAGTTGCTTTGTGGGTAAACTGCTGCATGAAAGAAAAAAAAAAAGCTAAAGCAGTAAATCAAGTTCTATTGTTTTTTTTCACATTCAGTGATGGTTCTTAAACTCTGAGAATAAGGTGAGGATAGAACAACATTAATTACAAAAAAAAAACATAACAGGGGTTGAGGGATTTTAACACTCGGTCCTGTTTCTTCCTCTTATACCGCATGCATCATTTCTCCACTCACTCATTTATTCTCCAGGCCACGCAGAGAGATACATCCTGGACCAATGCATGCGATTTTGTTCGCACACAAGCACACACATGATTTGGAAATGCCAATTAAGATTTGATTATATATCCCAGGTATGAAGCTGGCGTCAGGGCACAGAATACAGTACCCCTCCGGAGTAGGGCCTTGATCAAGAGCTTAACAGCGACAACTTGGTGGTGCTAGGTACTTAAACCCACAACCTTCTGATCAGTAAGCCAGAGCCGTAACTGATTGGGTCACCAATACCCATGCATGTTTTTGAACCTTGGGAGGAAACCGGAGTACCCAGAGGAACCCCACTAAGCATGGAGAGAACATGCACATCTTAAATTATGCAGGCCCAAAGCCAGGACCCGAACCCTCAATCCTGGAGATAGAAGGCCACGATAAAATCAATACGCAGCCACTGATTTTCAAACAGTAATTACCCTACTTTCTCTTTAATGGGCATTGGTGACTTAGTGGTAGCTTTCTCGCCTGCCATGTGGAAGGCTGGGTTTAATTCCCAGCCACTGGATGCAGTGCCGTTCCCAAAAAGGGAGGGTTGCTTCGCAAAGGGTGTCTGACGTAAAACCTGTGCCAAGCTTGTGTTTGGATGGGATGGTCCACTGTAGCAACCCCTCGCTGGGAGCAGCCGAAACACCAACAACAACATTCCCCTACTTTCCTCATCTTTAAGGAGACAAATTGACATGAATTATGCCAGCAATAAGAGGTGTCAAATCATATCCAGCAACAACTGGTGTGAGTGCAGGCTTTTATTCCAGCCAACCAAAACCACATCTGATCTGGTCTAAGAACCAGGTGGAATAAGATGTGGCTTCTGCCTGGTGGGAATGGATGCCCACAGCCATACCGGTTGTTTCTGGATAAGATTTCACACCCTTGCTCTAAGTTTGATGGAACCCCACAAATGTAAAATGTGTGAATTGTTATAAATTTACAAGCGTGAGAACATGTTTGTCCTTGGTCACCTGGTCACTTTCCTCTTTCTCCAGACTGAAAAATGTGTGGGTGATTATTTGCTGACTTAAGTGGAGACTTGAAGTAGCCGACATGCATGTGACAGTGAGAATTCTACAGTCCTTCTGGGTTTCAGACATTGTGACCTTCTATGACCTTGACTAATGTCATGATTTTGCTGACTTGTCGAGATCTGTACGTTCCTCTCTTTCACTTCCCTTATCTATAGATTCACAAGAGACAGGAGATCACAGGACACTCAGTTGAGATGCATGGACTTGTGTAACACTTTATGTATGCATGTGTATTTGTGAAATCTATTCCTTTCACAATTAAGTCTTTATTGAAAATAAAAGTAATGCAGTGGTGGTTTTAATGGCATTAAGGTCAATCAGAAATCGATTACGCCATTACTCCACCGGGCCTGGGCAACATCTGCACAAAGCTTTACATACTCACATTTACATTCTTTTAGCTACAGGATTTCTAGTCTCCAATAAATTCCCTGATCAGCACAGCCAGCTGTTGGTACTGTTGATGCCTCACAGCTTTAGGGTCTCAGGTTCGATCTCCCAGTGTTATTGTCTTAGTGGAATTTCACGTTCTCTGGGTGCCTGCGTGGGTTTCTTCTGTATTCCAGCCTCCAAAATCCACACCATTAGGTAAGTCGGGTACAGTTTCCTTTAGGTGTTGCATTCAGGGTGTATTCCGGACTCACTTTCAGTGCGCCCAGCATAGGCTTTGGATTTACTGTGACCTTTACAGAATGAAATAGTGACTAAAAGTAAATGAGCAAATAAATCAGAAGTTACCAATAATAGACTGCAGACTCAAATACAAACTGCTCATCTCTCTTTCTCCACAGAACTGATGTTTTCCAATTTTATTTACCTTTATTCCAGATTTAACACAAGAATAAAACTTCAGCACGGGAAGCCCCGGGAACAGCTCGGGAACAGCTGGGGGGCTGGAAAACAGACTAAAATTTCATTATTAACAAGTTAGGATATTTGCAATACTTTAATTTAACTCGCTGGATATTTAGGGATTTAAACTTAACTTTTTGTGACACAAAATCTTAACCCTATAAAATCGTGATTGATTGAAACCTGTTTTTTTTTGCCTTATAAATATCGCTTGTTTGCTTGAAATCCCTGAATAAATATTTTCTCTTGCCTTCTCTTTAACATTATAAAAAAAAAATTTTTAATGAACTTTTTTAAATCTCAATGAAATGCAGAAAAAAGTGACGTCTTCATGTTGACTGATGTAATGCTTGTGAAACCTGAACAATTTACCATAATGCTGTTTGTCATTAGAAAGCGCTTTATTGTGGTCAGGTCATGGTGGATTCACAACCCATGCTAGGAACACTGGACATACAGTGGAAACACATTCTGAATGGGAAACCAGTCACCATGCACATATACAGTGTTGGCCAAAAGTATTGAGACAAAAGTGAAATTCAATGTATTCATGACATTCTTAAAACTGTAAAATAATGGCAACAATAATAGGATTATTTAATTTGTTATTTCATGCAATGAAATTGCTCTACAATAATCAATATCTAGTATGAATTCCTTTATTTACGACAAAAAGACGTCTGCAGTTTTCTGGCATTACTCAATCATTCCATGCCTGCTTGATTGCTTCGTGAAGATCATTTACGAAAATTTGTCACAGAAGTTTGCAATTCACTTTAGAGTTCCCTAGTTTCAGCCATTTTTTGTGAAGAGGTGGAAACACCACCTTCAGAAAGTAAAAGTCCTGCCTTACATTTGTTCCATCCATTAACTACTAAACCAGATGATTCTACTGTAACTAATATAAGACCTACATGGTATTTGTTGTCCTAATAATTTTGACCACCACTGTACAGAACATGCACACACGTATTTATACCTGGACCAGTTTACATCCCAAATAAAAAAACGATTCTCTTTTGTATGACATTGGATGTGACAATAAATAATCTTTCCTTTATAACTGTGGAATTTAGAGACAAGCGGTGTGTTAAAGTGTGTTAGAGCATGGGAATCATTGGAGTTTAAAGTTTAAAGTTTTTAAGCCCGGCTTAAAATCATACTGAAGCAATTAACTGTTCAATGATTGTTCAATGAGTTTAAAATGTTCTTAGCTATCACAGGCTTTCCAAGGAGGATCATTCCCAGCCACCTTTATACTGTACAGCACCTTGTTTCCCCAAACGTTAAATTAGGGGATTGTGGTGTGAATACAAATACTATAAAAATTTTTAGTTTTTGTTTCTTTCTCTTTCTTTCAGGTTGTTTAGATCTTTTTTTGTTAACTGTTTTATACTTTTTTTCCATGTAGAGAAACTGTGAGCTCAGTGAATCCTAATGTGTTCAAAGTCACAGAACTGTTATGTACAGTATAAACTAAATAATACCTTTTTTTTTTTTTACAGCAAGATATGACATTTTGAATCTCGGACAGAACTTGGTCCCAGTGTTGGTTTGAGGATTAAGCATTTTGAGCATTGCCCCTCCAGACAACAAGATGAAAGAGACCATGACTCTTAACTGCTTTTTATCTGCTATGACAGATTCATGGTGCTTCAGGGAAAATGCAGACTTACACACTATACAGTATGATTTACTAAAGTCAGAATATAGACTGGACCTTTCTCCCCTCTCTCTCTCCCTCTCTCTCTCCCTCTCTCTCTCTGTCAACACGTATTTTTCTCACAATCTGTGTGTCTCTGCTCTCACTCACCCTGTCTGTTTTCTCACACACTCTTACCTCTCTGCGCTTCTTTTTTGGCACATCTGGCACGCTCCAGACTTGGCAAAAAGAATAACACTACACCAAATATCACACTTATAACTCAACGTTACACAGTCTATGTGAAGGCTGAGGAGCAGAATAGATGGCAACTGTTACAAGGTTTTTGTAAAATTTGATTTGGCTCTGTAAAAGTTAGTTCTGTCTGGCGAGGACAATATGTCTTGGTGGAGCAAAAATAACTGGTTAAATGAATAAATAAATAAATAAATCATAATAAGTTTATTAGTCGAATTAGCTGAATAAATTTTTTATGTTGCTGGAGAAATAAAACACTTTAGGACATTCTGTTTTTAGAAAAGAATCAATTTCACGGTGCTAAAACACATCCCATCCTGTTTTATTCCTTTGCATATCCTCCGTCAAGGACACGACCAATAGTAAACTCATCTATTGATTTATTGAATATGCAGCGAGAATAAGCATTTCTAAACGACCCATGCTGGAAAATCACGTTAAGTTGAACTTTTTTGTTGCGAGCAAACCCTCCTGGTTCACGTCCTAGTTTTCTTTGTTCGTGTTATGCGTTGTGCAGACGGCCTAATGAACGTTGAAGTGAACGAAAGCACAAAGGAAAAGTTTTGTGTTTAGAGTGCGCACTCAGCTTAGTGCCTGAGGAAAGGGTGGAGAGAAGAAACCCAAAAAGTACAGCTAATGAAAATGAATGACAGAAACCTGGTAGAGGGACGAGGAGAGGGATGTTAGCGCTGGCAGCTGGTTAGCACAAAGGTAGGAGGGAGAGAGAGAGACTGACAAATCATCTGCCTTGTCTCAAACTGTGGTGGGTATGTCTTGTGGTGAGAGGCATTGGCAGTATGAGGTCATGCATATTGGAGAAAGGAAAGAAGAGACTCGATTTTCCTGCATCTCTTATTCCCATACTGCATCCCTGAGTGGTGTTGTGATAAATTATGACACCCTAGCTGTCTGTGATTTCCTGTTGTGGTGGCCATAAACTTTTTGGAGCACCCACCCGCTCATGCCCTTGGTTGATTTAAACCCATTGCTCATTTTGCCCCTTCCTCCTCCTCCCACACTCTCTTGGCTCCTTTTTGCTCAAGTAAAGACTTTTAGGCACTTGTTGTATAAGTTTATTCTGTTTTTCTCATTTTGCTGTTTAGTTCCTTTTCCAGGAATCAACTGGAAACATTTCTCAGACTTATCGTCATGCATTTAACATGCAGTGTTTCTGTGTATGTGATACAAGAATTCTTGGCATTCTTAGAGAAGTGCTCTAAATAAGCCATGTCCACATGTTTATGTAAAAGAATTGTTTTTCAATCATGCTTTTCTATTGTTCTCATTTTTGTAGAACTTCTCAAGTGCTTGCTCTTGCGAAACCTGATAGCACAAACTATATGAGGATAAACTGCGAAGCTAAATAAAAGTGTATTCTCCACAAACAATAAAAATGTTTTTACACTAATTCACATACATCGCCAGCATTGACTTTTATTTGGTGTCATTTTTGCGGCATTGGCTTGCATTGTCCTGCATTGCCATGAGATTGGACTAGAAGGGCTGGCCTTTGGTCCTCATTGGCATTGGCACCAGTTTACCCATCTATTGTCAACAACCAGTGCTAATATGTTAATATTATGGTATATATGTGCAATAATAATATAAACACCACTACTTTTACGAAATTGTTAGAATGACATTTTATACATAAAAAAAACAAGAGTCTTTCTCTTTCCTGGTATTTACAGTGAGGAAATTCTTGAGCTTGTGTATGTAGAAGTGGATGGATAGCGCTTTCCTCCGAGTGAGTTACACTTCCATTTTGAAAGAGAAATTCCTTGGTCCAGTAGTATAAGAAGCATATACAGTATACATTTGTGGTCTTTTCTCAGATTTAGCTGATTGTACATTTGAGTATTTGAAGGTTGAGGGCTCTGCTTAAGAGCCTAACAATTTGAACCCAAGACCCTCTCGTCAAGTTACCCCAGTCCCTGCATATATACAGATGGTATATGGAAAAGCTTTGAATAGTGCAATGATCAGAGCAAAAGCCACCACCCACCTTACTCACATCCTCTCACACCATTTCAGCCCTGAAGAGACACAATGTGGGAATAACTGGCAGAGGAAAACTGGAAAAGCAGGAATTTATCAGGCCTGTCATAGGGAATTCCCCAGGAAGCCTGGGATCCTGGCCCGGGGATTGAGAGCTGTGAGGCCTTGATGAGCCAAATAAATCTCCGCTGTCCCAGTGGAAGTTCTGTGTATAGAAATAACGGTGGTGAAGGGTGGTTTCGTCTTCTTTTGTCAGGGGTTATTATATATTTGTCAAAAGTGGAAAAAAAAAGAGGCGCGGATACAAATGTATCGCCATTCATTCTCACTAAATCAGAGCTCGGACACTTACAGGAGGGTCCGTGTGCTTTGTGGAGCACACCATAGTGTCTTACTGACACGGATAATCATAATACAATGAAGCAAAGAAATATTAGAATTGTTTTAATTTCTTTAAAAGATGATTAATGGTTGGTGAGCATGAAATAATAAATGGATAGATCTGTGATGGATGAGTGTAAAGAGAGGTGAAGCGCTACACACAGGATATCAGGACCCCAGTCCGTTGTCCTCTGACACCTGTGCTGGACAATGGATGAGCTGCTAAAGCAAGGCCGCGGAGGTGATGGTGCTCCACGCATTCCTTCACCCATGGGACTGAGCACTCTTATTTGCTTTTAGTTTGTGTATGTGCGGGCATTTTGGCGAGGACGGAGGGAATGCTTGACCTTTGTGTCGCTATTTTTAGGAAACAATTGCAGTGTCCCTTAATATTTCATTAAATTGTGTATTATAATAATGAGTTTAATGCTGCACTTTACAACTCCTAATAAAAAAAAAGAGATAGGGAAGTGAATATGCATATTGGATTGAACTAAAAGTGAGAAAACACACCCTGGAAAGGATTTATATTATTTATGTTCTTAGCATGGAGTGATGAAAATTTTCTAAAGTAGGTATGAGACAGGTCAGGCGAATGATTAATTATTTATTAGATATGCGTATGTGTGTGTGTGTGTGTGTGAGAGAGAGAGGGAGAGAGAGGGAAATGGGTGTAAGTACAGTATACTGATGCACCCTGTTAAAACACCCAGTCAGGGGTCTAAAGCATGAAATTCTAATATGATGTGTAGTTTATCTTTAGCACTCCACCAGACCTGAGCAAAAGCCTTCTGGCATGGTGTCACACACACACACCCACACATACACGCACACACATTTGGGATTCTTTCTCACGGTGTCAATCAAATATGGGGTGTAAATATGGGAGAAATTTATGTGAATGAATTTATTTTGGAAAGTATAGCATGAGAGCATGAAAGTGAGAGAGAGAGGGATGAAAAAGGAGATAGGAAAATAGTTTACGAGATTTTATATGTGTTGCCACGTATGTAATTTATGTGCAGATGAGATAAGATGGGGAAAACTGATGTGTTGAAAATAATAATAATAATAAAAAAAAAAAAACAACAATAGTGAGAGAATGATAGAAGAAAAGAGGAGATAAAAGATGAGAGCGGATGTAATTGTCCAAGTCCATACTTTTACCTAAACAATCAGACACTGGAATTTATGGACATTACAAATCTCATAATGTCTCCGACTTTATCCTCACCTCACAAGACTTGATCAGACTAATGAATTCTTTATGCTTTTATTTTCTGTGTTCATGTCATCCTTTCCGTCCAGTGTTTCCAGTCTGCTCTCAAGTCATGTTATTGCAAATCAAACCTGACTCATGCAAATGTGACTTTTGTCTCTACCACAATGACACAATCATCTCCCCAATGATCATAACATGGAAAGATGTTAAATAATGCGATATCAAAAACGACAGATGTACCTTTGTAGTATGTACCTTTAATAAACTGCTCTAGAATTAAACTGGTAACTTTATCTATTTAAATAAAAGAAAGGTTTTGTCTGGACATTGATCAGAGTTCTTGACCAATTATAAATTTTCATTTATCACTCTTTCAGTGATATCTGTATGTTTTATACATTGGAGGACCCCAAACCAGTCTCTTGAAAATCTGTCTCTCTGTCGTTATGTCTGCATGTCTGTTTACCCAGAATGTGTCCCAGCATCGCACAAAACTGGCTGGACAATATTAAATAAGTTTTTTTGCAGTACTTCAAGTTCATGTAGTTCAAGTAGGCTTTTTATTGTCATTTTAACCGTCTACCGTTTAGGACACGAAACAACGTTCCTCCAGGACCAAGGTGCTACATACAACATAAATTAACAACATAAATTAACTAAAACTAACTAGCTAACTCAGACACATAATTAGCTGACTAGCTGAGACAAGACAGATTGAAATTTTAAGTTAACAGAAAACACAAACACCTGCACCAATAGATATTAATTAAAAAAGCGAAACTCTACAAACTCTTTAACCATCAATGACGTGCACTTACGCTAGTTCACTATAAAGTTCAATTTATTTTAGTCTTGGAAAAATTTCTCAAACTTCTTTCCATTATTGCAGCTTCATTCTTTTCTCTTATAAGCTCAATAAATACCAAGACAATTTATTCTGAATATTTTTTTTCATGGGTCCATTTTGCCATGCTTTATGTCATGACAAATTAAACTCATGCAATAGATTTTCTCCCCCTTTTTGCTTTCTCATGCACAAAAACATTTAATACAATTAATTAAAAAAATGACAAGATGCAAATTAATTTTGTTAACGCAACCAGGGATCTGTGGCTCGATAACTGACCCTTCGTCCACAGAATCCTCTATATTCAGTCAGATCCAATCCCCGAGGTGAACATATGTAAACATCTTTAACCGATCATACAATAAAATGATCTACATAAGTCCCTGTCAGCACATCTGACCAGTTATTAGTATTAATTACAGACTCTGAGAAATCTGTAAGCACTTGTTAGCTATCATATGCCATAATTAAGTGTGACATTAAGAGCATGGTGTCTTTAACTGTACATGACAGGGAGTAAATATTCTTCATCAAATGATCATGAGAGCTTTTATGACCCATTATTCGATTAATCATCTACTGATATCCGTATCTAATTACATTAATCTGTAGTAGTACTACAGCTTAGTTAATAAATTTAAACAGCCAAGATCACTGTGTATATGAAATGACAGAAGCCAAAACTGGGGATGAATGTTGTGTTGAAAAAGAGATGCATGTATCGTGTCTTAAAGTACATGGCAGGTTAAACAATTTCAAAAAGTTGTGTCGATTTGTAGCGAATAAAAAAAAAAATAAATCTACTACTTATCACTAACTCAGTATTAGCACATAGTCTTATTATAGACATAATTCATTATGCATACAAGCAGGAACGAAAGAAAAGGTGTTTGTTTTTCTGTTTACTTTAAGCCAAGCCCATACTTGCTTATGCACATACTTATGTTTGCCTACTTCTAGTTTTCTCTCCAAGGGCATTTTAAAAAAGACAATACAATGATTGGAAAAGTAATCCACTTCATTCCTGTATATTAATCTTATTTCATGCTAAGCGGTATATAGATTGAATCAATAATTGAGCGAGTCATTGATTATGAATTTACAGTTTGGGATAGAAAGAAATTAGCCTGTGTAACTATACTTATGACCACTAGTTCTTGTTTAAATAAAAATGAGCTATTTGTTTAGAGGATGTGGTTGCCAGAAATTCTCCTGTGATATTATGTATTCCATACCTGAAAAAGGACAGAAAAACCCATCCCTTGACACAATGCACAATAATTGTACCCTGCTCCTAACTATAATCCTAATCTTTGTACCCACCGTTGTCTTTTTGAATATTGTAGTGTTTTGCGTCTTTGTGTTTTGTTGCTTTGTGTGGTTGCTCTATACTGTATGTTGTGTTTTCACAATCCTTCCTCTGAGCCTTATATTAAACGGTGGTGATAAGATCGGAGAGTCGTTAGCCGCAGTGGTCATGGGAAGATGAACTATCTTTGACATGTTAACAGTGATACAGTACATCAATAAGTCATGCCAATAGAGAAATAATTATATGGTATGAGCATAGTGTAATTGTAAAGCTGTCAGGAAAAGATAATCTGATAGAAATAGTGGTGAAAAGACATTAAAATGACATTCTCTAAATATTAGTCAATTATGTCATGCCATTTAAACTTGCATGACTCATCTGTCTCTCTGTCTTCTGATTCATTTCTCCATCACTTATCTCATTATATATATATATATATATATATATATATATATATATATATATATATATATATATATATATATATATATATATATATATATATATAATGAGAAAAGTGATGGAGAAATGAGTATATAATAAATATATATATATTTATATATATTAAACACAGTACAATATGGAGTGATATGGAGTGAAATGCCCAAGATAAATTATGACCCACAAATATGTATTTTTTATATTATAGCCTGAAATATACAAGTATATACACAATTGTAATTGTTCCCCTTTTTAGAAAGAATAGTGATGGTATATTTAAATATTTAGAGTAATTATTAGAAATAAATTGATGTTTTTTTGAAGTAAATTTTACCCAAATTAAACTATTAAAATTAAATCAAATTAAACTTTAAAATAAAAAAATATATATTTTTAACAGACTTAAAATATGGCAAATAATTTTGATCTAATGATAAATTTTGATCTTATAAATCAACTGTTAAAAAAAGATTATATTTGTATATGAAATGTGTTTTTTTTTTAAAGTACAGCCTTCAAACATCTCATTCATAAAAAGCTGAAAGCTTTCCCTCTGTGCATGTCTCTGACCCAGAAACTGAAGAGTGTACAAAGTACAAAGTTGAACCTCAGCATTGAGCCACGGTGCCTCTGGTTTTCCCTGGATGTACTCTGTGTCAGTGATGGTTATTTAGCTGAACACACACCTGTTTGCTGCTACAAACGAGAAACCTCACCTCAGTGAATCTATGCAAAGTGCTAAAGTCAGTAATCTCTTTGATAGCAACACAAATGAGTGAAGGAAAGACAGGGAAATCCGAGCCTGGAGCTCTGGCACGTGTCAGACGTTTGTCTGCACTCTGCGTGTATGTGTTGACAGCTTCACATCCTTTCATCACAGAGATAGATGAGCCTAAGGCTGTGACAGTGCCGCACGGCGTATCATGAAATCATAAAAATATTAGAGAAGAGAAGAGAAAGATAGCTCTGTTGGTGAGCTGAGGTTAAGCTCTCGGCTGGAGCGGACTGAAAGCTGCTGATGGAGAAGGCCAGCATGGTTCACTTTGTGCTGAAGCACAGGGCTGAAAAAGCTGCGTCGGGTCTTTACCCTGAGCCCACCGAGACAGAGTGCTCGCTCACCTGAGCCCCGAGCTGCCTCCCTCAGCGATTCACACACACACATACACACACCTTCTCACTCAGTGAAATGGTCATCAGCGTGGTCATTAATTGTAGAGTTCCCCCGAGGCTGATAGACAGAACAAGACGGAGAGATGGGAGAAGGTTAAAAAGAGAAGCAGTCTCACTGATGTGGGTTGAAGGTATGTCTGCCAGGCCCTTAGCTGGGTTTTGCTTAGTAAGCATTCTTAACTTTGTGTGTGTGTGTGTGTGTCTTCTTGCACATATGTTTGTATATACACTATGTGCATGAACGTTTTCATTAGCACAAAGTTTTGCTTTTGTTGTAAAAAGTATTGTTCTGTATTTCGTGTTTATGCATAACAGCTAAAGTGCATTTGCGCGTAATCAATCTTGGTGCGAATGTACGGAGTGTTTGTTTTCACGTTTCCCATGGTGTGAGCGTTTTCTTGTGGTGTGAGCATCCAGCGAGTCATAAATCCCAGCTGTTTGTCTCATTTCCGTCTCATTAGAGAGAAGAGACCAAGTGCATGGCTGTGGACCATGAGATTGGTAATTAAGGTGAAGCCTAATGAAGGCAAAATTAAAAACATCAGCTGCACAAACCCAACCCATCAACTCGGAGATGCTGACTAGAGAGACAAAACGCTGAGAAGTCCAATGATGCCCAAGACTAACTAACTCTGAGATCTGACTCTTCACACTGGAGCCTGTACATCAAACACTTGATTCACTACAAGACACCCAGTAGGCAGTCTTTTTGTGGGTAATTGTCTGAAGTAACAATGTTTGCTCTCTACCAGGTCAGCTTTTCATTAAGTCTCTGGATTGTCAATACATGCTTTCGTCCACATTTCCTTATACAGGCTTCAAACGCAAGTGATAACTAAGAAATAAACTTTACTAATGGAAAATATACTAATGTATGAATGAAAGGAAAGATATATAATTTTCCTAACCTTTGTCTTGTATACAATGACAGATGCATTTTCCGGTGGCCTTGTTTGAGGGTGGCACTGTGTGTGAGCTCTGGTCAGGGTTTAGGTGACTTCAGTGTAACTGTCTTTGACACGGGACAGACTGTGAATGCCATAACTGTCCATCTGCATTAGTCCTGTCACAGCCACTCACCACTTGCGCAAACCTTTAAAGGATGAGCATCTAAAACCCCCACTCACACACAATTACATCCATGAAAAACTGCATATATGTGTCATTCAAATAAATAAATAAATAAATAAATAAAATAAAGTAAAAAAAGGAAGCTGAAATGTATTTATTATGTTGAATTGCCAAAGTCAAAAAAGGCTTAAATCTTAAAAGACATATTTGACATATTAAAAACAACTACAAATTATTACAAATTATCATTGAATGTAAGCAAACCTGTCCAAAACTAAAGAAACAGTGTACCAAATAGCTCATGCATTTGAATATTGTGTCTAAAGAATAGACATACTGTAGAGCTTATTGTACAGTAGAGCTTAGCACTGTTGTCTTGCACCTCTAGGGTCAGGGTTCGATTCCCACCTCGGGGTGTGTGTGCAAAACATGCAGATTGGACGTTCTCAAATTGCTTGTAGTGTGTGGATGAATTGCCACCCTGTCTAGGGTGTATCCCACCTCATGCCCAAAGTCTCCTGGGATAGGCTTCAGGCCCCTCATGATCCTGTATACAGGATAAAAGGGTATAGAAGATAAATAAAAAAATTAAAGATAATATTTCAGACTAAGGACAGAATAGTTAAAAAAAAAAATTTTTTACAGCACAATATTTAAAATAAGGAAAAATAAATTCATAATGAGAACAATTTCAAAATAAAAGGTAAACTATCAAGATTAACTCACAAAAAATATATATATATTTCCCATCAGAGCAAAGAGTTGAGACTGTTGAGGATTTTTCAGTTTGTCCCTCTGGAGTAGAGTATTATGTAGAACCCTATAAAAGGGAGTTTTACATATTTATCAGTTGATGGCACCGCTAACACCTTGAGAACCCTCCACCCCCACCCCCCTTCACCCTCTACAGTTCTAAAAGTGTGTATCTTGATGTATATTGTTCCGTTTAGTTTCTCCGTGAAAAACCTTGCAATCTTGTAACCTACATAGTAAAAAAAGTGCTTAAAATGTTCTAGATGTAATTGACGTTGACAGGAATTGACAGTAAGAGCATCTCAGCGATTGAACATTTGCCTAGTGAAGATTAGGAAGGTGATGAAAGGAGAGCTGGTAGATTCCCAAAGGGAAAGGATGTAAAAAAAATGCATATGTTGCATAAATACTTCGATAAATATAAAAAATCAGCTACAGTAGCCACTTGAATTTACTTTAAATACCAAATGTAGGCTATGTACAGATACGGTATTGTTTTGTACAGCCTTTATACATGTTATACATGTTTATTTTATGACCTCATCATTAAGTCAGCACTAAAAAACATTTCTGATTTAAAAAAAATTATATTCCAGCAAAAAAAAAAAAAAAAATATATATATATCATATTATAAATATCAAAACATATTATTATTATTATTATTATTATTACTAATAATAATAATAATCACACAGAAAAATATCTGTATGCAAAACAAATTTTTTAGATGGACAAAACCCCCAAAAAGCTACTGGATATTGAACACATGCAAAAAGAATCAGAAGGATCGTGGCTGGTTCTGCAGGATGTCCAAAAAAAAAAAAAAGAAAATAAGAAGCTCATCTCCATATAAAACTGCACAAGTTGTACCTGAAACTATATTTAAAACAAAGTTTAAATAACAGTTTAAATTTTTTATTTTTATTTTTTTAGAATTTAGAATTTAATATATATGTGTATATATAAAATTCTTTATTTATAGCCACACATACTGTGTATATGTGTTCCACATTCACTTACACAGGATGTTAAACAGCTAAATGATATTCTTTTATAATAATTTCTATGTGAATAAAAAATGGAAATCGTGTGCTTAAAGGAAATTAATCATTAATAAATCATGAGGATCAGACAGAATTTTTTTTTTAGAAAATAACAGAGAAATGAAAGCAGTGTAGACATTTCTGTCAAAACCAATAATAATCTGTTGTTCATTTTCAATTATCAGTCACTGGAGTATTAACTCACACAACCATACAAATAATTGATCTCCGCTCTGGATCCTCTAATGAGTACAACAGTGTGTCCCAATGCACTTATGTGTACATGTTATTTCATCTTTTTTCCCTTGTAGTGTTTCCAGTCATTACTGATATTAATGATTCCTTGTGTTTGTTAAACCCTAGCTTGTACAGTATGTGTGTGTGTGGGTGTGAATTATTTTTGTATACAATATTTCCAATTTTTTTTTATTTGCATTTGTTTTATTTATTTTATTTATTATTTACTTTTAATTTATTGATTGATTATTTAATTAATTTATTTTGTAACTGAAAAAGTAAGAAAAAGTTATTAGATTTATCAAAGATAAAGGAAATGAAAGATGTTAGACTTTTAGTTTCCATTCGACATCACAAAAATAGGAAATGCAGAATGCAGTATGTAACTGGTGCACCAACATAGCTTTACCCATATCCCAGACATGCCTTAAATCCTTTTAGCCAGTCCAAACCCCATGCAGCTCTTACTTGGCTATAATCTGCTGCCTCTCCAGCCGCGGCTATGTGCGGATCGGGGGAACCTCAAACCTAATCCTGTGATGTACATATTTAGTCTTGGAGGATCTGAAGCCCACAGGCAAACATGCAAAGAAATCATGTGAAATTTTAATTTCAGGAAAACCAAAAAGACTTTTTTGATGTGAATCTTGGCACAAATAAAATCCTGTTTGAAAGCCGTGTATATATTCAGATATTTATGTCAAAAGTCGCTGTTGCGTCTAATACTGTATACATCATGATGTTTGTGATCCTGTGACTGCATGCATGTACATGCGCCTGTGTGTGTGTGTGTATGAGAGAGAGAGAAAAAAAGAGAAAGACGGACTGCATCAGTGAAATATAAATATCATGTGATGTAAAAAAAAATCAGTTTTTTTTCCTCTGTAGTAAATGGAAGTTAAATAGAACAAACACTATTTCCTAATCATGTGAAAGTTCATAGTTCGTTTCTGATAAGTCTGATTAATAATGAATCAAGCTTGACCTCCAGGTATTGCTAGAAACTTGGGTGCTTTCCATTATTAAACAGGTCATAAAAAAAACACCTCCTTTTACAGGAAGAGGACATCTGAGTGACACTGTAAATGCCCAACCACAGGCCAGTGGTTTTGTTAGCATGTACGGGAAGACAAGTGAGGAACTGATGCTATGCTAAAAAAATAAATAAATAAAAAATAGATTTGTGTGCTGGAAACTGTGTTTAAGTACAGCACCAAAGTCAGTGTCAATGCCAGATTCATATAACATACAGTACTGAGAAAAACTCTCGAGCCAACCCTCAATTTTTCACATTTACCTTCCAAAAAGAGTCAGATTTCTTTTAATTCCATGTAAATGTAGTCTTTAGGAATAGTTCTCCAGAGTTCCTGAAGGACTTTGTTTGCTCTCAGTTTCAGTCCAGTGCTTGCACCTGAGCAGTTTCAGAGCGTTTTTTATTTATTTATTTTTTTTATACCACTAAAAAAATATTACTTAAAATATGAAGCAGTGAGAAACAGGTGCAGATGGTGATCAGGCTGGTGATTAGTATACTGGTGATGCTGAATGCTGAGTGGTTGGAACAGACGAGAGGGGAAATGAGGCTGCTGCTGAGCGTGTTACACAATGTTTTAATTGTATCTTTGGGCACTCTACAGCCTGTCACAGGAAAACAATTGCTCTCATTTCCTTAATTTAATATACTTCATTTAATTTAATATAAAAGATGAGTGGGCCCAAGCACTCTGCTCCATTGCCACCCGGGCACACCAGAAATTCCATGGGCACAGTGGGCACATGCCGGTAAAGGGGACATACAATACAATTATGATATAATTTTGGAAAAGCAGAAATTTTATGTTCAGATCTTCAAAAAGCCCCAGATACTAGAGAAAAAAAAAATCACACTATGATGTCACTCAGTGTGATGTCACTTATAATGTCACACATTAACTACTTTTAGGGCATACAGTTAAGGCATTGTCACAGCTGACCCATTTGAGATATCAAAAATCCCTGTCAAAATTTTGCATCCCCAATGTAATCATTCAGGATCACATACTGTAAGCCCGGTTTTAGGAGAACAAGAGGGCCCTCACACACGATGATGACATAGGGATGATGTCATAGTGCTTGGGCCCCTAATGATAATAAAACGCTAAGATCCTAAGGTACTACCAACTTAGCCCAAATAGGGACCAGCTTCCAGTTTAACCAGATCAATCTGTGCTTTTGTAGTTGGTTCCTATTTGGGCTAAACTGGATGTCTCACAGTAAAGAAACTTAACAGTTACATTAATGTTTTGTTAATATTAGTTCACTAAACAGTATTTGGTGTGGAGGAATGACCATCAACCTTGAGTCCACTCTTGTTACTGGAGAAAGAGTGAGAGAGAGGTAGAAGCTGAATAATTAATAGTAAGTATTTCAATAGGCTGCACCCGTCTTTTCTGATGAGGAAAGTATCCGTCATGCAGGACCACACTGCAATTGAAGGGCGGTTTTTAAAAGTGAGGTGGGGGCGTAAGTGTGTGTATGTGGAAATGGGGTGTTTATGTGTATGTGCGTTGGCAGTTTGGACAATCAACTGAACACTTTATCTCCATTTGAATTGGAGCCTTGATTCACCCCTGTGTTGTCCCTGAAAATTTCCAACTCCACTTCTGATGTGTCCTACTGTAAAAGTGACATCAGGTAAAACATGGAGAAGAGGCTTCAGAACAACACTGCTGACCCGAGCATAGCATTTGATTCTGAAACATTCCTGCTCAAGTACATTCGCTCCCTCGGTGGGTGTGATAAAAATCTAATGCCACGAAATGTCCATGGTGGAGATGGTCTGTCAGAGCTTGAGACTAGGTCCTGACAACCCATTCCATCTCACTGCATGTGAATTAATAAGCTCCTATACTGATGCTACCTCACCATATATTAAATATGTTAATGTTTTATTTAAAAATTCAATGTATATTTATTAATTAAACACACTCATGCTTATTGCCATTTTTGCCATTTTTCGAAAGAGCACAGATACAAATCTCATTAACAACACAGAGAAAGAATCCAGTTAAATTGTGAAATTAATGAACTTATTTACAAATCAATTATATTAATACAATAATAATACTGAAAACAAAGACTGCTTCATTTATATAGCACCTCCCTCAAAGTACAGAGTAATATGCAGATAAGAAATAATAATAGAAATAATCATGTCATATAAACATGTTATAGAGCAAGAAGACATACAGTAATGAGTAATGAGTTTTTTTGGTATTTTGGTCTATTTACATGCTATCCAGCTCACTGAGCGATGGATACGCCACTCCCTGGAGATCTATCCATCATCTCTGTGGCAGTAACTTTTGAGGTTCTAAGCTCGATGCCCAATTGTCATTCGCACACTCTGGCCAATTTTTAAGACACCAATTAGTTTAACATGCATGTATTTGGACTGTGGGAGGAAACCAGAGTAACCTGGGGAAACCCACTAAGCAGTTGTAAAACACTGTATGTTCATATATGATTGAACTACTGTACACTGTATGAGTTCTAGTATTTATACTATTTGGGCTGTTTATTTCATAGGATTTTGTCAGTGTGATCTGGCAACCCTAACAAATCCTGATCGAGAGTGGAATGAAAAGTTTGATTAAGCCAGAATTAAATGTGTGCGAGAGAAATATTGGGGAAGAGAAAATATCTGTGTGTGTGTGTGTGTGTGTGTGTGTGTGTGTGTGTGTGTGTGTGTGTGTGTGTGAAAATAATGTGAATTTGAAGGGGCAGTAAACCTGCATTTCACATTATGTTGGTTAAACTTTGCAATAAAATAGGTTGAGGAGTTCTTTGGATTGTACTTCTGAGCTTTGCATTGTTTTGCAACTTCTGTTAAACCTAAACAAAGAATGGTAATGCATCCCGTTCAGGGTCGCAAAGCATCTGGAGCCTATCGGCGGGGTACACACTGAACGGGATGCCTGTCTATCGCACACACACACACGCACACGATAATTGATTTGAAAAGACCAATTCACCTACTTTGCATGTCTTTGGACTGTGGGAGGAAACATGTATACCTGATGCAAACCACCCATTCATCTTCTATACCGCTTTATACTGTATTCAGGGTCGCGGGGACCTGGAGCCTATCCCAGGAGGCTTAGGGCACGAGGCAGGGTACACCCTGGACAGGGTGCCAATACATCGCAGGGGACACACACATACTGTACAAACATTAACACACTACGGTCAATTTGGGATCGCCAATTACCCTAATCTGCATGTATTTGGACTGTGGGAGGAAACTGCAGTACCCAGAGGAAATCCACCACGCATGGGAAAACATGCAAACTCCATACACACAGAGATGTGAATCGAGCCAGGCCGGGAATCGAACTCGGACCCTGGAGGTGCAAGGCGACAGTGATAACCACTACACCACCGAAGTACTACTGAACTCACGTGGTGTTAGTTCTGTTTCTATTCAACCTTTCTTCTGGGACAGTTGAAGGCATTATTGTCTGAAATAAATATAAAAATTAAATATAAAATTTCACTCAAGAAAAAATGCCTGTGGATCCAGAATTGCTTTTAGGCGCTCATGTAGATTATAAAGAACCTGAAATAAGGAACTGTACAAATTGAAACAAATGAGATGCAGGGGGCCAATTTCTGTTGCAGCTGATAATTAAGTTTAGTAGATTAGGAAATGCCCTATTTAAACTCTAATCTCATCCCAAACCATAAACCTTTTACAATCTCAAACCTAAACAAAAAGCAAGGGTGCTCCCCTGTTACAGCAGAAACTGAGAAGTGTTTTGGATTCCCCTTAGCATTTGCATAATGAAACCCTGGAATAAGGTTTTATCTTGTGGCAACACTACGATTCATAGCTTCTTCCTCCCTGATTATGTCATGGTTCTTTTGCAATGTGTTAATTTAGGTACTGTTTTTCTCTGTCTTGTCATTGATTGTTTCCCTGATTGTTTCCACCCTTTTCTTGTTTTACCCTGATTAGCTTTTCTATTCAATTATGCTGTTTCTTCATCACTTGCTATAGTTTGATTTCGGTTTTGTATGTGTTTTGTTTGCGACTACATCCTTGATTACATGATAGTTATCCATTTTTTCCACGTTAAACCTTTTTACTCACATGTTCACCCTTGACATGGAAATGATTTGAAATAAAGCTCACACTGAAGATAAACACAAATATTACAAGTCCCGCCCAGAACTTCACAAAATAATGAGTCAAAATAATTCTTAGAAGTGAAAATACAACCCTTTTTTGTTGTCAAATCTAGACAATTTGACAACAAAAATGAGATAACTCTATTTTTGCATTTTTGCGAAATCCTCTTCTACCAGTTTTAGTTTCATTTCAGTAAATCGCAACTGATCCCTATTCTAGTACATGTGTGCACTATGCTTTACACACTTAGCACAAGCATCTCATGTCTCTTGTACACAAACTACTCGTACGTTGTGCAATATATATATAAAACATGGTGTTCGAACAACATAAAAATTCTTATTTTCCAGAACACATCACAAACATTAAGCGCTGCATACCTGTAATGTATTATTGCTAGATTGGCTGCAACTGCAGTGTAAACGTCCCTTTCTTAGATTTAACATTCTCCAAAAACTCTTTGAACACATTTAAACCACTTGGAAGTATCTTCGCTTCACTGATCGAACTGATCACATGACAGAAAGGAACGATTCGATTGGTTTATCACTATGCATCAACATTTGCTCGGAAATCTGGCAGGTCCTGCATTGCTCAAAACATGAAACTTAGAAACTTAAAATATAAAGGTCATAAAGCGGATTTTAATTAAAAATGTGGTGTTGTTTTTTGGCAACCTTAAGAATATTTTTTTTTTGCCAAAACGAGGAAAAGTCAGAAATGGTGTTTATCTCGATTTGCTGTGAAACCGTTCATGTAAGCTTTTATCTTATTTAGGTTCAAAGTCCTAAAGCTCAGTTTTTATCAATTGGTCTATCTAATAGAACCTTATACAATGCAATTATGTCTTAGACTTCTATTAGCTTCAGTTTAAGTATTGGCACCGTAGCTCCTTAACAAAGCAATAGTCCGATCGGTACATCAAATGAACGAACAACCTGTTTTATAAACCAGTCTTTTTAGTTTTGTTTACTGACACAATATCTCTAGTGTTAAATACAACTGTGGTGCAATTTACAGCGTACAATGGCACATACAAAACATACAGTAGTGGTGCTAATAGATTTGACTTTTTAAAGGAAAAGCCCCTGAACATTTTGTGGATACAAAATCCACTAGAGAAACAAACAGCACAAAGGGAATGGAGGGAAACGGATAATGAAAAGTTCCCTGCTTTCCCACTCAGCCCTTGAAAACTGCTTTTGTCGATTAGCGCATGGTGTCCTTGAAGAAGTTCCTGTTCATGTTTCTCCCTTTCCAACATACAACACACACTCACACACAAGCAATACACACACACACACGTGGCTCACACACATTTCTTCTCATTCCTACACTCTAGAGGAAATTTTTTGGTTCAGTAACCCCCACCTGAAGGTTAAAGTTCAGTTGCTCGTGATATTACCGGGCTCAGCTGTGCAGCTGGAAGCACGACCGCACACACACACACACACACACACACACACACACACACACACACACACACACACACACACACACACACACACACAATTTGTGTTTAACAACAAATTACACTGCTCTCTTGTCATACAAGTACTATACCACTTTTATACCCCTCCTTTCTCTCTCTCTCTCTTTCTCTCTCTCGCTCTCTCTGTATCTGTCTCCCCTTACACACACTTACTTGAATGCTCTCTATGGCCATTTATGCACGCTGTGATTTTATGTTCATCTTTTATTCATCCTCCTTTCTTCTTGACACACACACACACACACACACACACACACACACACACACACACACACACACACACACACACACACTTCAACCCATCGTCTATATATGCTTGTTGGTTGTTCCACACACCGAATTCATGTTGCTGAGCTACAGAACATTCAATGTAATCTTTGTGCTTAACCTAATCATGCCAGTTAGTAGTTGGCTACTCTGAAGTTTATGTATGGGTGTTCATGAACGATTCATTCTTTTTGAACGAGTCTTTAACGTAACACAGAAGAATGAGTAGTCTCAGAACGTGATCAGTTAATTACCTACTGGGTGCATCTCATGAGTCTTCCAGTCCGAGTCGTTCGTTCTTTAGTGCAATAGATTCAAAAGAGCGAACGACTCGGACTAGAAGACTCATGAGAATAACCGTTCGATTCTGTTTTCTGTATAATGCACTGCATAGCGTCTATGAAAGTCAAAAGACGAAAGAACAAACAATTCAGACCAGGAGATATGAGAGGTGAGCTCCTCTCATTCTATTCATCATATGTTCTTAGCTGCGTTGTAATATTTTCATTAGTAGAACTATGCAACGTTTGTGTATGTAGACGTGTAGGGTCTGTTTATTAAAAATGTAACATTTTATTTTATTTCTGATCACAAGAAAGAAATGAACTAAATGACTTAACAATAAAGATTAATTCATTTTAATTAACAAGATTTAAAGCCGAGTCACTCCAATGATCCAAACTTACAGTGCATCACTAATATGCATGATGTGTGCGTGTGTGTGTGTAGTATCTTATCAAGTGCATTGTGACCCAGTTAGGGTATAAAGTTTTATTAAACTTTATCTCTCCTATATTTGAGATTTACATTTGTATGTTTTAACATGTGAGTACTAAATGGTGCAGAATGCAGTGATTTGGTTAAATATTCAGAAAAGTAAAAATAAACACCTGTGGACAGACAGAGATACAGACAGAGTTCTTGCATGTTCTGCACGTGATTGGTGTGTTTTTTCCAGGTGGGGGTGATTGGCATTTCTAAATTAGCCATAATGTATGATTGTTTTGTGTGCTCGTGCATATTAATGAGTTGGCATCCCATCCTGTGTGTACCCCACCTCATGCTATAAGTTATGGACTTTAGCTTCCCATAACATTACATACTGTAGGATAAGCTGATGTATGATAAACGATGGTAGAACAAATCTTTATCTTTACAATTCACCCACTGATATTAAGTTTTAGAAGTATTTCCTAAATTGTCCTCTAATACAGTATAAGCTTTAAATTGTATAAAGTTTGAAGGTAGGAAGTTAACTCAGTATGTTTATTTTATTACTGCGCTTAAGTACATACTTTATATTTCTGTACTTTACTTGAGTGCATGGATACTTTTTACTTTTAGTAAAAAAAAAAGGACATGTTTAGAGTGGTGTGTAGTATTTGCAGCAGTAATTTGTGGACAGCATACCCACAGTTAGGACTTGAGTGCGTACATACACACACACGCACGGAGAGAGAGAGAGAGAGAGAGAGAGAGAGAGAGAGAGACTATTTTACTATGCCTTAAAGGCTACAACAATGAGCTAATACAAGCTCAGTACATTTGATATATAAGAACTGTAAATTTGAATGTAAGTGCTTTTGTACTTTAGCTCAAGTAGAACTGTAAATGAGGGGCCTTGACTTTTAGCGGCTTGTGGTGTGGTGGTTAACACTGACGCCATGCATCTCTAGTTTTATTCCTGCTTCACGTCTGTGTGCTTGGTGGGTTTCCTCTGTGTACTCCGGTTTTCTCCCACATTCCAAAAACATGCAGGATAGGCTAATTGGCATTCACAAATTGCCCATAGTATTTGAATGAGCATGTGAGTGTGTGTATCTTTAAGCATCAAACACACACAAACACAAGGCCAATTTGGGTGGCAATTTGAGTTGTATATGTATGCCATTATGATCATTATCCTATACTGATTAGTATTGCCAGATTGTTATACATTATTTTACATAATGCACATTTTAATTAGTGTAAACATTACACACATATATTTAACAGGGTTGGGCCAGGGGTAGCTAAGTGGTTAAGGCATTGAACTATGGTTAGGAAGATCCCAGGTTCAAACCTCACATCCACCAAGTTTCCACTGTTGGGCCCTTGAGCAAGGCCCTTAACCCTCAACTGCTCAGATGTATAATGAGATATAAATGTAAGTCGCTCTGGATAAGAGCGTCTGCCAAATGCCTAAATGTATAGACTAACCTATCATATCGGTATGCCAGCATTACTATCAAGAAACCATTCTGATTGAGCCTAATAGCACAGGATTTTTATACGTATAGGCTGCTGGTAGCCCTTTAAACTTAGCATTATTTGTTTTGCTGTTTATTTCATAAAAATATCTAGGGCTCAGGATTGTGCAATATAGAGTAACATATCTTTTCCTCAGCACTAAATAGGCAATAGGATTAACTGAATTTTAGTTCATTTTATTTAAATACCCAAACATGACTGAAAAAAAAAAATGGGTCACATTAGCACAAATACACACGATCACATGTTTTTCTGGTTGTTTTCGGTTGTTTGTATGACCAAAAGGTAATAATAGTATACTTATTTTGAGAGTTCTACATTTCATTTCCATATTCCTGTAGTGGTAAAATGTACCCTTTATAAAAGTAATGATAACTTTATGTTCGACCAGAGATATCCAAAAAATTCATATATATATATATAATTATTATTTTTAAATTGTCATTATCCTATGGTGTGTTGCCGGCACATATCTGTGCTGCTTGAGTTTTATTAAACAGTCATGCATATAACGTACAGTACATACAGTATGTACACACAAAAGCCCTGAAAAAAAGACAGTTAACACTGATCTTGTTGGGTATTTTATTTAAGTTATATTCATAATCATGCTGTGGTTCTTGCAAATAGCAAGCATAGTATATAGAAAAGCAGTAGTAAAAAAAATAATGTATGTTAGTCTTTTGATCAGACAAAAATTTCACAGGCTATTTTTTTCCCCAAGCATTCTTTAAAAACCAGTGATCCCAGCTGTTCATGATTATCACATCCATTATTTTATTCACATGCACCTTCTCAGTCACCGCTAATGATGTGTTATGGATGTGGTGTCAGTGATGTGGGATTAAATAATTTAACCTCATTGCACACAAAATCTGGAAGACATTTCATTAAGTGTAATCACTTGACATGACTGTCAATGACTTGAACCTACATCCTGGGCTAGAAAGATATCATGCACGGTGGTGCTGTTTGTTTTGTTTCTATAAAGGAAGAAAATAAGGCATGTTAGGCATTTTGCTAACAGCACATAAGACGTTGTGGGTACCAAGAACTCACAACACACAACACACAAGAAGAGACGTATTTTATATCCACATGCAATCCAGCACATCGGGTGAAAGATACTTCCCATCCCAGGGAGATATATCAATAGTTTCTGTGGCAGTTGTTTCCAGCTCAATGCCTGATTGTCATTCACACACTATGGGCAATTTGGGAACACCGATTAGGCTAATCTGCATGTCTTTGGACTGTGGGAAAAAACCGGAGTACCCAGAGGAAACCCACCATGCATGGGGAGAACATGCAAGCTCCATGCACACAGACCTGAGGTAGGAACCAAACCCAGACCCAGGAGGTGCAAGGCGACAGGGCTAACTAATAATGCTTGGTTATCTTTACTATAAATATTTTGGTGCTGTTGTATTTTTATTTTTGCATGAATACTTTACCAATATCTATTACTACATTTCATGTTTTTATTTTATCACTTATTGTGGGCAGCACAGTGGAAGTGGCAGTGGGAACTGTTGCTGCCTCATAGTTTTAGTGTCTCGGGTTTGAGATCAGTGCTGAATTTAACATTTTTTTGTCCATGTCTATGTTGGGTTTCTTAAAGTTTTGTGCGCAATTTCATCCAAGACATCATCCAGGACATATTCCTGCTTTGCTCGCAAAGTGTTCCCATGACACCAGAATCTGTCACAAGCTTATCTCATTTAACTCATTAACGTGTAAATTAATAGCATTACAGATCTTTTATGGAACATACACCCATTCAGAAAGACCAATTAAACTTTCTTTGGATTAGCCTATGCAAATCTCCTTTCTCCAACTCAATGGCCTACAGCCACAAAGGAAGCAGACAGTATAGATTAGGGTTTGTGAGGCTTGCATGTGTGCATACACGTGTGCGTGTGTGTGTGTGTGTGTGTGTAGGTATTGATTAGAGATTGGCAGAAAGGCTCCTGTCCAGCCAGTGATTGATCAGGATAAGAATCAATAAGGAAATGATTGAGCGAATGAAAAAAAAAATGATGGTCTGGTCCAGAAATAGAAGACCAGAGGAAAAAGTCTAGACTGGATTAGTGGGCATGGCTCACCATCTTCTCCCTCTTTAAGGTCATGTGTCAAGCCTTTGTGTTGTGTCTATAAACAGATGAGATGTTTAAGAATGAAGAAACCGTCTCCATTAAAACCTTACAGATCTCCCAAGGCAGGGTGCAAAACTCCTGTATAACTGTATTTGCCTGTATAAGGGATCTCCTGACCCTTTGTTGACCTTTGTAGCCAACTATAGTGTTATACCAAAATGTGCCATTGACAAATCCATTGATATATGGGTCACATGCTTTAAATGATACACTACAGAATATCCTGAAGCAAGTGAATAAACGGATGGCTGGAGAGATGGACGGATGGATGGATGGATGGTGGTGGAAGAAGAGGCCTCAGGAGTTCTTGCTTCGATACAAAGCCTAAGTCCACATTACCAGGTTAAATGCTTATCCAATAGCATGGCATAACCTTCGATTAACCTTCAACACATTTATCTGGTGTTCTGTTCTGTAGAAGGTTGTTTGCTTATTCACTTTATTCTCTGAAAGATTTCCCAAAGGCCAGAAGTTCCATCAGGTACAGTAACTTGCCTGTAGATTAGCAATTTATTTAAAATTAACTATTTAACGGAGAACTGTAGATAGTTTAGCAAGAGCTGAAAAAAGTAAAACAAGACCATATACTGTATCCTACAATACTATACTACCAACAATACATATGTTTTTTTTTTTTTTTTACTTTTTTTCTACACATGCTTATCATATTAGTATCCATAGCACTAATTAAAAAAAAATATTTTAAAAAATGTAAAAATTTAATAAACTCTGAAACACCAATTTTGCTTTCAGGGCACTTAAATCCTAAACAAAGATTAGTTTGTCCTTTAAAACTCAAGGAGAACAATTCAATATATATATATATATATATATATATATATATATATATATATATATATACCCTACAATTGGGGGGTTCTCTTTAGAAATGAGTGTTATTCCAACACTTCAAACCAAGGACCCTAAAGCTGTGAGATGACAATGCTACGAACTGCCTCACATGCTCTTCTTGACGTGTGGTTTGTGGTGTGATTTTGTAGTAAACCAATGATTAAGGTCATACGTGTTTCATGTGATTATGACTTAAGGAGTGAGAGGAGGATATCAGGTCATGTGACAGATCAGAACCTTGTTGCCTGTTATGTCCAGGGTCCATCCATCCATGCATATGTTTGTCCACATGCCATCAGGTATATCGGCCGATGAATACGCACCTGCTCCTGTTGTTTCAACTGATGGCGGCTCAGCAGCTCTGGGGCTAAAATCAGGAAGCAGTTCACAGAGCACTTTAACCACAAAGTTACACTGTGGTGTGTTGTTTACAGACAGGCCTGACACACATTTTGTGCGAGGGTAAAAAGAGAAGCTAATTATATATAGAGTACGTATAGATATTATAGCATGAACAATTTTAAACTGTTCATATAAAGTGCTCACCCTATTATCCAGAGATTGCTTCCTGGGTGATGCTGTAGCCTCCCGCAGCCGAGGGCCTCTCTGCGGGGGATGGGAGACAATTAGCACTCTCATATCAATTACAGCTCTACAACCAATCATGAGCGCCTGTGAGCTAAAGCAAGAATAGGATGGGATAGTGCTCTGGGTGCGAGCAGTTAAAAAAAATGCGCCCGGATGCGTCATGTGGTTCCGAGGAAACACAAAAGTCTTCGTCTCTCCCTAACTGGTAGTAGTAGCCTTAATGTGGGAGCCCCCTAGTAACATGGGGAATGGGATAGGACTAAATTAGGGAGAAAGTTAGACCTAAAAAAAAAATTAGGGAGAAAGTAAGACCTAATCTGATTGTCTTTGGACTGTGGAAGGAAACTGGAGTACCCGGAGGAAACCCACCAAGCACAGGGAGAACATGCAAACTCTATGCACATGGACCCTGAGGAGGGAATTAAACCCAGAACCTGGAGGTGCAAGACCACAGTACTGCCTCAGAATTAATTTATAGTCTAGAATACAGTATAGGCTTCTGGCTCCCTGACTGCTTATATATATATCAGATATAGAGGTTTTTCTTTTAGGTCAAACAATAAAGGGAAAAAGGCTCTTGTTTCAAACTTAAAACAGAGAAAGTGGTTTTGTTATAAACACCCGCAGACGAAACCTCAGTCTGAATTGCTTTTACTAGTTTGTGTGTGTGTGTGTGTGTGTGACTGTGCATTGACTATGTGCTAGTATTTAACCCTTAACCCTTTAATTGACCAGAGCCAAGCTGCTTTTAGAAAACAGGCCAGGAGACACTTCAGCCAGATGAAGTCCATCTTCTGCACAAAGATGATAAGTGCCCCTCTAGCTTTCCCAGGCCATCCTCAAGCATCCCCACAGCACTCTCACACACTCTCTCTCTCTCTCCCTCTCTCTCTTTCTCTCCACCCGGATAATCCAGCAGATAGGGTTAACATAACCTGCTCATCTTGTGTGAATAAGGAGACTGGAGTGTATCACTCTCCTTCTCACACAACCCATCCTAATAATCCAGTCGAATGGGTTTACGTATTCCTCACAGCCTGGCTCCGTGTCCATCCCCGAGACACACACATAGGCACGCACACACACATTTACATAGATAGCGCTCTGCATCAATGCAGCTAGGCTGTGGAGAATGGGCCTGACTAAGCTGAGAATTTACATGGCTAAGCAAAGTGGTTAACCCCTGGAAGTAAGGCCAGAGAAACAGCCTAATGTGATTTCTCTCTTAATGAAATTTCTGAAAAGAGAGAATGAGGAGGGGCATTTCACTTTGCAGCCTGCTCGAGATACCCCAAAACCTCCATCATGCAAAGCAACTCAAAAGCAGTAAGAGCTTACACCTTTTGGCATGCCGAGGAAGTGAAATACATTTGTTAGTTTATTCCTAGATAGAAAAGTCTACCTTGTGTGATTGGTCATTTGTACCGAAAAACATGTTGACACAAAATGAAGCAGTTCTTATAGTCATTGTAAAACTTGTGCATTGTGTGAATAGATGCTTTGAAAAGCTGCAGCAGCTGCAGATTTGTTGGCACAGTGTTTAAAAGTTTTGCCAGTTAGTTATTCAAGTTTATTATGAAACTTTTTAATGTTCATCAAAAGTGACTGATTGGAAATCTGTGGCCTCAGATTCCTGTAGTTTGAACACTCTGTTGTAAACCATCAGTCTCACTATTTAATGTGTTGTATCTGAGATGCTTTTCATGATTATAAAAAGTGGTGGTTTGGCTTACAATAGCCTTCCTCTTAGCTTAAAGCAACATTAACCCACACAATGACCGCTATATAGACACTGTTTTGTAGAAAAATACCTAAAAGATTAGAATTTTCGAAAAAAATAAAAAAATAAAAATGCTTACCTGGCACCAACAACCATGCCATAAACATTTTTCCCCATTCTGATGCAGCTCTTGTTCTATATCTGCATGATTCGCCTATTCGTAAATTGCTTAAATGTGTGTTGATTATTATAAATAGATGATTAGTTACAGCTAAAACTGGCAAATCACAAAGAATTTTGTGTACTGTTTAGAAACTGGCCAACTCACAGTCACTAGCGACTTGAAGACATTTTTGATTACTTAAGGATTATCATTACTAATTTCCTTTTAATCTATAATTCAATTAACAATCTACTTTCTAAGTAAATTTGGTTTAAGTAATGTTGCTAGTCAGTATCACAATCACACTAAAAACAAAGAACATAAAGAACAATGTTTTTTCGTCTTCTTCTTGTCATTTTCAAGAAATGCAAATGATGCATCTTTCTGTTTTTATGTGACTTCATAAGGTAAATAGGTTGATGTAACAGGATGGAGTAACACCCCAGATACAAAATCAATAAAATTCTGTACTTGAGTAAAAGTAGCGACACTCTAGGTTAAATATTACTCAAGTAAAATCCTCCAATTACAACTGAACTCGAGTAAATCTTCAAATGTTGTTAAGCACTAAACTTGTATTAGTTCACAGTAGGCTTTAAGTCATAGTAAAAAAAGTCTCTTTCTCTCTCTCTCTTTTCACTTCCTGACTGTGAACCTGCTGTTTTCTCGCTGTCTGAAACCAAAACCCGCCTCTGATTTCAAACACCTGCTACATGTTCGAACGTCTTACGAAGGGAAGGCAAATCATGCAATTACACACGACTATCAGCAGATGGCGACATTCCTGCTTTAGATGCTACAAACCACCGTGGTGAGGTAACACAACACAATGTAGTGACTTAGAAAGTACAGATATTTGTTGTAGGATGTAGTGAAGGAAGAGTAAAATGAATCCACAAATTAAACTACTCGAAGTAGAGATACATGAAACATTTACTTAGTTACCTTCCACCTTTGGGAATCAATCATAGAAAGTGACATCCCAATTGTAAAATCAGTCCCGGGATCATGCAGACACTTCTTTCATAATCGGTTCAGGGTGTTTAACCACATCATGCCTGGTAACATTATTAGGATAAAAATTATTGTATTGTATGCTATATACTTTTCTTTTAAATAGCATCTGTTAGATAACATTTCTGGAAAGATGAGTTAGAGTGATGATAATAATAAAACTGAGACAGTTGCTAAAGATTAAATGAGTGATTTTTACACTGTGTGAAACACCAGCTGTTTTTTTGGTGAATATGTTAATATAAAAACTGTGTGCATGAGGAAGATGAGCGAGACAGAGCACTCTATTGTTTGTTTTTTGTAAATGTGTGTGTGTGTGTGTGTGTGTGTGTGTGTGTGTGCGCGTGGGTGTGAATGCTGATCTGGGGGGAAATAGGCCCAGAGTCTGCACATTCGCTCAGGTCCGACTCAATGTTTTTTTGGGGCAGGTGCTGAGGTAGACTTCTTCATAACAGAACAACGCCCCCCCCCGCAACACTCATACACACACATGCGCTCGCCCCTGGACCCCACAGCACTCATCATTGCTGCGGCGACGCCAATCGATGTGCTGCGCCCCACTGAGCGTGTCCACGGCAGGCCGAGCGAGGGCTCCTCCACAGGGATTGTGGGAAATCTGATTTATGATGCCCGTGGTGCTGCTGACCACAAACTTTAACTCTCACCCTTCTGTTCTCCTTAATTTTCCTTTTTCCTTTCTCTATCTTCAATATATATCAACTCACCAGGCTTGTTTTTTTTCCCTCCCATCTCGACTTCTCTGCCTCATGTATTTAGTGCGTTTAAAAAGTTCACGACAACTCACGACTCGTGTTTGATCACACCCGCTCTGACTTTGCGCATGAGACATGATAAAGGTTTTTTTCTGGGACAGATAGAGAGTGAGCTACTGAGGAAGGGGGGAAGAAGCTTATTTCATTTCATAAGGATCTGAGGAAAGGAGGAAGAGGGGACAAGTGCGAAGGATTGGTGAAGATTTTTACAACGAATTTTGTGCTCAATTTACTCACTCATCTGCTGTAGGGCCCTGAAGTTCTGGTAGATTCTCTCTTACACACACATTTTATATACAGTGGGGAAAAAAAGTATTTAGTCAGCCACCAATTGTGTAAGTTCTCCCACTTAAAAAGATGAGAGAGGCCTGTAATTATCATCTGTCCACAACCTCAAACAGTCACACTCCAAACTCCACTATGGCCTATATATATATGTATATATGTTGAACTCACACACTGTACTAAGTGAAAAGATAAATCCATGCTGTACATACATATAATCTTTTACATATATGGGTTATTCCAAAAATATTGGAATCGACCCAAAAATTACCGCCACATAACATTGATCCGTAGTTTGCCATGGCAGTGGCACAATGGCATAGTGGTTACCACAGTGGCCTTAAACCTTTAACATCAAGGGTTTGTTTCCTTGTGTGGGGTTTGCATGTTCTCCCCATGCTTGGTGGGTGTAAAGACATGCTTAGGTTAATAGGCAAGTTGGCAAGCCAAGATTCCCCATAATGTGTGTTTTGGAGTATGTGTTTGCTTGTGTGATGTATTGGCACCCTGTCCAGAGTGGACCTTGTTCAGAGTCGGGAAGCTCAGAGTCTCCTGGGATAGGCTTCAGGCCCCCCGCAACCCTACACATGGCATGCAGTATAAAGAATGAGTGAGAGTTTGCTATGGCAAAATTCAACACAAAATATTATTTTAATAGCAGTTTCCATGATTTACAATAAAAACCTTCCTAATACCCTGTTATGGAGGTATGACTTGGAAGACATTACCTCTAAAGAAGGATGAAAGGATGCAAAGAAGGAAAGGTTGGTGATTACATGGTCGATTTATCAACTTTCTTGCAGGGAAAGAGCTGTAGTTTGCAGAAATGGTCCTTTTTAACTGAAGCTATGGTTATTGCCCCCACTCCAGGGGTGTTTGTCCCTGACTTTGCCTTAGGCTGACGTGCCTCTAGTTGGTTTTAGTTTCGGCTTCTGGCCAGGGTGTTCATGATGTTTATTTGACAGAGTCTACAGTATGGCATCTACATTTACATTAAAACAATATGATACTTTTAGTTTTGCAGCAGGTTCAGTGTTGTTGATTTGCAAGATATCTACAAAATCAAAAAAGTAGCATTAAAGTTAATGCCAGCACACAGGGATTCCCACCAGAACATCATCACAATGCTTTCACTGGCTTAAATTCGTCCCATACTGGATCCTAGTGCCATCTCTTTCCCAGGCCAACAGCCATACGCATGGGTGTCCACATAATGTAAAAGAAAATGTGATTCATCAGACCAGGCAAGCTTTTTCATGGTTCAGTTCTGACGCTTAATTTCTCACAATCAGGTGTCTTCTCTGGCGGATAGGGGTCAGCATGGGTACCCTGACTGGTACCTGATGCATAGTGTGTTCTGACACCTTTTTATGTAAGCACTTAATGTTGCAGTGGGTTTTCGCGCCGCATGTGTAGAAATGGAGCTTGGATGAGGATGAACCTGTCAATAGTTGACTGGTTGTCTTTCCTTGTATCACTTTTGGTATGTTCTAAGCTTTCCAGACTAGGAAAACCCCATAAGACCTGCCAGTTTAGAGATGTCTGACCCGGTTGTCTAGCCATCACAATGTGGGGCTTGTTAAAGTCTCTTAGATTTTTAAGCTTGCCCATTTTTTTTTTGCTTCCAACACATCAATTTTAAGAACTCACTTGTTGGCTAATACTGTATATCCTAAACCTTGACAGGTCCTATTGTAACAGGATAACCTATGGCGGTAATTTTAATGTTCGCACTGATCAGTGTGTATATGCGGTACAGGATTAGTAGCTTTGTTTTTAAACATTTGGTTCCCTCGCTCTGTCTTGATTAATACCCGAGAGAGTCTCCTTGGTGTTTTCCCTGTGGTACCTGTGGCAAGTGAAAACATGCCAACAAACAATAAAACTAAATCTATTTCTGACTTTTTTTTCTGAAGGATCTTTTAATTTACTGTTTGTCTAATCGACTGCTTATACTGTATTGGAGTACTTTTTTTTTTTTTTTTACCTTTTTGAAACATGATAAACAAACAAACAAACAAACAAACAATCTCAATTACATTCAGACTTACATGCAAACACTTACATATATAGCCCGCTGAGTTCAGAGAACCTAAATTCTTAGTTGTGACAGGTCAGGGATTGTGGGCAAGATGGTCAATAGGAAAAATAATAGCGGTTCCCTTATGGATTGTGTGGTGCAGCTTGAGTAACATACTCAGGTTGCAGTGGCTTATCAACATAATTACCCCTGGGGCTGATGGTGTGGTGCTGTGTGTCTGAGGCTGGGTCTTCATGTGTGTATGCTGTTAAGCATTGGTGTGTAAGTGGGTTTAGGCTAATTGAAATGGCTTTGAACACCAAGCATAAGTCCCACAGGACCATATTCAGTCATTAGAGGTTTGTGTGTGCGATGTGTGTGTGTGTGTGTGTGTGTGTGTTAAGAGATGTTAAGAAGTATTTCCAACTGCTATCCTGCAGGCTGCACTTTAAATCCACAGTCATTGTTTCAAATCCAATTATGTTCACAATGTAATATGGCTAAGACCTGCTGCCTAAAATGTAAAACAAAAGCCATGCAGGAAAGAAATCAGTTCATTTCAGTTGTTGTGTTTTAGATTTATTGCAGATTTGTATTTATTTACAGTAGCTACATTTCATCCATCCATTGAGTCTTGTCATTACGCTCTCCAAGCATCCAAAAGCCTGAGCTGTAATTTATTGCCATTGCATGAATTGCTCTGCTGCTCATAAATTAGCTTTAATGTATGTACATTTCCATGATAAAGATCTGGAATGTGCCAATCTCGCCATCTTCTGCGACTTACAGTTTATGATATATGAGTCACTACATCAAAACAGCACTATTGAGCTCTACTTCAAGCCTCAAAAGTGTTTAGTAATGGATAAAGCGACATCCTTACGAATAACGGGGTTGGGGAAATTGCTCTGGGAGCTCAAACAATTTACTGCTTTAAGAGTAAATGTACTGTATATACAGTAGTTGATCAAATCTAAACAAACCAGGCGCTATATTGATAGAGTCTATTTTTCAGATGTTAAAGCTCTTCTTTTAGACCATTCACTCACTTGCACAATGGGCCCAGCTACTATTACACTCGTACACACAACACAATACACAGAATACAATATCATAGTACACACACACTACAGGCAATGTAGAAATGCCAATGATCCTACAGTGCAAGTCTTTGGACTGTGGGACGAAACCAGAGTACCCGGAGGAAACCCACGGAAAACATGCAAACTCCACACATACAGTACAGAAGGGGGTGAGGTTCGAACACTCAGGCGTGAAAGGGTGAGGTGACAGCGCTTACCACTAAGTAAGTAAGTCTCACCCACTCATTCATCATCTATACCGCTTTATCCAGGATAGCGGGGGGCCTGGAGCCTATACCTGGAGACTTAGGGCATGAGGCGGATAGGGTGCCAATCCATCCCAGGGCACACACACACACACACATGCATGTCTTTGGACTGTGGGAGGAAACCGGAGGACCCGGAGGAAAACCCACCAAGCACAGGGAGAACATGCAAACTCCATGCACACCGACCGTGAAGAAGGACTCGAACCTGGATCCTGTTGGCGCAAGGCGACAGTGCTAACCATTAAGCGACACACTAAGTAAAAAAGGTAGAAGTATGTTAATTATTTTCTAATCTAAACAAAACTGAAAACGACATAAAAGTCTCAGTATGCTGTCACTGCTGTCTCTTGAGTCAGAGCTTTTAAAAAAGATGGACTTGAGTTTGCAAGAAGGAAAAAAAAGCATAGCTTTCACATAGGTTCAGCTCCAACCTATAAATGCAACAGCCAGGAACTTACTAATCCATCCCTGCTTACAGTACTTTACACATTGTTCACATTATTTATTCACATAAATGTTACCAACTGACCTTTTGATTTGTTTTTTTTTTTCTTAAACATTACATTCTGTGCCATCCTACATCATTTATAGCAGATCATTGATTTATCTTTTTATTGTTTTGAGGAATTTGTATCATTCAAAGCTTAATCAACCTTAGAATCCTTAGACTCTTCCGGTAACATCAGTGCTATTTCTATTCGGCTGTCAAATAACCTTTTTGTTCTGTGGCATGATCAATGGTTAGTAAGTGTGTTTACCTAACAGCGATGGCTACTGTACATCATCTCCCTCTTCCGTAAAAGATTATGAGAGGACGCAACATAAAACATGTACTTCCCATCGATCCGGTGTATATGAAAATGATTACTCTCAAACAATGTTGTGTAATTTTATATTCAACCATGTTTAATAATACAGTTGTCTCTTTGATGAGATGGCATGTTTTGAAATGTGCCTTTGATAGCTATATCAATATCTCATCACTTTTTCATATCCTTGATAAAGCAGTGCCTCTCCCCAGCGGAAGCCCATTTAAAATACATGTTACTTATCTTGTGTCAATTCGGTTTAATAGTGAGGTGTGCGGCTTACTGTAGCTGCATGCATTTATTTATTTATTTATTTTATTCATGAGTCTCCGTAGGAATTATATAATGTATGTAAAAGTGAATAGTACATTTGTAAATTATATTTATTGTAGGAAATAGATTCTGCGTGATAGAGCTCTTCTTGAGACAATATCTCCTTTGTTACTCCATCCACTGCATATTTATCATAGACTGATCCTCCATTACATCAACACCATTACCAGGTGAACTGAACAACATCGATCACCAATCACTAACTGGTGGCAGGTGGGTGATGAGCACCCAAGGCTCACCCATGCACATACAGTAGTGGACAAAGGGCAGCCTGAGCAAAAGAAAAACCAATGCCGGACAAATGCCTAAAAAATTCATTTTTGGACACAACAGAAATACACCAGAACACCCAGCACACACAGGACTGGACTACAAACTCCACAGATCCCATTCTGATCATGTACTCATAGGATGCACTGGACAAATAAGGTGTGCTTCATAGAGGGTCCACTCCACAACCCCCAGCTCCCACAGCACACCTCCAGAGACCCTGATGAGACAAGGATCTCCCAAGGGACTAGAACCAGCCTCATAGCACAAGGGGAACCCAAAACCTACAGTAGGTGGTTTTAATGTTAATGCTTTTTAACTTTATGGCTGGTATATGTTTGAGAAAACAGGGTAAATTCATAAAACTGCTAAATTTACAAACTAATTATAATAGCAGTCAAAGGACAAATTTTTCATGAGCATTTTTTAAATATAGACCTTTACAACAACAACAAAAAATATTATCATGATTCATTTGCAGTTCACCGTTTTATGATGCAGAAATTGAGGCCCTTACTGTATGTGTTTAAGTGTCTTCATTAATATCATATTAATTTATATTGGTCGTTGTCTAAATCTTCAATCTGCTTCGTCCAAATGTATTGATTAATAAGCTTAAACTGCAGCTCTAACAGTAGTGCAGGGTGTATTACAAATCACAGGTTTATTTTAATGCAGTCCTTCTAAAATGTCCTTTTCATAGAAACAACTTGTGTTTTATAAGCTTTAACTAACAATAAAATGATTTAAAATTCTCTCTTATAAAAATAAAGGAAATCATATAATCACTAATATGGATTTTGATTGATCATTTATAGATGGAGTCTCTACTGTCTGTGTTTTGTGAAATCAGCAAACACGTCAGGATTTTGCACTCGACAGTTTTTTTTTATGACAATACATCCTCTATATTTTTGTTTAATTAACTTTAACACTAAGAACATAAGTGGCTTGTGATGTGTTATACAGTAGTTGCAATAGCATAAGTGATAACAGGAGCATACAGTACATGGTCCTCATTAAAGCATGACATCATGTTCATTACTACATTGAATCCAAATGAACAGCTTAGACAAGATGAGCTAGATACTGTGGTCTACAGTGAAACATCAATAATTAAAATATAATTTGCGTGTATTTATCTTAATAATATGTCTAATAATTTAACAAAAAAACACACACGTCTCAAAGGTTACGTTACTGTAAGAGAGTAAAAGTTGTTTATCTCACTTTTGCTGTGTTCATTGCTGAATCTCGTAGCTCATCCAAGCATTTTCTGTTAAGAGTTTCTGAATGGGAAATCGTGTATACCTGCACACGTAGCCCAGAAGTGTAGCGACCATTGAGAGCATGTTTTTTTTTTTTTTTAGCAAATGCCACCTCTTTGCTGGTGTGTGTGTGTGTGTGTGTATGTGTGCATGTGCTCCTAGTTGTGTAAAGGGGTGTCAGGGTGGCTGATTGGGGATTAGAATGGAGGTTTATTCACTGCAGGGAGAGTGATGCGCTGATTAGTGCAGTAGCCGCAGTGCCAGCTGTGTGTTGCTGAATTAGCAGCATGTTTGAATGAGATAAAAGGGTCAGGATTACCCGCTCTGCTCCCTCTGCACATAATCCCACTATAGCTGTGAAATGAACAGCCCTCTCCTGGCCACCCCATGCGTCAACCCGCTTCACTCACACACAGCCGCGTGTGCACATACTGTACGTGCACGTGTCTGGTCTAGACCGGCCTGTAAATGGAAATCCGAAATCTAGTAAATTTAGTAAATAAAAAAACCACACAAATACAGAAACATCGATATTATATCTAAATATAGGTCATTATTGAAAAAGTCTTTGCTGATTGGATGCAAAAACGAATTTTACTTAGTTATTATAGTGAAAAAAAAAGTGAAATTTAAAGGTAGTTATGCTATAATCACTCACTCAATCACTCATCTTCTACACCACTTCATCCTGTATACCGGAGGCCTGGAGCTTATCCAAGGAGACTTGGTGGGGTACACACTGGAGGGGGTGCCAATCCATCTGGGAACGCCAATTAGCCTAATCTGCATGTCTTTAGACTGTGGGAGGAAACCAGAGTACCCCGTAAAAAACCCACCAAGCATGAGGAGAACATGCAAATAGACCCAAGGCAGGAATCGAACCCAGACCCAGGAGGTCCAACGTGACAGTACTAACAGTACTATAATAAGGAATAATTCTCTCTCTTATTCTCTGCAACTTTCTTCCTGTTCAGGGTTGCAGGATGCTCAGAGGACCAGGGACCCTAGGCAGGGTAAACCTCGGATGGGATGCCAGTCCATCACAGGGCACACAAGCACACACTCACACACACATTATGGGCAAATTGGGAACATCAGTTAACATAATCTGTATATTTCTGGGCTGTGGGAGAAAACTGGAGTTCCTGGAGTATTGATGCGGGAATCAATGTCTCAACCCTGAAAGTGTGAGACTACAGTGCTGAACACCACACCCCGCTGTGCTGCCAGAGACATTTGTTCTTCTGGATCTGGAAAACTTTCCTGCAGGTTCGATGAATGCTGAGCAATGTTAACAGCATTTAAAAAACAACCTATCTTGAAAAATAAAACAAACATTAAAGCAGCGGTGGATTCATTTAGGCTAATCATTGTTCTTACTGTAAAAATCCTCCAATATCTTTTCATTTCCTGGGGTCTCTTGGATGTTTAATTTAATCAGCCAATCAGAAGCACCTAGATTAATAATAATAATAATAATAATAATAATAATAATAATAATAATAATAATAATCTTGGGTTAATATGGATCTATTCTAAATTTACTTGGGTACCCTACAGTATGTTAGGAT